>NC_052540.1:8888636-9212045 GCF_016699485.2 Gallus gallus
GGTAGTATCATTTTGAGAGCGCAAGATGGCAGGGAGCACAAAGGCTCGGTGTCAGAAATGCCCATTTGGGTCAGACCAACAGCTCCCTGCAGCCAGAACACACCTCCAGCAGGGAAGAAGGGGCTGTTCAGAGAGAATCTACAAACCATGCTCTGGGTCCATTTCCTTCACGCCACTTTCTGACCATGAGTTCCCCTAACCCTGCCCTGAACCTGTTCAGACCATCTGTTTTCAAAACATCCTCTGGCTGCAAGTTACTGCTGTGTAAACAAACACTTTCTTCAATCTGTTTCACCAAGTGTCCTGCAATGCTGGTACTGCAGGACTTCCGTCAGCAAGAGCTCCTTGCTCTCCTTACCCACCACACTCATGGCTTTGTAAACCTTGATCATGTTGCCTCAGTCAGCTTCTCCTCTCCTCACCGGAACCTTGTAAATGACAAAAACTGTTCCACGTACATAGCAAATTCAACTCCTTGTCTATGAGCTGCCTTTCTCGGTACCTTCCCCGAACTACATCTTTTTTTAAGGTGCAGACACCAAAACTGCACCCACTGCTCAAAATATGGGCACACCAATGGTTTAAACATGGGCAAGATGACACCTTCTTGTTCCAGTACCTTTCTCTGATGATGCCAAAGGCATCACCAGGGTTTTCTGGCTGTTTTTTAGCTGCTGCTGTTCCACATTTGAAGCAGTGGCTCTGGAGAACCGTCAGTGACAACATCAAGGCCTCTCCCAGGCTGCAGTCATCAGGTCTGAGCTCAGCATCACACTGCCATGATTTACACTAATTTCTTCCTCACTGGAAAGAACTTCGAAGACTTTGAAGAACAGTTGAAGACCTATGTTTACCTATGTGGAGGTTCATCTACCACATTTTTTTTTTGTCCACTCAGTTATATGATGGCCTTCTGGAATGTCTCAGTGCTGACATAGCATCTGACTACTTGGTTTTCACCAGAACTGGAATTATTTTGAGGCTTGTGCAAGCAAACAAATCAAGCTCTTGGTTTGAGTAATGCCTACAAGCCAAAAGGAAGGCACCTGAGATCAATCAAAAGCATTAGAGCTACTTCATCACTGTGGTAAGACTACTAAAGACAGAAGATTTATTAAGACAGAAATAAGTGGCAAATTTTAAAAAGATAAAAAATTAAAGAGAAATAACCACACCTTCACGACTGGCAGTAGAGACCAGCACAAAATTCTCTTTTTCTGTCATATGATCCGATTTGGGAAGAACATCCAGAAGGGTTTTGAGACATTAAAAACTGTTGTCAGGAAAGAAAGGGTGGAAAGACCTGAATTCTGGTGTGAAAGGGGCTTTTCTTGGACATTCTCTGCCACTCTATTTATTGACAATAACATCAGCCCCTTGTTTATTCTACAGCAAAGAAGAAAAAAACAATCTTGCTCCTTCACCTATGAAATTACAGGTTACTTAGGGAAAAAAAATAGAAGAATCAAGTAAGAATACTGTATTTTCAGAGCACTTCCTTTGATTTTCTTCTCAACAGACAAACGCTGACCCACACACTCCTCCAATTTCAAGAAGAACTTACCCCATTCCAATACTTTAAAATGAGCAGGAAACAAATGACTGAGGATCCCCCAGGAGATCACCATGCCTTCTAGGGGCTGTGATATGCTGAGAGGCACTGCTGACCACCCAAGAGGCAGCCTTGTCTCAGGACAAGACATAAACGAGGTCTTACTGCATTATGTGAGTCACTGTGACTTGGTGCAAGTGCACTAAATATTTTCATATGTATTGAATAAAGTAATTGGAACTTTAATATTTGTAACTCAGAGGATGAGGGTTAATCCACCATCTTTGCCTTTTACTTTCTATTTGATTTTTCCTTACTTCAGCATTTGACCAGTTTTAAAAGTTAGAGTTTCATTAAGATCTGTTGACTGGACTTTAAAAGAGAAACCTATTTTCTAGCCATAGCTAGGGGACTTAGCCAACCTGGCATCTAATTTTGTGTTCTCAATGCAAGCAAAGTAGCACAACTTTCTTGGAGCCAATTTCACGTTAGGAGGCACAGAATGCTTTCAACCACATACAAGTAATGAACTCCTTTTGTTTTCCTACAAGTCAACCAGTCAGAACACAGCACTATGGCACCCAGGAACAAATACGGCATAGCCACACTAAAATCACAGAACTTTTGGAACCTGATTAGCAAAGGTGACAGCCAGCCCCCTCCTCACTGCCCAGCACAGGGCACAGACCAAGCACAGGCAGGGTGAGGTCACTGCCCATCAGCTCCTCTCAGCCCAGCACCTGCTGCTCTGCCCCGCACACTGCTGGCGTTTCCTCCACACATCTGTCACCAAACAGCTGGATGTTAAAAACCAAACCAAACAATATTTCTGCTCCTAAACAGAAAGAAGGTAGGTGCTGCTAGCAACCTACTGCTGCAGAATAAGGAAGGAATCCCCCTGCAATGCTGTCCTGCCAGAATGCTGAGGTGGGAGGCACAGCTCACCTCCTCTTGCCCCAGTGGAGCAGACAAAGGGTTCCTCTGAAGGAACAAGAGCTGGCCTGTGGCTTCCCAAGCAGATGAAAATGGCAAACCAGATCGTGGAAGGAGCAAGAGGTTTCAGAGCAGACAGCTATAACATGGGAAGCATCAGTAAGACCAGGCAGAAAAAAATAATAATTAAATCATTTGTGTAGTAAGAGATTTCACAAAGTAGATATTAACACTGCTGTAGTGCCTACTGAACAGAGAACAGCTCGAGGTATTATGCTGTGTGCTGCAACACGGCGTAGTCTCTCTGTCTTGACCACACAGCCAGCAGCTCTGGGAAAAGAGGAAAAGGAAAGAGCCATTTGGCTGCTAATTGCCACACATCACCATTCCCTCGCATAGTGTGCTCTGACTTCCAAATCTGCGCAGGGAATGGTGTTGGCTTCAACATGCAAGGAAAAACAAATTTTCACATTAAGGGACAAACTTCTCTTGAAGGGGAAAGAAAAAACAAAACATCTTTCCTACTTGAAAAGAGAAGATAGAAATCTATGCCTTATGATTTAAGTATCTTTACAATCACGATAGTCTGTTCGCATATTTTTAAAAAATATGAATTAGTTCATTAAAACGAAGCCATTCTCAAAAGCTCTTTCATCCTACAAATCATTTCCTTCCTTGTCCAGCTCCAGATGTTCTGTCTGCTTTGATTCCACAAGACAACACAAAACCTTAAATACAATTTCACAAACTGAAGAAGACATTCCACTTTCAACATTACATCTGCCGTCTCTTCCTTGTGAGTAGTGTCTCCAGCGACAAGCCTCCTGCTTTGAAATGGTAACGCAGCTTCTACTGCAGTTCTGCTTTCCTTACTACCTTTGTATGAAGAATTTGTTTTCACAAGACTCTGAAAACTGTATATGCAATAACTTGTTAGTGATAAGTTGCCAGCACACACATGTTCGAGATGCTAGCATGTGCTAAATCACGCTTTTGGTTCTAAGCACCTGATCCTGCACACCCCTGCTTTGACCGACTTAGTTAAGAGGACAAAGACTGCTACTACCACATTTACGCTGGTACAAATACTCAGTCCTCCACAAAGAGATAGATGCAATAAATAACATCTTTTATAATCTCTTTAAGACAGACAGTAACTGTCTCCAACATTACAGCTCACCCCTCTCCTTTCAGCTTCTCTGCTCCATTTCAAATCTTTTGGATTCTTCCATCTGCGTTTGCCATTAAAAAACATAAAACTCCCTTTAAAACACGCAGTACTTTGTAAGAGAGAAATGAAGAGCTGACAAATGAAATGAAGGCACGATGTGAAAGACACACAACTCCAGTATTTGCGACTTCTCAGGGCTTGGCCTCAGCTCACCTCACTGATAGACCACAGCACGGAGGACGTTTGCTCTCAGCTGACCAGCACGGCTCGTGTGCAATTATTCATTTGAGGTTCCCTGGACCAGGACTCTCATCTGTTAAGGCATTAAGTTGTTAAGGGAAATGAGGCACATGATGATGACAGGTCAGTGAGTTTAAGATGATTATTTATTATCCTACATCTTTTATGAACTGGTCACGCTTGACCACAAGGATAATGGACGCCGCAGAGAGGCGCAAACTTAACACCAATCTCATCCCAGTTGGGTGAGATCAGAGCACAGCACTGTCGGTCAGGTGCAGCCCAGCCTGCACACAAGCACAGGTCCTGTCAGCAGCCCTGCTTACAGAGGTGCAGCCCTGCAGCTTCCCACACAGCTAACCCTGCTGCTTGCTCTACTGAAACACAGCCTGTGCAATTCACACCAAACAAACACACAGGATGGTGGTCTAAGGAAGTGCTGTTTTGCAGCAAGGGAGAAGGACTAATTAATGACTCTGAAGAAAAGAGAATGCAAAACAAACTGTAAAATTGCAAAAGAAACAGTATATATACTGACAACGATAAAAAAAATTACTGCACGTGCACTCTTTGAGAGCAACATTTAATTTAGTGCTTGCGAGCACTGTGTTCCCTTAAGCCTGAGCTGAAGGGCATGCACAGGCCCCTATACCTACAGTGCAGGTTCTGCCGGTCTGCCAGCCCCTCTGCTTGCTGACAGCTCTCCCCGGCCTCTCCAGCAGAAGCGAGGCTACTCCAGGAGCCAGCTTCAGCAAGCCCCAGCGTTTGAAGAATACCAACTGAGCATGCTAACAGCACACACTTAAAGGAGCTGAGGAGGAAGAACAACGAGGCTACAGCTGGGCGGCAGCTGGCGTGGCTGGGCGCGTTGTGAGCTGCGGTGAGCGCCTGAACTTTACCCCATTTCCCAAATCCCTGAGGCTCCCACTGCGAGCAGGCAGGCAGCGAGGCTGCTCTCTGAGCGTCTGTCAGCAGCACGCTGCCAGCAGCAGCACCTTCCAGAAGGAGCTCATGGCCTGCCTCCCCACCAGCCGCCCCATCCCTCGTGCCACACACAGCAAAGCAGGAACAACCCCAGCGCCCCACGGAGCCCGCGGCACCACAGCTCATGGCACTGCACGCTGCGCTGCCTCACCTAAAATGGCCTTTCAGCCGATACGGGAGAGGCAAGCTGACACATACCCTGCAGCCCCCCCAGGTCACCTGCTCACAAGACTCAAATCCCCTCCTCCTGCTTCCCAGAACACTCTGAAACATTTTTCCATCCTTTACATGACCTCGCCCTTAAGGACACTTCAGCAAACAGCGTTCGATGCCTTCTGACTCACAGCCAGTGGTTTCACTGGCAGCCAAACATGTGCACTCCAAAACACTCTGCAATCTAAATTGCAAATACAGTACAAGTATATCGAGTTCCCTTTACAGTTTATGGTTTCATATGCGAATGGAAAAAAACTCGAACAGAATCAAAGCTATACCCTACCTTGCAGAAAGGACTTCAGCTATACAAGGACCGTGAACGTTCTGTACAAAAAGATACTCCAAACATCTACCTGTGCTTCAGTAATGCAAACAGCTCTCAGCAATAAACACAGGGGAAGATCCATAGATTGCAGTGGGTAAGAAAGCTAGTATTAATTCACATTAAGAAAGAATAAAGGAAAAGAAAACACGGGGGAAAAAGAAAACGTCACCTTTTTATCCCCTGAAGTGTAAGACGGAATAAAAAAATTCTACTACTGAATGATGGGTTTGGCATCAAAATCCGTAATTATCTGCTCTCTTCCTTTCGCCTCTCTGAAATTCTAAGTTAATTTCAGAGCTCTCTGAACTCCTTCCCCAAGGCAAAAGTAGGAAGCAAACTTCCACTGGAGAACTCCCTGCCTCTCCTCCATGGCAGCGCACAGCTGGGGAAGGGAAGGGCGTGCTCCCTTTGAAGTCTGGTCCCTAGCACCTCCGTTTGTTAAACTCAGCTCTCCCTCTTGCACACTCAGTGATCACGCTGTGCGTTTTGATGCCTTTAGCCTGTCTATGTCAGTGGCCTGGTGCTCTCTCAGGTGCCCCCAAAAGAGGAACCTCCCAGGCTATCCAGTTTCATCACCGCTGAAATCACTGAAGGTTGAAATGTAAATGACCAGGGTCAGAAAATGGAACGATTAGAAGCTCTTCCTGCCTCTCCAAATTCTGAGGCACAGGCAGTTCTTGGGGCAGAGACCGGATCTGTCTGCTCCACCACACTGAGAAGCTGTGGCTCACAGGGAGGGAAAAAAAGGCAGATTGTCTGTCATTTGCATTTTAACTAAATACCACTTTTTGTCAAAAAAGACCCCATTCTTACAGACTCATGAAAGGTAGGCTTTTTAAAAAGCTCTCTGTTATTCTTAAATTCCAATCAGCAAGCAGAAGCAGCAAGACAGATTGCAAGGTAATGACAGAAATTACACGTGTGATTCAAAGTTAAACACAGGGGAAAGGAAGCTGGTACGCACGTCGTATTCCTGGGTATAACCCTGATGATACACACTTGGAAAAAATCCCTCTGCCAGCACTTCTGGGCATGTTTCAGCAGAAACAGCTACTGGGAAGGAAGGAGGAGACAGAGAAGGCCTGGCAGTGGCACTCGAGGTCTGTGAGCACGGTGAGGCTCACTGCTCTGGGCCTTAGGAGGACATGGAACCTCAGCAGCACATTACAGGTTCAGGCAGAGCCCAGCACAACACAGGAGAGGATGCAACCACCAGCGATAGCAGTTACTGTCGTGGCTGTGCTGTGATAGCACATGGCAGCCTCAGACACAAGTGAAGGCCTCACTTTGCCGACTGCTGAGCAAACAGAAAAAAATGACAGCCCCTGTCCCAGCAGATCTACTGGGAGAGAGGAAAGAGACAAGCAGATACATCCAAGCACAGGGGAATAACAGTGTGATATTTGTCAACGTGTCATGAGCTGCATGTGCAACCTGCCAAGGGATGCAGCTGTGCTATTTCTCATCAACTAATGAACAAACAGCTGCAGCAGTGCAGCTACTCACACTCCTTCCCACATTCAATCAGAGAACTTCATCCAAAGAGTGAGGACTCATATCTGTTACTGTGCTGAGCCAAGAAGTACAGGGCACACAACTTTATGAGTGCCGGGGGTTGGGCCTGTAAGCAACCAGCATCTAGCACAGAGTAAGACCTTAGAAACACCTCTTCACTATCACGATACACCAGGCAGAATTTGGACAGTCAAAAAATAAGCAGTGGGTTACAGGGGCATGGCCTCATTCAATCCTCCACAGCCAGAGGCCAGGGATGACTTGGTTTCTTCTTCCCGCTGCACTGCCCATCAGTTATGTTGTGAATCTCAAGGTTTCTTCTTTTGAAGTAAAAATTTCATTAACACATTTTTGGTCTTTAGGACCTACTCTTTATTTATCCAGAATGTTTTCCCTTGAAGTTCATAGTTTCCTGGTCCTGAAACATGAGGGAAAATCTTTATTTCTCCCTGTTTGAAAGAATGCTTTGAGTTTTAAGTATTTCATCTTTGTTATAACAACAAGGAAATGCACATCTGTTCTTAACTTTCAAACAAGTAATGAGATGGTAAGGAGCCCAAACTGAAATACTTGTCTGTGGATCACAGAAACAAAACGTAGATAGAATGTGCCTCAAGGCACTAAAAAAGTGTCACTCTAGTGCTTCACAGCAAAGTAAATTACTAACCTACCCTCTGCACGTCAAAGGCATGCATTGAGCACCGTAAACTACCAGTTCATGCGCTGTTGATAACAACAGGTTTATAGAATAAGCCTCATTGTACTTGTTCTATTAGCTAAGTGAACTGCACACGCATTAAGAGTTGATTTCTCCCCTCCCCACATCAGGGCACATTTAGCCCAGAGCCCTGCCCCAGCTGCCTGCTCAGTGCCTGTGCTGGGAGGAAGGAGGAACGCCTCTGTAGGCCATGGAGACAGTCCCATGCATAGCAGTGACTTCACATGCCAGTAAGCCTGAAAGGCCAGCTAGGGCACCCACACACCAGTACCACTCATTCTCTGAATTGATGAGGTGCAAACTCCCTTATCTTGAGGCTGTTTGGAGACCTTTTGGTGCCTCATCTGCTCCAGTAATACCTTCTTCCTCCTGCCATGATGTGCAAGGAACATGAAAGGGAGCAGCGCTCAGGAAGTGTGGACTCCTCCAGCCAACAGGGATCAGCAGCACTTGGGGAGAAAGGTAGGAATTAAATGGAAAACAATGAAGTTTGGAACAGAGTAGGGAATGTGACCTCTTGTTTTCCAGCTGGATGAAGGAGAACTTTAATTAAGGTTCCACAAGCACACAAAGCATTTATTTTTGATGCAGTTGAAAGAAATAAGAGTTATCAACAGGCTGCAAAAAAAGAACAAATACAGTTGGCCCAATAGTCTAGGACTTTTGTATTTTCAGCTACATACAAGATTAGATGAAGGAAAAATAATCAAGCAGAGGTTGAAAAAGAACAGCAGATAGCTCTTACTTCAAATGATAGAACTCTGGATGAAAGCTGGATTGGGAAAGCAGGAATAAAAAGCCAGCTCTTAAATTTTACAGCGCACAATATTTAGATGCACAGCTGGAGAAAGAGGTCCAAATCAAAGCATGTTCACATCAGCAGCCCAATTCAACACAGGAATATAATGTCATATGCTGCGATCAAAACCGTAAAGGGCTTATATGGGGGGCGGGGAGGCCTGGCTGAGCCACATGAAACTTGAGCTGATGACTGAACCTTGCATAGCTGCCCATACCTGTGGCCCACAAGTAAACGGTCACTGAGCCCACCCTGGTTAACACCATACCCAGTTGTAAAATAAATAAAAATCTGATCTGCTATGGAATGTCTCTGTGTCCTTCCCAAAGGTTGAAATGAGTATTTCCCTTTATTCCATAGCTTTCTTTTTGACCAGACCAGCCACTATTGTGCATGGTATTAAAAGACATAAAAATGCTAACTTCTTGAATTCACACTTTTTGTTCCTCTGTGCAAGTTTGTACACAAGCCAGCCTTTAAAATCACAGCATTTTTCTCACTTAATCAAAGCCTTGTGTGAGGACATTGACGCACAATAACTTGGTGCTATGCAGCCAAATCAGAGCACCCCGCGTTCCACAAACAGAAGTATGAAACAGATTCTACACATCTATGACATACACTTCAGAAATATTTCACACGTGATTTTCATTTCCAATCTTTGATGACCCTTTTTCCCCACAAAACAATGAACTTGAGCACATTGGCTTCAACAGCACAGAGCGCACAGTGTGCACACACACTCCAGTACAGGAAATACGAACCAGAAAATTAAGAGTTCAGCAACGTCTGCTATCAACTTTTAAGTACTGGCAAAGTACCCATGGAACATTTGTGGACATAGAGCCGTACCACAGCGCTGCAAACCCTATCTGCTTCCATCTGCCCTGTCTGGAGGGCTGAGGATGCTCCCCTCCACTCACACCAATAGAAGTCCTGCTACTAAACTCTAAAAGGGTGACACTCCTCCACAGTGTGCAAACACATGAGCAAAGCCATCCCTTCCTGCTGCCCTTGGGGTTAACGGTACAAAGCATAACCCGATTTTCAAACATCATAGCAGCACTCGGAAGGCAAAACAAAACCTATCTTCCTAAGGCACTGCAATTCCAACCACAAATGTATCCCGAAAGCAACCATGGATGTGGGGAAGACCCACAGAGCCAGGCCTGCAGCACATGGCAGCGCTGCCCGCAGGCTGGCTGGCAGGCAGGTGCCACAGGAACCCAGCCTGCACTGCACATCTGCAACGTGTGACATGCTGGCCATTCTGGTCCTGCTTTTCTGATTGCTTCTTTCCATACCATCGCTAATAATAAACTGCCAGATGGCAAACGAAGAGTGTGCTGTGTGACCTTCAGATGCCGCAGCAGAATGAACCAGGGGGAATCCTATCACTGACAGGCAAGCACACCGACCACAAGGTGCCAAAATGCTTGTACTGCCAGAGCCCCTTACGATGGAAAAAGCTACTCATCTATCCAGACCGGTGGATTTCTATGAGCCTGTGAGGAGGAGGAACAAAACCTAAACACAGTAAGACAAGCTCGTTAAAAAAAACAAACACACACACAAAAATGAAGTTTCTTTCTGCAAAACTGTAAGAAATCTGTGTCTGTGCTCTTTTCCATGTTCTTTCGGAAACGCCCAGGACATACCTTTACACAAAGAAAAGGGGAAGAACTGGAGTTCCCTCGCTTCCTTGCTCAGAAAACATTCATTGTTTGGATGAGCCGTTAAATTAACTTCAGCTGTAGAGAAAATGACTCATTAAAGAGAACAATCAAAAATTTCACTGGAGAGGGGGGAGAAGGTAAGGAGGAACTTTAACCTTCCTCCTCTCCTGCCAAATTAATGACACAGTAGTTTGAAAAAACAGAGTGCAGTAACACTTCTTAATAAATAAGGCTTAAAACAGAAAGCTACAGAAAAATGAAGTGAAGGAAGAAACAAAAAGTCAAGCCACAGACGATTCTAGTAGCTCTTGAGGCATGTTAATCCTCCAGCTGCACCCAAACTCCATCTGGAACCATTCTGTGGAGCAGCAGAGCTATCTTTAAGAGCTTTCTTCCTAATGCAGATCGGAGTGCTAGAAGCTCATCAAATAGTTAAAGCAAGCTTTCCTCACCATCACAAGTCTGCTCAACAACACACTTTCGGTTTTTACATCACACCACGGGGAGAACAAGTAAAAGATTTTTTAATGAATGGACAACAATTTTCTTCCACAGGCTCTGAGCTGCTGCCTCATCAGCAGGGTATGTTTTAGAGAGACTGATGCTTCCTTGTGCCAGTCTGTGATTTACTGAATCCTCCTATCATCTCTGAATGCGAACTAGGACTGGGCGCAGACCCACTCTGCTTCTGACTGCAGCAGGGCTGAGTGGCACATTCACCTGAAATTGCTTTCAACATACACATCCTTATCTAAACTAGGAACTTAGCTCGTCAGTGAGGCTTTTGGTCTGAGGGAAAAGATTTGTTTGAACAGATATCAAGCACACACGGCTGTACCACTATGGATACTACAGCAGCAGCTTTGCCAGTGAAAGATGCCTCATCTCAGAAACAGTTTGCTATTTTTCACCAGAACCAGAACAGATCATAATGGAAAAGTGTTTTTCTCAATAGCACACATGCAGCTATACTATATTCCTATTTTATAGTGGTACCTCTACAAAGAGTGAAGAAGCAAACCCATTTTGATAAAACCACTAAGAATCAAATTGAGCACCAACACTCCAGCATGCAAAGGCTTCTGGGGCTGGCAGACCCAACCCAACCCACAGGTTACAAAGCCACAGAAACCATTCAGGTCCTACAACACGAACATTACAACTAAGTGCTCTGCTGTCCCACTTATTGAGAACACTCAGCATTCAGCAGACTTCAGCCTCTACCTGCTTCTTCAGCCTAAACACAAACGCTAAGATGTGACCCAAATCCATAAAACACAATTAACATCACAGGAGTTATTTGCTAAAGGAATAGCAGCTGATGAGCTACTCTAACAAACGTAGACGTAAACAAGCTCAAATCGAGACAGATCAAATGTCTTCACCGATCTGCAGCAGAAGAATTTTCGGAAAAGATGAAATACCCAAGGTAGGAGATAAATCAGATGCTGAATTACAGATCATTTTGTAGCACTTTGGAAGTAACTCGTTAGCAGAGCTAATTAAAATTAATGGGGTCTTGTTATTAATTCAAACAGAACAATGTAGTAACAGCTTACAGAGAGAAAAGAAAGTTTAAAGGCACACACTCTGAAAGGAGCTATGCTGCCCTACTCCCATCAGCTACAAGTAGGTTACAGCAACTCACATTAACTGCAGACTCCTCCCACTGCCCCACCAAGATGAGAAATATTTCATAGCACTCATGCAGAAGGATCATTATGCAAACTTTCCTCCAAAATATGTTTGCAAAAACGTTAGTGACATCTTATACCATTTTTTTTTGTCTTTTCCTCTGACAATCCTTGGCACATCCGTGCTTTCTACTACCGCAAGCATACAATGAAACCAGTGCAAGTAACTTCATTCATACCTACGTTTAAAATTTTATGGTGGCCTATCAAGCTAAGAGATCATGAGTCATTCAAGTCATTAAAGCCCAATTACGCTGACTGAAATGTGAGCTTCCCAGCATTATTCCAATTCCTCCTCCCGCTCACTCATTCCTTGTACCCCTTCCTACACAACTTTGCCTTCTCCAGCTTGGTGAAACTCCTCTCAAAGAGGACCCACTAACAGGCCAGCCAAGTAACATGGCCTACCTGGCTCTCTCACCCTTCCCTGCATTTAAGCATCACTTCCCTGCCCTTGTGCTTTGTTCTCTTCTTGCACCCTCCCCAGTCTCTTACTGTGTTGTGTTTTGTCTGCTTTCTTCTCTAGATCACACAAGGTCCTGGAACCAGGTCTTTTCTGCGGCTATGCTCTATTTCTATTTCTGCATGATCATATCAGTTCAAGTATATTTAATTATCATGTATGTACTGACACTTGACTTCACGGTGGATTAATTCAAATTAAAGTGATTAAAATAATCACATTTAGATTAGCAAATGAGGAACCTTATCTTTTTATGTTCTTAATGGTCATTCTCAAAGAGTGATAACCACTAAATCATGCTGATTTGCAATATAACCTTTTAATTTAGCATTTGGTGTAATTCCCAGTTAGATAATACTGTTAGTGTATATTTATGCAGATTCTTGACCAATAAAATTAATGGCCAGTACAAGTCATCATTTACCAGTTGGTTCAATCTCCTACTTATGACTTGTCAAGCTGAGTCTGTATGAAAATCCCAATGAAGTGCTGAAATACATGGACACATAAATAAGTTGCTTAACAAAATAAACTTTGCATTCAACAGTAATTTATTGTATTAAAGACTCCTCTATATTTAGTAGGTGAAACTGAGTGGGCCTGGTTACTGTGGATTTCCATATCTCACATTTAGTAAAGGTGGTTTTGGGTTTGTTTGTTTGTTTGTTTTGAAAAATCAAACGACTGAAGAAATGAAATCCATTTTTCTATCTTTCACTTTCAGCTCATCTCACTCAGCTTTGAATAAACCACTCACATAATTATACTAGTCGTATACTGAAATAAACCCAAAGTTCTCTGGGTATCTACTGCAGCGGCTGCTGTTCTCAAAGAAATGAGCATTCAGTGCTTGAAACCCCAACTGTGGATACTTCACCAATCACACTCACTACAGCAGTGGCATTTGAGAACTGCACTGACTGAACAGGTCCGTCTCAGTTTAGCTAACACCAGCATATTAGAGCACAATGCATTCTGAATGCAGGTTTATTTATCAGAAAACGTTCCAAGGGTTATTCCAACCTGAACCACCCTACTTTCTCAGCCTCTGCTTGCCTTTCTCTCCAGGGGCACACTGCCACTACCTCAGGGTCAAAACAGAATTTCAGAGAAATGCAAATCCTTACTGTCTTCCCGGGAAAGCACTTCATAGAGAGGCGGGAAGAAGGAGACGTAGGTACAGAGAATCACATCAGTGTAATCAGAGTTTTGTTAGGCCAGTATACTTCTGTGCCACAATCCCTTTGCTCTAAAGGGCACTTCCTTAATTGAAGATATGCCCCTGGTTTCCCAGAGCCTTACGACTGAGGAAACACCACTGGTGGCCAGCAGCTGTGTGCAGGGTGGCACTGAGCCATGCCAGTCCCTGTACAACACGGCTGTGCGCGCCAGGCACTGAAGACACAATAACATTCCTCTCCCGCTTCAAGCCTGCAGGCTAAGAGCACCAAATAACTATTCATTCTTCCATCTTGAGACACATTCCTAACCTAGTTCAAAGGCATGAAAAAACATGCCCTCGCTACATGCCTGCACACCTCCAGGAGGGCTTTTCCCTTGTACAGCAGCTTGTGAGGAAAAGCTGCATAACCAAAAGAATGAAACGTGTTGTAGAGCTTTGTTTCACTGTTCAAGAACCCTGATGTTGTTTAAAGCATTCAAAACCGGCCTGGATATAAATTAATTGGCTCCATTTAAGAGTGAAGTCTCGTCAGCCGCACGCTCAAAGCACAGCAGCAGGCACAGCACACCCATGTGCCACCCTCTGCTATGTACCTTCACCTGCCTCTGCCTCCCTCCCAGACAGAAGTACATCACTCTGACTACCCACCCACATCAGCCATCCAAGGAATTAAAGGACATTCAGCATCACGTTCGCCAGATGATTATAAAGTCAACAAAATACAACATTATTTCCAAAATACTGACACTAGAACAAATATTAACTTTCAATAAGAAAAATATTTACAGCTTTCAACCTACAGCTTCCTAAACAAACTAAATTCCTCATCCGATTTTGCTGTTCCTCAAAAAACTGAATGCTGCTACATGCGAAATGGGGAAACATAAACATCTGCTAACTAATAAGCCAGCCTAACTACAGCCACCATTTACTTGTACGGGATGAGTGAAGACAGACTGCTGCACACAAACCGGCCTCAGCCCCTCTCTTCCCAGCACACCTCAGCAGCTCCCTGATGTACGGCAGAGAAGTGCCCCAGGAGAATACGGGCAGCCCAGCAGGAGAGGAGCAGCAGAGCAGAGCCTTTCAGCACAGCAAGCTGCCTCAGTCTGCCCAGAGGGCTTGCAGGGCCACACCCAGGATGCAGCAGCTTTTTGAGATTCCTCAACTACAGGTTTCCTTTGTTTCAGTTGATTTCAGCACACTCAGGCTTTAGAAACACCTGTGCTGTGTGAGCAAGGAAGTAAAAAACAGAAATAGGTTAAATACAGCGGGTAAAAAGAGAGGCACTTTTTTTCACTTTTATCAAAGCAGTGACCTGCCCAAAACACATTTTGACCATCGCAAGGATTTGAAGTACCACTTATTTTCACCAGATGAAAACTGTTCAGCTTGAATCTACTAGCGCTGCAAGAAGAGCACTGCTCACTCCCCTTTGTACAGCCATCATAAACATCCTCATTCCCACAACAAGGAATCTATTACCTCACTGAAATCTAAATCATTCCAAATCCTCTGAGCAAGCCCAGTTGTCACAGAACCATTGAACATCCTGAGTTGGAAGGGACCCACGAGGATCCTCAAGTCCAACCCTGGCTCCACACAGGACTACCCAAACCCTATCTCTGAGAGCACTGTCCAAATGCTTCTTGAACTCTGGCAGCTCGGGGCTGTGCCCACCGCCCTGCGGTGCAGAACCTCCCCCTGACCCCACCTGGCCCTCCCCAGCACAGCTCCATGCCGTTCCCTCAGGCCCTGTCGCTGTCACACAGAGCAGAGCTCCGCGCTGTCCCTCCGCTCCCTGTGAGGAGCTGCAGCCGCCATGAGGGCTCCCCTCAGCTCCTCTGCTCTGGGCTGAACAAACCCAGGGCCCTCAGCCAATCCTCATACCTCTTGCCCTCCAGATCCTTTCTCATATTGCTACCTTTTTCAACAACTGTGCAGCTGAGCTACCTCCATTGCTCTCTTTCATGAAATGCAAGCAGTCTATAGAAGGAAATATCCCCAAGGATATACCCCAAAGTAAAAAGTCATTTATTCTTGTTCTCTATGGGTAAAAAATTCCTTTCCTACCTCATTCTTTACATGCAGGGCAGGCTATGCTGAAGATGAACTACCACCAGGTGTTTTACTCTACATTTCCTCACTGACACAATCAGCTGTTACTTCAGATCTCTCCTGCATCTCTGGAATATGGGAAGCTTGAGTCAGAACCAAAGTAGGCAAGCCCTGCCTGCAGCCAGGGTGCCTCCAGCTCCACATCTCTGCTCCACTCTCCCGCTGTCACCTACAGACCAGCAAGCAAGACTCAAACCAAGATATGCAGTAAGAGGAGCAACAAACTCAGACAATCTTCCACCTCAATCTACACTTCCGGAGGTTCTTTCATTCTCTTGGCCAAGTTATACGTTTGGACACAGTGTTTAACAATGGATGTCACTGGTGACGTCTACATGTGCATTATCTCATGGAAGGAATAAAAGATTGTTATTTGGTTGTCTGTTGCTCTTGTTATTGCTGTTCTGTTTTGGTTTTGGTTTGTTTTGCTGTAAGTGTAAATTCAGTCAAATACTGGCAGAAGGAACTTGCAATCACTGGCCAACTCTTCACTTGTTGGGAGTTTTTTTTACCCCTTCAGAGAACTGCTCCACTGAAGGAAAGCTATCCTGCACAGTTTGGTTACGCATTTTATTGAGTTGCACAGCCAGCTTAAGGAGTTCCTGTCTCACACTTATGTTTTAGCAAACATTTGTGCACCACACGGAAAGCCACAGCACTGAAAGAGGACAAGAATTAAGGCTGATGGATATGTCCCGTTTTTCCTCAGATTCTGATTTTTGAACAAAGCTTGTCCAACGCTTAGTGCCCCAGTGACTTACAAATATCCAACCCACATAGACTTGGAAAATAAAAAATAAAAAACCCTGCAAATTAAATTGCAGTTGTAGATGTTCCCACACTGAATTTATAACATGTATAATCGACAGTTCAAACGTACAAGCACACTTCAGTGGTTCTGCTAACTGTAATGAGTGGAACACCCCTCTAACCTAATTCCTTTCTCCTGAAGCGTACCTTTCTTGAAAACTTAATCGGTCATTTTTTCCACGTCCCCGGATTCCAAACAAATGGGATCTTACAACAGCTGACAAGTGGTACGCGGGCAAACCTCCGCGCTACGCCACAGGCCGGGCGCACCTCATCGTACGGTTCAGGTGGCTGACAGCAGATCCCTTAACCAGACTCCCAAATTAATACAAACAGCTGAACACACACAAACTTTTGCTGCCCCACGTACCTGATCAAACACTGCTCTGAAGAAAATACAGTTTGCAATTACCCAAGGTTAAATCTCTAATAACAGCCTTCAGAGAACGTGACCTAGATGTGTCAAACATGATCAGAGAGACAGATATCAAGACATCTTTTAGTTAGTTAAAGAGTGCCAGACTTATTTAAATCTCCTTTATCTGTTCACACCCTGCCTTTTGTTCTATTTCCCAACATTTCTGTAAGCAGAGAATAAAGCCGTTAAACTTGAGAATCCTTTTTAAGTCACTGGCACCTCTCCTTCACTACCTTTATCTCACGAATTCAAAACAATAACCATAACGATCACCATTTATCTAGATGGCAGAAGACGGTGAAAATAGAATAATGCTACTGACTTTTACGAATGGTTACTGTAATGCACTACACATACAAGACCGAAACCCAGCTTTTAGCACTCTGACAAATGGAGAACTTAGATACATTTGTTAATATTAACATTTTTGCATTGCAGCTCTTACCACAGAGTGAAAACCCCAAGACCTGCTGGAACAAGCCACAACATTTTTGCCATTTAAGATTTTCTTTCACAAGACATTACTGACAATGAAAAATTTTAAGGGAATCTATACTTCCTAATCCAGAAGAAAGAGTGTGAAACTCCAGTGAACCTGTTTTAATGGAATTTATTGTACTGTCCAATTAGCGCAGCGTAAAGAAGAAAATACTGCAGTTAAAGAAAATGTATGAATGCAGATCTCCTTTCACCACACATTTCATAACAACAATACTTTTTTGGATGTCAAAGTTCACTCATTCTTATTTGTTTTGTACTTAACTTAGGAGCAGTATTTCTCCACTTACGAGCATTATCCAAGGAAGTGCACATGACTCTCCATAGTTGCTAGTTAAAAACGAGCGTCCTCCTTGCCCTGCAATGTTCTGTTTCAATTTCAAAATTAAACCATATTCAGAAACCAGTTAAAACACTGACACTGGGACCCTCACCAACATTGAGGCCCTGGAGTCTGTCCAGAGAAGGGCAAGGGAGCTGTGAAGGGTGTGGAGCACAAGTCTCATGGAGAGCAGCTGAGGGAACGGGGACGTTCAGTGCAGAAGAAGCTCAGGGGAGACCTCATTGCTCTCTACAACTCCCTGAAAGAAGGTCGTGGTGAAGCAGGGGTTGGCCTCTGCCCCCAGGTAACAGTGACAGAATGAGAGGGAATGGCCTCCAGTTGCACTGGGGGAGATTCTGGGTGGATATCAGGAATAACTTCTCAGAAAGAGCGGTGAGGCACTGGCACAGCTGCCCGGGGAGGTGGGGAGGTCACCGTCCCTGGAGGTGTTGAAGAAACACAGAGATGAGGCACTGAGGGACGTGGCTCAGTGGGCATGGTGGGGCTGGGCTGATGGTTGGACTAGGTGATCTTAGTGGTCTTTTCCCACCTTAATGACACTATGATTCTGCGATAAACATGAAAGCTATGGGGTAAACAAGTCCAGATAGTACTTCATTATCTACTACACAGGTTAATAAATCATACAGTTGAAATTTTTAAGCCAGGAAAACAAAAAAGAGAAGCCTTGAGAAACTTGTCATTAAAACTAAAGGAGGGGGGAATAAATGAGTATTAAAATTTAATGTAGGAACGGATCTACCGTCTAAATTACAAAAACAAACAAACAAACAAACCGATTATAAGCTTGTGGTTTTGTTAAACAGGACAATTGCAAATATGCAAATATGTGGAGACAGGCTCGATTTTGGCAAATAATGAGGTATGGGGAAAACTGGTGTGCTCATACAGTAAGCAATGCAGTTTTGACTACAGTACTGCCTACAGCGCATGGAAAACTTTCATAATGCACTGGTATTTGTGTTGGTGCTGATCCAAAACTGGGGGAACTTCTGTTCGTACAGTTCTGGAAAGAACCTCACCCCACAAACTGATTTTAATGGTACACATCTTGTTTTGGTAATTGTTGTGTTTCAGTTGTTCCACCTCAAGTTAGTTCCACCTCTAGCCTTTAGCTAGAGCCAGACACAAGGCACGACCCCCAGTCAGGTGTTGTTGCACGGTGTCCTGCTGTCCTACAGCACCAAAGCCCCACCGTGCATCAGGCAAAGAGGTATCCCTACAGCTGCAAGGAAGCCAAGTTACCACTCGCTCGAGCTGCACATATTCTATTCAGTGTTATTAGCGCTCACTTTCACAGGTTCTCATGCTCATCAACAAAATGGAAATGAGGTGGGGGAATAATGCCTTTGCTTTGAAGCTCCGGAGATCAAAGCCACATACCTGCCTCCTTCTGCGATCCTGCTTCAGCCCTTCCTGTTACTCATATGCCAACACCTACTGCCTTCCTTTTTGGAATATTTTTGGGTTGCATGCTCTGAACACAAGCTACCTGCAGTTCATCTTCATACCCCTGATACTCCTAGGAAGTTTCTCTTCTCATCCCAATCCCAAAGTTGAGAATGTGCTTCCTACATCTAATCACCCGTGCATGCGAAATCCTAAGCAGGACTAAAATGCCTTACAGCAACACCACTCCCCAAACTTCACCTCAGCTTCATGCCACAGGCTGGTGTTTTTCAGCAGGATTTGGCTACTGCAGCACACAAGTCCACCTGACACAGGATCCAAGCACTGAGGACCCGTGGGCTGGCCTCGGCACATGCAGCAGTCCCCAGTTCTCCCAAGCAGAAGAAAGTGTGTGGGCAGGGGAGCTCCCAGCAGTTTTACTGCTGCACTTTTAACAGAATTAGAGGAGAAGAGAGCTACAAAGGCTAAGACAGGGCCAGATGTTAGGAAACAGCCCAGAGTGTGTGACAATGGAAGCAATGGGATTTGAGAGAGTGCAGAGAAGAGCTGAAGATGGGAAAGATTTATTTATTTTTTTAAATTGAAAATCTACATGATTGTTTCAGCCAGTAACTTCAGTGTTCAGAGAAATAAACACACTTCAAAGGAGTTAAAAGAAACCTTAAGAGCGTAATGCAACCTGGAAGTGGCAGGGACAGGGGGAAGGACAGGGCAGCAGGACAAGGAGAGGAGCTGCTGGCTTGGAGCAAGCAACAGCAATCATTTTACCCACTGGGAGTTGAATGGCAAACATGTGAGGTCCTTGCCTTGTAGTCTGGAACAAGAAAACATTCCAGAATGGATAAAACAAGAGTTATCCAGATAGTTTTGGTCTTTGTTGGGGGGAAAGAGGAAAGAAGCCTGCTCTATGGAGAGGGAGGAAGAAAAATGAATAGGCACAGTTCTTCTACCACTTCTGAGATTAAAGGGATAAATAAAAACCCACAGCTACGCAAGTGATGGAGAGCAAAGAAAGGGCACTCGAAGCAGCCTTCCCCATCCCTTACTGATACCTGCAGCTTGCAGCTTCAGCTCTCCCTCACCAGGCCTGGTCTTGTCTCTCTGCTGTACCTGCAGTATTCCAAATGGTTTTTCCTTACCCTTCCACACTGCTCAGGCAGCAGAAGGACCAACAACAGCCACCTGCTTGCCCTTCCAGGCAGCATCTGCACATCTGCACTGCATGAGCAGCGCAGGGTGACACAGGGTGAGATGGAGCATGAAAAGGGGCATGGCTGCCCCTTGGAAGGGGTGCACAAAGCTTCAGATCTGGAGTGCACTTCCTGCTCGTGCCAGCATGGAACAGTTTATCTTAAGGTTCTCCACAACTGTTCCAAACGTGCAAGCACACTGCCTGCAGGCCTATAAACCACTCAGCTCCAGGCAGAGTTCCTCAAGCGTGGCATTAGGTATAGTGGCGCAGGCTGATTCCCCTGCCAAACCCCAATTCCACCTCCAAAGCAGCAAAAGTCTGAGGACTTGACAACAAACAGATTGAAGCACGGTCTAGCATGGACAATTCACTCTTTTTCCTCTAATGAACTCAAGAAGATGAACTAGTCAGGCTGAACTGTGACAAAAGTTCCATTTGATGGCAAGGAATCCAGCATGGGAAATAGGAGCCTGATGAGTTAACATCTGAGCAGGCAGCTGAGCTGAGTGATGGGGAGGGCACAGGGCAGCATGGCTGCAGACTACCCACATAATTACAGATCGACTCTTCCTGACCTCCCAGGAGAAGCTCTACTTGCTTAGCCCAATCCTAATTTGGGGAAAGAAGAGCCAACTTCAAACTGCAGTTCCTCCACTAGACAACACCTTTCACCATACCCCTCTGCAAGCAGCTGCATGGTGCTTTCAGTGTGCTTTTTGGACAGGTGGGCACATTCTGTCTCACTGACCAGCACAGCTCCAGCAGGGACCTCCCCACCGCTGGGATGGAGAGCTTTGTCACGGCCTTTGTGTTAAGGTGACACACGGGATCAATTAAAGCGAGGTGTCCACAGCACAGTAAGCACATCTGTGAAAATCTGCGAGTGAACAGCTGTGGCACCGCCGCCCCTCAGACCTGCAGTCTCTGACTCCTGCACATGTTCATCACTCCCTCAGCCCTCAGTGGTGGATTTCTCTGGCACCTGCTTCCCCGGTCTTAGCACAGAGCAGGGAAGAGCAGCAATACTATCAATGGAAGTGGCAAAACAGCATGCTGTATCCGCTGGCAAACCTCTCCAAGAGCTCAGGGCAATGCTGACCAGGACACCCCAGAGCCCTGGCAGCCTCCCCAAGGAGTACAGTGCAGCGTGGTGCATCTGCTCACTGAGCACTGTAACAGCCACATGGACACAAACAAAACATTTCCTTCCTGCCACCATCCAAGCCAGCACAGCAACACCTGTGCTAATCTGAGACCTCTCTTTGAACTCTGAACCGGCTCTGGCCTTCACAAGTCCTGTAGGACCAACATCTAGCAGTGTATTGCTCTAACAGCCCACAAACACAGACAGGCTGTTCTGCCTTTGTTCCGGTTCTATAAACATTGTCACCATGCAAAATGGAAGCTCGGGTCCTGAGCATCCTACCCTTGCACCAAGTGAGCACATGATACAAGCAGCATGTTTATCATACTTCATTATACTTAATGATAAAATCATAATGAGCAGTATGAGACTCATCCCCTCACATCACCATGTGCACACCTGTGCCAACACCCATTGATGCTGCTGGGACTGCTGCTGCTGCTCAAACACACCAAGAGCTGCTAACAGCACATGTCACAGCAGAGCTAACCAGGGAGCTGGCTGCCAGTCACCTTCCAATGAGTGACTCCCACACCTGCACTGTGCTGCACCAGCTCCTGGACCGGATATGTTTGCTCTGAGCTGCATCAAGCTTCTGCAGAGCAGAACTGTGGCACTGTTGGTGGTAACACCTCTACTCACCAGCCACCTGCAACCAGCATGCAACAGCCCAGCAAGGGGCTTTCCCAAATGAAAACTGGAAAGCTTTAGGGAAAAACAAAACACACCAGTTTGGCCTATGACAAACGCACGCTTCTGGGGCCTGCTTCTCATACAGTATGCAACACTGCTGCGAGCACGGGGCAGCCACGCTCCGCACCAGCTGAAACACAAACGGTGGACACAATGCTTTGGAGACTCCCAAGCCTTCCCCAAACCCAAAGCGCTTTCCAAACCGAGCTGAGTTCCAGTTCAGCGCAGCCCGGCAAGGTGATGCCGCCAGCAGAGCTCTACACGTGGGAAAACACGAGTAGCGCAGCTCACCGCCCTCCCGAGCCGCAGGAGCAAGCGCTGGCCAAAGGAGGATTAAAGCTGGAGCTTCCTATTTCCAGCCCCACGCTCTCAGCCAATTCACGTTTTCATTTGCTACAGACCACACCGTAACTACGCACCGCAACACCGCATCCGCGCAGTCCAGACCCGATATCGGCAGTCGCACCCTCCGGGACGGGGCTACGGCAGCCGGGCCGTCCCCGAGCACCGCACTCCGGGAACGGACCCGAGCCACCGCGGGGTCACGGCGCCCCCCGGCCCCGGGGAGCCCAACGCCGCGCCCCACCCCCTCGTGAGGGCACCGCGGAGCTCCCCGCGAGGCCGCGCCCCCGGAGCTCACCTTCCCGGCCGGCTCCTAGGGCTCCTCCCGCTTCTGGAAGCTGATGCTGGCGTACGCGCTCAGGTCGTCGCTGGAGTGGCTGCTCCCGCGCGGGGAGCGGGGCTGCGGCGGTTTCCCCCCCGGGCCGGAGGCGCCCTCCGCGGGGGGGTGCAGGTGGTGGCGGCGGTGGCTGCAATCCTTCACCAAGTCCAGGTCGATGTAGTTGAGTCCGTTCTCCAGCGCGGCCCCCGGCCCCCGACTCGCGGAGGGCGGCTCCCCGGCGGCGGGCCGCAGCCACACGTTCTCGAAGGAGGCCGAGCTGTGGCGCTTCACCTCCTCGGCGCCCCCCGCGCCGCCGCAGGGGAAGGGCGCCCCGGGGCCGCCGCCGCCGCCGCCTGCCGCCCCGCGGGCGGCGCTCGGCGTGGACGAGAAAGTCTCGGAGCTGTGCCGCCGGCGGCCGCCCTGCGGGTCGGCGCGGATCACCTTGGCGCTCTGGTTACGGCCGGGGCTGAGGCTGACGCGGGTGAAGGCGCTGCCCGCGCCGGGGCCCCCGAGCAGGGAGGAGGAGCGCGGCGGGGCCGCCGCCAGCTCGGCCGGGGGCCGCGGCAGCTCGGGGGAAGCGGCGGCGGCCGGCGGCGGCTTCTCGGCGGCGGAGCGGCCCGCCCGCACGTCGGCGTAGCCGAGCAGCGGGGCGGGCGAGGAGGGCGAGGGGCTGTCGGCGCAGTCCGAGCAGGAGCCCCCCAGCTGCATGCTCACGTAGTCCCGTCCGGGGGGAGCCGCGCCGCGACCCGGCCGTGCGGCGGCGGCGGCGAAGGCGCCGGGGCAGCGGGCGCGGGGCGGCCCCAGCTCCATGTTCATGTACTCCTCGGCGGCCTCCCCGCCCGGCGGCCGTGGCAGCCCCGGCGCGGCCGAGGGGAAAGGCGGCTTGTCCCCGGGGACGAACTCGATGTTCACGTACTCGCCGGGGCTCTTGGGCTCCGGGGGCAGCAGCAGCGGGGGCTGCTCGCGGGCCCGCGGCAGGGTGCTGGCCTTGGGGCCGCCCAGCGACAGCCGCGTGGGTCGCGCCAGGCGGCCTTTGGTCTGCACGGCCGTGTCCACCTTGCGCGGGGGCTGCGAGTGCGACGCGGGACCCTCGGGGCCGCCGGGGCCGCCCAGGCTGTCGCTGCTGGTTGAGGAGGACGAGTCCTCGGCGGCGTAGAGGAGGCGGCCGGAGCCGAGCGCCACGCGGGGCTGGGGACTGCCCTCCTCGCCCGCCGGCCCGCCGCCCCGCCGGTGCACGTGCTTGAAGGAGCGCGGCAGCGAGAAGTAGGAGTAGATGGGCTTGTGGAGGGCCGCGGCCGCCTCCTCGACGCCCGGCTGCCCCGCCGCCCCGAAGTAGCAGTCGGGCGGCGTGCTGGTGGTGGAGCCGCTGGCCGGGGACATGTTGATATAGTCGCCGCCGCCGCAGGGCAGCTTCCCTTCGTTGCTCTCCACCGAGAGCTTCGGGTGGTGGCCGGCACCGTTCGTCCAGATCTTGCCGTAGCCCGCAGAGCCGCTGTCCGGGGAGTAGCTGCCGCTAGGGGACATCATCATGTAGCCGTTGGAGTCCACCGTGGCTGGAGGGTGGCGGCCCCCTCTGCCAGGGTTGATGATCTGCTGCGGGGCCGACACGCTCTTGGGGCTCATGGGCATGTAGTCACCGCCCTTGGGGGCAGCCCCACCGCTGGGCAAGGGGGCAACGCCGGGGGACATGGGCATGTAGCCATCATCCGTGTGCGGAGCGGAGTTGGTCCGATGATGGCTGCCATCCAGGTGGTGCATCTCCAGACACTCCTCAGGGTAGGAGTGAGTGGGCACGAAGGCCGAGTGCCGGTAGGAGGGCAGCCGGCTGCCGCCGCAGGGGTAAGAAGGCAACATCTCCGTATACTCCTCAATGGAGGCCACCGAAGACTGGGAAGGCGTCTTCTGGTGGGAGATGGTGGGCGAAGTGCCTGCAGAGTGAGTCCGTTTCCTGAATGCCTTGTCCAAGTCAGCAACGTCCTCGCTACCGGCTCGGGGACAGCACGACGTGCTGGGGTAGCGGGGCTGCTGCTGCGGGTGGCAGGTGCGTGGGATGAAGTGGCCATTGGGAGCTGCCAGGCTGCAGCAGGACGAGGCGGCCTTCCCCCCCATGCAGATGTAGTTGAGCTCTTCATCGCCCCGAGCTGGTGGGGTGTGTCCTAGCGAATCCGGGGTCACGCTGCGAAAAGAGCTGCGGAAGTCACATGGGCTAGAACCATATTCATCAGAAGAAATAAATCCGCCATCACTAGGGGAGCCAGAAACCGAAGCACTGGACCTTCGTGGAAACAGGCAGTCTGACGTGGAGCCGTGGCCACTGGTGCTGCTGGACGACAGGCTGACTGGGCTGGTGGCCGACGGGGAGCAGCGCGAGGAAGGCATCGGGATGGAACGGCTGTGGTTGAGCGGAGGATGGAGCCTGGAGTTGCCACGGTGTCTGTGCGAGTGGGTTCGGTTGGCACTGGGGCTAACAGGGCTACCATCCACCGAGGCAGGCCTTGACATGGTGCCTTCCCCATCGCTGGATGCGCGGACCCGGAAAGAGCTGGGTTTGCCACCCATACCTCCGCCCCCACCGCCAGCTGGGGAGGTGGCTGTAACACTCTCGGTCCTGGACCGGCGACTGAGCCCCACTTGGCTGGGCGGAGGGTTGTTGATGTGGTGCCTGCTACGAAGGGGCACGGAGATGGGATTGGAACAGTTGGAGGAGGACTGGCTCTTGCTGCGGGGTCGGAATTCCTCGCTCATGGCTCGCATGGCCTCCAGGATGGTTTCATGCATGTTCTGCGCCACCACCGAGTCGTCCACCTGCATCCAGAACTCCCCAGGCCCGGTCACCGCCGAGCGTCCCACCTCGATGAAGAAGAAGTTCTCGGAGTGTCCGCAACGGCGGATATTGAGCAGCTGCAGCACCACAGCAGCCGCATCCGAATTCAGCTTCACAAAGCTGATGGTCTTGTTAGTCAGGCACAGGCGGTAGATGCCAATCAGGTTCTTTGTCTGGCCTAGCCCCTTAGGCTTCAGAATTACTTGCCAAACTTCCTTAAAAGCCGGACCAGGGGCTACCTCACCATAGCTGTCCTCACCTGCTTCCCCCAGCCCCACGCTGCTGCCCCCGAAGGTGACATCGCTGTGGTGGTGATGGTGGTGGTGGTGGAGGTGGTGGTGGCCCTTGGCCCTGTTGTGCAACTGCAGCAGCGCTTGGTACCAGCTCTCTTGTTCCAGTTCACTGTCAGCTGCGATGGCAAAGTGCTCGTCCTTGGTGTAGAGGGCCACCAGGTGCTTGTTCTTGGAGTCAGCCCGCTTGTTGATGTTGAAGCAGCTTTCCAATGGGATGGAGCGCTTGGGGGCCCCCGACTTGTGTCTCCATTTCTTCTCATTCTCATAATACTCCAGCCGGGCGGGTCCAGACTCGCTGGCTGCCCTTAGCACGAAAAAGCGCTTATGCATGCTCTTGGGTTTGCGCAAGTAACCCACCTTTCTGACATCCGAGAAGAAGCCCTCGTTGTTATCTGTGGGGCTGGCCATGGCGAGAGGCAGTGCTGCTGCTACCGCCGTCAGCAGTCCACAAGACCCCAAAACAGCTGAGCCAGTTGCAAAAGTCAACAACCACCCAAAATAAAATGCATGCAACAATTTAAAATAATATATATATATATAAAAAAAAGGAAAATAAGCTCAGGATCCCCTCCTGAAAAAGGGACGGGGGAGGGACAGGAGCACGGGGCGAGCAGCTGTTCGGCAGCAGAGGCAGCCTCCGGCACCAGACCGGAGTTCGTGTCGCTGTTTATGCCCCAATCGCCCCTACGTGGGTGAGCGCGTCTTAATAAGTTACAGTCCGCTCTCGCTCAGCCCTGGCGAAAGCCGCGTCCCGGAGGCAGCCGCCGGGAGGGAGAATCGCATCCTCGGTCCGCGGGGCTCGGGTCCCCACGGGGCACGGTGTCCGGCAGCCTTTCCTCTCTCAACTTTACCTCCGCGAGCTGCGATTTCTTGTTGTAGATTAAATATCCTCTCGGGGGCGGAGATTGTTTTGCAAAGTCCGGGGTTTGCACCCCAAAAAAAAAAAAAAAAAAAAAAAGAGCACGCTTCTTCCCCCCTCCCAAATAATTAGAAAAAAAAGAAAAAGAAACCAACAGAAAAGCCCCCGCAGCACAGCGCAGCGCGGCACGGCACGGCACGGCACAGCCGCCCCCCAGGCTCAGCGCCGCGGCTGCTGCTGCTGCTCCCGCTCGGGCGCGCGGAGAAGGCTGGCGACCCCATTCAGTCCCATCTCGTTAGGCAGAGAAAGTGCCATTTCCACGCGGAACGCGACCCGGCGGCGGCAGGAGGGGAGGCAGCCCGAGCGCGGCACGAACATCCCCTCTTCCTCCTCCTCCTCATTCCAGGCGGCAGCGCCTCAGCGGCCGGCGGCACGTCTCCCTCCCGCGCCCCAGGCTGGCGGGGGACGCGGGCACGGCCGCGGCGACTCGCTCCCCGCCGGCTTCTCCGCGGAGTTTCCCGGCGCCCCGCACCAAAACGGGCGTCGGGGGCCGCGCTTCGCTCTCCGGCCCCTCCGCCCGCCGCCGCGGCTCAGGCTCGCTGCGAGCAGAACAACACGTGACGGCGCCAGTGCGTGGACCATCCCCGGAGCCGCCGCCGCCGCCGCCAGGCTCCCGGCCAGCCCAGCGCCGCGGCCCCGCGGCCCGCCCCGCCGCTCCCCGCCCTCAGTCAGTGCGGCCCCAGGGGCCGCCACCGCCGGGCCCGGCCCCGAGCCGCACCGCCCGCCGGGGGCCGCGCCCGCATTGGTACGGCCGCCTGTCAGTCATGGCGGCGGCGGGGAGGCGGGGCCGGGCCGAAGCGCGTAGTAAGGAGGCGTAGACGCCATTCGGCGGCGTGTTATTTATAACCGCCGGCGGGGGCCTCTGCAATGTGGCGGGCTTGCGGCGCGGAGGTGGCGGGCGGGCGGGCGGGGAGCCGCCCTCCGTCGCCTCGCGGCAGGGCAGGGCCGGTCCGAGCGCCGAGCCGGCCCGAGCCCCGCGGCGCCCCGGGAGCGTT
This sequence comes from Gallus gallus, assembly GCF_016699485.2. Taxonomy (NCBI): domain Eukaryota; kingdom Metazoa; phylum Chordata; class Aves; order Galliformes; family Phasianidae; genus Gallus; species Gallus gallus. The sequence continues at coordinate 8,916,424 of NC_052540.1, forward strand.
TCCGGCTCTAACGTGGCTGGAGCGCGGCTGCCCCTCCTCTGCCGTGCCCCGAATAGCGCCGGGGAGGTTCGTCCCCGCGGGGGCACGGAGCCCCGTGAGGGATAAGCGTCGGGCGGGTGTTCCCAGAGGAGGGAACCTGTTTCTTTTTTTCCTTTCCCCGTAGCGTCGAGCAGCTGAGTCTATTTTCCCGCATCGTTCTGCGCTAAATTAAACTGAACAGTTAACGTGCTCTGCAGCTTACAGGGCTGAAACGTGCTGCATGCACAACTCCCATCGCCGAGTAGCAAACAAGCGCTGCGAGCCACCTCCGGACATGCGTTGCTCAATGCTGCCACCTGCAGGGCAGCTCTCGCGCTCCCGCTCCGCCACGCTCGGGGCTGAACTCGGGGCAGAACTCAGGCAGGGTCTCCTTCTCCCTTCACGCCCTTTCTCCAGAACACAGAGACTTCTAGTGCCGTTACCAGCTTTGCTGTGCAGGATCGCGTGGCTGTACAGCTGTCCGAGACTGCCACTTGGCAGCTCAGAATGGGAGGGTTTGCCTGACACACGTGCACGCATGTAGAGATCTGAGGGGACGCAAGCACCACAGACACAAACCACAGCATCAGTTAAAGGCAACCACACAACGATGCTTTGTCATGTAGGAGCAGAATCCACCTGGTGAGACCAAAGGAGTGAGCAGACAGTAACCCATGCCGTACCACTGATGTGGATCATCTCGTTCTTTCCTCTACACAGCAGTTTGCCATGACAGAAACAAACATTTGTATTGAAAATAAATCCATTCTGTGTACCTTGAGGAGCTTACTACACGTTGAAACGGGATGACGGGAAGTCACTTCCCTATGTCAGGGCACAGTGGGACAGACTTCAGCCACTGGGCAGAACTACAGTTCACGCAGTCACTATTGCAGCCATGTTGCACTGTAAAGGCAGAGGTTCCTATAGCAAGAGGAGAGCTCCTAAACCTCCTTCCCCTGTCCCTCCAGAGGCATGGAAGTGCATGCTTGTGCATGGAATACATGTGCAGTTCAATTAGATATTTTGCACATAATTGGCAAGGCTATTAAGTAATAACTTCCATGTGCTCTGCCCCATTCTTTGTCTTCCAAAGGATCCTGATGCACTTGGCAAGCAGTAGAGCATACAAAAGGAACGATCTCCTGATGGAGGACAAAATCCACCTGATGTGCAGTGTTGCACAAGGACACAGAGCTAAGGATGAAAGCAGAAGGCAGTCCTGTCCACAGTGCATGCTCTGTTTATCTTCATTCTCTTCAACAGCAACACAGCTGACCTGACAGACACAGTGACTTTAGGTTGTTCTTGGCTGTTTTTCAGAGGGATCCACTGCTCATCCCAGAAGAGTTTTCAGACTCCATGTACAGATTCACATATTTTGTCCAGCAGAACAGACAATAACCAACAGTTCTAGCGTATTTTCAAACCGGTTTTTTGGAGATAGCTTACATCATATCAGAACACATCTGAGAATGACTGGGTTGTTTAGTTTTGCTGGTTGTTTTTTTGTTGTTGTTGTTTTTTGCTCTTTGAGCTCCAAAGCTCTGAAACATCACACTTCTCAGTAAGGTAAGCACACACACCAGCAGACCAAGGACATATAAATATCTCCCCTGCTTTGACAGTGAACCTGTGAGAATTCAGGCTACACAGTATCAGAGGGGTTCACACCATAGAATATTCTGGCAGTAAATCAAAACAGGGTAAAGCACAGCAGGCTGCTCAGGCCCCTGTCCACTTGGGCTGTGAACATCCCTAGACATGAAGATCCCTCACAAGGCTAACTGTTCTAGTGGTACATCTCCCTCACTGTAAGGAAGACTTACATTTGAACTGAATTTTCAGTATTTCAGTCTGTGCCCGTTGCCACTGGGCATCACTGAGAAGTGCTCAGCCCTGAATCCCTCCCTCCCACCAGGTATTTCTGCACATTGACAGTTATGATCTGGCCCTTGTTCCAAGGCTGACTTCATTACATGTTTTATTTGCTTAAGCTCATCTGTAGTATTTACTTTCCTCTACATATGCAAGTTTCAGGATGAAACTTGCATAACTCTTTCAAAAATAGCATAGATGACTGTAAGCTAGTTAAATCATTACATGAGTAAACAAGCTGTTTGATTTCTATTAAAGGAGTGGTAGTAATATCATGAGTATAGCAGAAACACAGAACAGAAGAACTTACATCCCCAACTTCTACTGTCATCTGAGGCAAATTGAGCACACTGATGGAATAGCTAATGACAGCTTTCAAATGTATTACATTACAAGCAGTAAGCTTATCTGATAGCACTTGTACTTAACTGTGTCACAGTAATGAGAACAAAAAAACATTTTAGCCATCTTTTCCATCTGTTGCTTATTAGAAAGGTTTCTGCAGTGTATTTTCTGCAGATTGGCCAGTACACATGTAAAACAGTTCTACTGGTATCAACATACAGAGTACATGCACTAATTACATGATATATTTAATTTGTTATCGTCATAAGTTAACCAGCTCTTATCTTAAAAATAGCATTAATATATATCTTATTATTTTTCTACCTCCTTAAGTATAGCTCTGCTTAAAGAAGCAAGGAAAGATAAAACATCATTCCTATGCTTCCTGTCTGAGAATCCGGCTATCCCAGAGAAGCATCACTAAACTAACAGGGAGCTAAGCAATACTTCTGGGTAATTCCCAAACGACACTGATTAACCTTCAGCTCTGCATCTATTATCTTTAGATTTCCATCTTGTAATATCTTCTGAAAAGGTGTCAATGCTTCACAGACTTTTTTTTTGCTTTAATTCTTTTTCCTGCTCCACAGACAAAATTGCCTGGAGCATGAATTTCAAAAGTGAAGGAACAGAATCTTTTATCCAATTTATAATATTTTTGTCTGTGCAGGTCTCAAGGCAATGGTCTCAGGTGGCTTTTGACTGAGGAAATTGCATAAGTCCACCTTTTTTTTTAAGCCCCTGTAGCAAAGTCCATAGAGGGTGTGAAAAACAAAGCCTAATAGGCAGTTTTGCCCATGGTTGCTTGAAGATGGCATAGAATCATAGAACTGTTAGCTTAGGAAAGACCTCTAAGATTGTCTAGTCTAACCATCCACCTACCCCAACACCGCCCACTAAGCCGTGTTCCTTAGTACATCTACATGTTTCTTAAACACCTCCAGGGACAGTGATCCTACCACCCCCCCGGGCAGCCTGTGCCAGTGCCTGACCTGGACTTGTTCCACAGACTCCACCTATGATTAAGGCTTCCTCAAGCTTTCATTCATGCAATAGGAAAACTTAATTGCAGCATACAGATTTTAAATGGAAAATACTTCCTAAGTTTCTGTTCTTTCAAAGAATGACTATGGGTTCAAAGAGTTGCAGAAAAGCCACATTACACTGTGCTATGCTTGCTTTTTTTTTAATCAAATGTAAACAGAGAGGAAAAAGCAACTCTGACCTTGTATATTCAGTGACAAATTGAGCTAACTACTTATTCAAATGTAGCTGATCTTAAAAGTGTAAGGGGTATCCCTATGAAAACATCAGTTCAAAACTCTTATAGAGGTCAAAAAACCAACCACTGGTGATACAGGAGCTTTCATTGGACAAACCATCATTTGTTTTGCATGTACTGCTTACTGATTTTATGTAATGAAAGATGGTCAGTGGAACCCAACTTTCAGAAGGTTTTATCAGAGAAATTACAGATTACAAAGCACAAACTCAGCAGGATGCATTTCAGCAATCTTCTGGATGTAGTACAGCATAACATAAGAGGCTGTGTCAAGGCCAGGCTCAGTAGTCTCTAGAGTGAGAGCACGGCAGGTGATGAAGCAGTACATGCAAGGACATCCCCTTCCATTTTTAAACACTGCACATTATTGTTCTCTACATTTTAGGAAATATACATTTACAAATAGTGGTATTCATTATACATTATTCAAACAGGGACATTTATGAATTGCCAAATACTCCTTTAAGTTACTATAGTAAGGAGTTTTTAAAAGATCTATTGGACAGGGAATGATTCAAAGTACAAAGTAAATGACTTACTGAGAATCCCATACCTCTCCTAAACCATACTATCTGAGCAGCTTCTGGGATAAGACCCAGAAAATATCCATGAGCTCCTGTATAATGCAAGCAGCAGTAATATATTAATTTCACTACAAAATACACTGTTTTACATCACACCTTTCATGCAAAAAGCCTTTGTGTGTGTGAATACTACCCTAAATATTGTAATCATGCTGCATTCCATAGCGAATGGTCTTTCTAGACTGAATCAAACTTTCCACAGAGTCATCTCAACTGGATGCAGTTGTTATCAATCCTCATCTATTACCTCCTCCTACTTGCTGATTTCTGCACAACCATTCTAACCATTACCCCCATAGCCTTATGTCAGTGAGCAAGAAGTAGTATGGGAAATGCTTAGGCAGCAGTCATCAACCAGAGGTGCAAAGGTGTACCTGCAGCTGATTGAAGTGCAATAGCTGCAGTTTCTCAGAGCTCTTTTTAAACTTTAAATATAAAACTACAGCATAACCACACATAAGCACATAGGTTACTATGCCTTAGTTTGGACTGATTGGAGTGTGAATAGAGGGGTGTATCAAGCACTGAAAAAGTACTTATTTTCATATCTGTCCACAAATGAGCAAGTATACCTGCATGTACACACATTTTATCATGCAAAGGAAAGCACTGGAAGAACTTAACTTCCATTTTTGTGTTAAAATAATGTTCTTACTAGTTCCAGAACTCAAAATTGACCGATCCCAGACAAAACGAAATTTAAGGCATTTTAGACAAAATCCAGTTGATAGTTTTGAGTTTTGTCTGCATGAAGAAACTAATTTTTTCTTCATCACCACTATTCATGTGTTTCCTTTTCTAAACGGTCCAGCCCAAATCCATCAGATTCTCTCAACTACTAAGTGCAGATTTCCTGCATAGAATAAAAGGCACTACATACCTTTAAAATTCTACCTCAGTAATTGCCACTTAAATGATGCATGCCAAATCAAACAGCCATTTTCAGGGCACATCTCTGAAGAACCTGATTTACCCTAATGGAAATGAATAGCCACTACTTGAATCGTTATTACCATTATTCCTTCAATATGGTCAAATTTGATTAACAGGTCATGAGCAAGTGTCTTCTCAAAAATGCCTGCTAATTGATTTCTGCAAATATTTATAGACTTAGAAGAGGACACAGAGGAACCACTGCAGATACTCCTCCAGAAGGACCAAGGTGCTCCATGGACCACATCTGTCAGTCTGTGTGAACGCTTGGGATGTGCCCAGCGCCTGGAATGGCATTGTGTACCTCACTCCAAGGTTTGGAATGGCTTGATCACCCCAAAAAGATAGAACTAAGAACATTAATCAGGTTCAAATGGATAGAACAGCTAATTGGGTGTGAATATTAGGTTTGGAGCTTTTGAAGATGAGCAATGTGAAAACAATATGGATATCCATATCAATGGATGGACTCCAATCATTGGAAGCCACATTGATGGAAGATTCAGTAATGGTAATAGCAACTTATTTTAATGCAAATAAGCAGGATAATCAAATGCAAATACGAGTTAAGTTTATTTACTTTCTTAAAGCATAGAGAGAAATAATATTTTGATATATCTAATGCTTTAGAACTGAGCAAGAAAATCAGACACTAGTCTATGAAAACCAGCAGTTTGGCCTCATGGGGGGAAATTCCTAATATAATTTTAAAATTATTGAAGAATTGTACATAGATTACATTACTGCATAGTCTTAAAACTGGTTTGTTATTTGTCTAAAACCTACTGAACCAGGCGGGTTTGAAAAGGATTGTGCTAAAAATAATAGGGTTTGGTTTTCATCTATGATTTTCCATCTGAGATGGCCTGAATTAGAGATGACTCCAGGAGTATCACAAAAAGGTCCAGTTCTTATCTTTAATGAGCAAGGCAGGCAACCTGAATGTATGCAACAAAAAGTTGCCTACCAGACCAAAATACTTATGTTTATCCCTAAATAAAAGTGTCCCACAGTGCTGTTACATCATTTGTTTCTAATAACTACTTTGAAGAACTGCTATTTAGTAGATAATGAAACTTCCTTCCAAAACTGTCTTTTGAGATTTCTGGGAGCTTACTAACAGGGAAATACTGCTTCTTTCTGATTACAAGGAACAAAAATAGGGGACAGTCTGTCATTCAAGTCTCAACCTCACTATAAAACAATTATTGAGCTTATTCTATATAAAAACGTTCTTGTATACCAGTTCAAACTGTTTCATTAGTAAACTGAGAAGATTCAAGATACTGTTCACTCCAGGACCAAGGTAAACTCAATTTGTTTACACCGAAAATATTCCAGCAGAAAGGAAAATGTATATAGAGAAAGAAAAGGAAATAGTAGTTTATGCACAAATGTTTATCTGGAAAAGATGTATTAGCTGAATTAAAGAAAGCCTCCTGGGAGAAGAATGAGACACAGGGACAGGCAATCAACTGAAAAACAAAGTCAGATGAATGTTTGATTTGTTATGTTTAACAGTTTTTTTTTTTCAATTCTGACAGCTGTTTTAGAAGACCTAAACTACTTCATGTGCAGTTTACACAGCCTCTCTGAGGTTACAGAATTAGAATTGACAGGTTATACCATTTCTATATGGTAGTTCTCAGGTTCTTGCAGTCTTTCCTGTTTTTCAGCCATGGTCTCTAATCAGCCTAGAACCTGCAGCTTAAATCCCAAAATTATAATATAAATAAAAAAATTATGACAATGCTATCATTGTCAACAGCGGATTTATCAAAAGTTAAGCCAAGTTATCTAAATTAAATAGTATTAAATATGTACTGGTCTCCTCAGTGTGTAGAGAAAGCTATTTGTTACCTTAATACTATACTCAGCATGACATAGCTTATGAAAACAGGGCAGGATTTCCATCTTTTCCACTAATTGCTCCTAGAAATTTCAGTTTAAGAAGTGAGCTGGCAAGCCCATCTGAACTTATTTTTTATTAATTTAGAAACCAAAATACAGATCTAAGAAATTCAGGTTTAATTCCAAGAAGGTTTTTTGTAATAGAGTGCCTGTGAAAATGTTATTGAGTAAACTGGGCTTTTCTAATGTGATTCTTTCACTATGCATTCACATAAAACCACACATACAAGTATTAATAATAGCATTTAATACATATAACAAGATAAATACATGAATACAACATACTGCTCCGCAGTTATTGCTATTAGGTGATTTTCTAACACTGAAAATGATTTTGCTTCTCTTTGGCATGCACAGTGCTACAGCAAGTCCAACCAATTAACCATCTCTGCTGACAAGCAGGTCTCCATGCCTATTATCCTCTGCTAGTTTTTCCAACCACTTAATTTATTAATTCTTGGGGATGTTTTAGTTCATTTACATAAATACATCCTCCCCTCCTATTATGCTATTACATGCACTAGATTTTTTTCCTACAAAGCACTACTGAGAATTGTTAGTAGCCAGCAGATATCAGAGTACATAATGCCTTTCCATACCATCCAAACAGTCAGTCTCAGAGCACCCTCTTCTCACAGCCTCCTTACTCAGATTTACATGTTTGCATTGACACCTAAGGACAGCAAGACACTGTTTGTCACCCAAGACATGCAACCAGGTAAGGAGAGAAAGGTCTCAGTAAGCAGTACTTGCATTCTTTGTCTCTAGGTGTAAGTAGGCAACAAAACACTTGTCTGCTGAACTCCATCAATGGACTAAAGGAACCAGCAGAACAACTGTGAAAACTGGGAAACCAAGACAATTATGACACAGCTGGGGACCCATGAAATAGGTTGTTCACATTTGATTGATTCCTAGGCCTTCCTTTCATGAGACTACAGTGCTATGAGGAGATATACTGCAGCAGCATGACCACACTCTTGACTTTGCATCTTGTATCAGAAGAAAGCCAGAGGCAAAGCTCTAAAACAAAGATTGAGTTGCAGAAGATGGACCCGAGGTTACTCCCTGCAGTAATTTTACCTTTGCTGCTCTATTGGAGGTTCCTTACTTCAAGTACCTATAGAGCAGTTTTACTTATTTTCTCACCCAATATCTCAATTTGTATTCCTCTAGCTGTTCACATGATTTCTGTATTTGCCTCCTATTATATGCACAAAGCTAGTGCAAAGAGTGTGAAGTAAAATAATATTTGACTTTATTCAGTACATTTTGCACCCTGTCATTTCCTGGTAGTTACTGACAGCATTCATAGAGGCTGCCTGCAGACACCCCTTCTGTCTCCATGTGTAAGTCCTTTGCTTGCTTTCTCATGCTGAAATCTTTAAGGATCACAGTTTTCCAGCTTGAATATTTATACCCAAAATAAAAACCTGAACATGCTACTAAGGATTTTCTGATTTATGTAGATGCCTTGCTTGTTCCCTCTTTCATAGGATTAAGCTATGAATGTGAATATAGTTGCCTGGCTGATTTGTCTGTTTCTTCTACTTTTTCTAAAAATAGCACCCAGGAGATAGCAAAGGAATTGTGAATTTACACAAGGACAGGATACCTCTTGGGCTTCTTAATCCTTTAAAATTATTTAGCAGCGATGACAGATTTGAGACTGACATCTCAATACAATGAAATCCTCGATTTATCCATGCTATCAGCAAAGCTCCAGTTATTGCACGATTCTATAGCTATGGAGTTTGTTACTGCTAATCACTATTCTATAGGATGGAATTAATTCAATCTCAGCTTCTGTTGTTTCAGACAGATGTTTCTGGCTACACAATGACAAAGATCAACTTAAATACATGAGCAGAGTATAAATAGTGTCTTCCTGAGTCTGCAGAACAACCTGAAAAAAGTTAACGGAGAGGTCTGCTTCACCCTAATCATCTCAGAGGGTTGTCAAGTCTGGAACTAAAAGATAAGTTACAATGTTGCCTTCAGTAATTATTCCTATACGGAGAATTTCAGCAGAAGCATCCAGCTTTTGTTCTTAACCTCCAGTCCAAAGCTGCCCATTTGGTGGAAAAATTAATAATATCCCAGAGGAATTCATTCTCATTATGAAACATTTTCATATTTAACCAACTTCAAATGTCTTCTTTTGACTTTAATTAAGCTACAGCAGATCCCATTTCTTCTGTTACTTCAGTGCTGTAGCAAACTTAGTATATAACATAGGTCCAACTTGCTAAACAGCTTTTAGCATTCTGGGCACCAGGATCCTGGGTGTATGTGCTACAGCAAAACATAGCTTCACCAATCAGCTGCAGTCTGGCTTTGGTAGGAATTATTTGCACTACATTGAGACCTCTAAAAACACAAGATATTAATCACGCTCTCTTCCAGCTGAACCTGGTGACTGCTACTGGTATCAGCAGTTCAGAATAAGAGTTAACCCATCAGTTGCTCTATAGGCGCTCTCTATGAGGCATGCAGCTGATGAACTGGATTGTAATGCCTACCTCTGCCAACCAATTGAAGATCTACACAACACAACTCATGCCAACAAAGCAGCAAAACAGCAGGGATGTCTGCTCCACCCTTTAGGAGTCTTGCACTTCATAGCACTGACTAATGCATATCAGGCATCTAAAAGACAATACGCATACATGAAAAAGGTAAAGACTGGAAAGCCTTAAGACTTGAAAGTGAGGTTCTCTGTTAGAAGTACACTTCTCTAGAAGTAGAGTAGTGGAGGACTACAGTTGACTCTATGGAAGCAGCTTTATACAGCCAAGACTTCTCTTCGGAGAGCAACAGTTTTCTTCCCATAGCAACAATTAATCAGAACAAAGAGCAGAATGCAAGAGAATAAAACAGGAGTTGGTGAACATAGAAAATAACCTAAAAATCAGGCATGGAAAAATCTTGGCCCAAAGATACAGTCTGCCCAACCCAAACCACTTTGCCTTGGGGAAAGAACAGACCACCGAGTTCTGGGGCTCTATGCTTTGTTTATAACATTTTATGCGGTCATTATGGACACTGTCAAGGTCTTCCACTGTAGGAATACACAATTCCCACTGAAGTAACCTCACTGAGAAGAGAGTGAGCTGTATAACCTCAGAAATGCACCAACCCTTTAGCACATGTTCCTTATTCAGTACCAAGTCAAGCTACACACAATAAATACTGCAAAGGGCATAGGACCCCTGATCAGCTCCTGGCTAGACCCCATCCCACAGCTGCATTAAGAGGGAGTAATTTCAGTGGAATCAGTAATGAGTTTGATTTTGTATTGGTGCAATATTCACCAAGTGTCTCTAGTGCACAGTATAACAGGCAGTTCTGTTGCCAGTGACCTTAATAATACTGATTACCATGCAGTTTGTTGAGTAAGCACTGCGTAAGTGAGCAAGTGAGAAGCACATCCACTGAATAAAGATAACACCACATCAATATGTCATTATGTTAAGCTTGCATTAATCCAAAAATATTTGTTAAACTAGAAGAAATTTCTCACATCATGTAAGTCCTCTTCCACTTCAGCATTAAGGCAAATAATCTCTACAGAGCGATCTCATGATCAAAGACTGCAGAATCATACAAGCAACAAGGAAGTTAGGGCTTGCATGTGTGCTTAATTTTAGTTCACCAAGTATTAGGGACTAAAGTCTCTAAGAGTGCATCCTTCACAAAGCCAAAGATTTGCTATCAGTACCTGAACAGATGACTTTCAACATGCAAGTGCTGATTTCAACAACTCTAATGTAATCACAAAAAAATCTTCTGTGCAGATTACTATTCCCAGGTTGTAATTTGTATACACAGAACTAATGGTCTAACGTGACCTAAATGGGGAATGCCACTTTCTGTTTGTTGAAAATGCAAATAGTTAAGGACCTTGAAAATAGTGGTTGCAGAGGTCACCTCACTGATCTGTTATCAAAGCTTGCATAATTAAGTGGATGCCACAGCCATTAACTTGCATATGGGTTTGTATATGTCAAAGCAGGCTAGCTTAATCTAAAGGTGAATTCAATAATGTTATGCTGAATTGCAGTCCACAAAGCCTATGATTAAGGGTCAGCACACCTGGCTTCTGATTTGATGTCAGCTGCTAACCTTTCTTTGACCTTACTCCCTGCAGACTTTCTAACTGACTATCACTATGGATATTTTACAATGTCATTCTGCTGATTCTCACAATGCAGCAAGAAATACCACATAGCCTCACCTTTACTAAGTTAATTTCAAAACCTTCTCAGCGTTCACGGAAAACAAGCATTTTAATTTCCTAAAAAAGCAGTAAATTGTCATCTCACATAGGGAGGACTTGAATGGAAATTACAGAAAAGCTTATTTTTCCTTTTTCAAAATAACCAATCCATCCATTAGCCAGTGTGATCTGTAGAATTTGCATGCTTTTCATATCAGCACTGGTGACTAAAATTTATTCTTCCGTAGTGAAGCAGCGTGAAACAAACAGCAGAAAATTTTGCTTACACGATGTAGGAAATCATTCACACTGCATGAGATTTCCTACTTTACTGACTTTTATTGTTCTATTTATTCATTTCCCTATATTTGGCAAGTTAGCATCTCATTTTTTCTTGCTGATAGGCTGAAGCCTCATGCCCTTGAGTAGGGCAGCCTGGAAACACCCAAAAAAGGACCAAGTCTGTTGTGACCTACAGCTGTATTAGTCTGCATATTAAAAAAAATCTCTCAACTTTACTTTCCATTTGCATCAGAAAATCTGTTCATTAGAAACCATTCCAATCTTAAGTGGTTCTCTAAGCTCCATACCAACTGATTCTCCTCAAAAACAAACAAAACTACAATTCAGAAAAGTCTAAGGTGGATAATTACACTTGTACACCACATTATATCATTTCCAAAAACACAAAGGAAGGCATCATAAGGATTTACTCCATATTAGAAAAAGATGCATAAAGAATTTGATACCTGTGTATTTCAGGAATACTGACCAGTTAGAATACACAATGGAATAGTTTACAGAATACTGAACTGTTATTTCACATGAATAAAATACAAGAGGCTGATTTACAGGAAAAAATATCAAAGTATTCCAAACAATATAGTAGCATTCATATGTAGGCATTTTGTCTGTATTTAGGTTTGTGAAAGCCTCAAAAAGTATCTTATGTATTAAGATACACAATATGAAATGTCCCTTTTAGATAACCAATTATCAACTCCTACCTTTCCTGCACATACAGGGAAAACAGGGCTTAATTATGGAAGCTAACGGCCCCATAATATGTATGAACAGTATACCAGGAGACTGTGAACCCATTTGATGTTCCTACTTCAATGAAGCAGTATAACGATTCTAGCTTGTACCTCCACTTACAGTGTATATATCAGTAGTACAAACAACTTTATGCTGCATCACTCAAGACAAAACCTATTGGGAAGCATCTGAAACTAGTATGAATTTAGAGCTATACCATCTACAGCAGGAGCTGCAAGTCCTGAGCAAGGAATGGGGTTGCTGTTTGCATGACAGACACTTCAGTGGGGCTTTAGTTATGTCTTGGAATCTGGAGGTTTTGTTTGGAGACCATTCGTAACTGCTTTTCTACTAACAGTTAGGCCCACTAAGGAAGGCATTATTTCCATACCTCACCAGAGGAGGGCTCAGATCTTCTAGCTCTGTGCAATTGTTTTATGAACCCTGCTGGCACATGCAGGTGAAATTACTGATCTTCTCCATCATACTTCTGCACCCAGCAGGTGAAGGGGAGTAGTCTCCAACAAGGGATAATGAGAAACAGCTGAGGCAGAAAAGGGCAGGCATCTGGGGACTGGCACAGCTGCAGCCAGAGGCAGAAAACAGGGCTTCCCAATTCCCCAGGCTGAGCACCCCACAGTCCCCCAGGTGTCCAAGTCCCTGCCCCAGCACCCTCTCCTCCCAGGGAACCCCACAATGCTCCAGCTTAACTCCCAGGGCTTACTTTCTGTGCGGTCTTCCATCTTCACTCATTCTTCCAACCTTCTTGTTCATCTTTATTTCTTTTCTTCTTGTCTGTTAAAAAGAAAGGCAGCTGTCAAAGAGACCAAGTACAGTCTTGCAAAGCCTGACAGTTTTTCTCTGTATTAATATTCTTAACAAAAATGGGCAAACTAATTTAAAATCCACCTCATACTCAAAACAGGGCTTAACACCTATGCTTGCTCTCTACAAAAGAGTAAACAGTCCTTCTTCATAGTCACTTCTGCTAGATTGCCTTTGCTATCCAGCTCATTAGAAAAAGACTACCCAAAGCAAAAGGACTTCTCATATAAGGCATAGTGAAGGTACAGACATTCACTGGATGTCATGCAGCCATTGTCTCCTATGTCCATATCCATAACACAAACCTTCTATTAACATCAGTAACTGTCCATGCACAAACTGTACACTGCATTTGCTTCCCATGCAGGTTCTCATTGGCACATACAGCAGTCTCATTTTGCTTGTGTGGAACTTTCATATTTTTCCCCATTATGAGTCCCAACAGCCCAGAATGATAGCAGACCCAGCTGTCCTTTATAATTACATTTTAATGACTTAGGATAGTTGTTTGCATTTTGGCAACTTGTTTAATAGTGATGACATTTAAATTGTCACAACTAGGCTTCAAAGTTATCAATTTATTAGATGATCAGGAAACTTCACACCCATTGTGGGGTAGTATTTTGGCTGCAAATTCAGTAATCCATCAGCACACTGATTTATGTAATGAAAGTTATTTCATAGGGATATGCTTTAGTTAATTCAGCCCTTAAATGCAGCAACTCGCACAAATTAAGAAGGTTCTGATTACTTGTTTACTATGGCTACAGATTGACAGATACTCTAAAAACAGACACTGTTTTGTCTTCTGATACTTTCTTCATTTCAGTGTACTCTTTTGTATATTCTGAAATCATGTGATTACTTCAGAGAAACTTTTCTTTCACACACTCAAATATGGCACAGATTATGTACAAGAAGGTTGTATTTTTATTTTTCACTATTTCACCTTCCCCAACCTAATAATGGGTAAGTACACATGTTCAACTTCTTATAAAATGGAAGTTACAAGTAGCAGACAATTTAACACTGATTTCCTATTTTAAACATCCAGTTTAACCAAAACACTTGCTTGTACCAGCACATTTCCAACACACCACTTAGCTACTCCCCTCCCCTGCCTGCTTCCTATTTCCAACCTAATAGTCTCAAGTCTCTCTGCCTCCTGACCAGCTACCTAGAAGAGAAACACCACATGGTGCAGGCCCATAAAGCTGTGTCCTTGCTCACAAAGCTGATGCACCGACCAATCATGACTACCACATGCAGGAGCCACAGGGAGCTGCAGGAAGTGGTGGTGCTGCCCATAAGCAAAGCACAGTTCTGGCAGATACAACTAAAATGGGTTAATTGATTCAAAAGTTAATGTGAGAGGCTAACATGTAGGTAGAATTGCCACACATTCATTTCTTCAGAAAATAAATTAAATACACATTCATATATATGGCTGATGATTGATATCAATATGGGTATGTCAGCCATCTCTAAGGAGAGCAATGCTGGCAGGGGCAGAAGGTGGAATAACACTTGCTGCCAAGTTCCCAGCATCACAAACACCACCACTGGAAGGTACCATGTGCATGCAAACTCGCATGCTTTGAGCTCCAACCTATTACTGGGCCATGTCCCTGAAGGAGGGTCTGCCAAAATCTTTCTTCAAAGAGGACTGTCTTTAATACACAAACAGTGAAAAATTCTAACATACTTTTTTTTTTTACACTTTTGACTGCCTTTCCCCCTTGTTACAGGCATTACCTTCAAGCAAGCAGTCATTAAGTAAATAGATCTAAAAGAGAAGTCATTTCAAATACAGATTTCTTCCGCTAAATTCCCTCGAGTGCCCACTCTGTAGCCCTTGGGCAAACTCCAGAAAGAATTATCTCAAGAAGAGGCCAATGCTCATTAATCAAGCAAAGGCCTGGCTGAAATCTTCACAAGCAGCTGTGCAGAATGCTGAGTCACCTCATTGCAACTGATCTTGGTACTTCACAGTGCCAAAAGCTGCCAGAGACCATTATTTTACAGACTGAAAGCCAGTAAAGAAAACAATTAAAAATATATTTCTCAAGTTGATTGGACAGAAATCAAAATTAAAAAACAATGAAGAACCAAAGTAAATGTGACAGGTAGCAGAAAGATACACATTACACAGCTGCTGAAAGAAAAAGCTGCAAGTGCCCACACGTATTTTGGTAGAGCAGGAAGAGAATCCCAGGGAAATCCCCAAGGAAATCCTTAGACTCTTCAGGAAGTAGGAGGGCTTGTCTCCTTAGAACACCTGAAAAACCTGCCCTTCTACCTAGAAAGCAGGAAGATCCCCAGAAACCTGAACAAGTTCACATCAGCACCCACGCAGAAGGCCAAGCACTATCTTTATTCCCTTGTTGGAGCCCATTCCATACCAATGACATGCTCTCCACTACATCCTCTTTGGGTGAAGCTGCTTGTACAGTGACTGCATCACAGCAGGCCATTTCTCAGCCTTAGCTGCACACCATGAGAGGCAGGCACAGGTACAACACCAAAGTAGCCCCCACTGCTGTTCTAGGTCTAGAAAACTACCTGTTTTTGCTGGTTCTGCCAACAAGCAGCACTACACACTTCTGTCTCTGTCCTTAGAACATGATGGCTACAGCAAAAGCACCACAGAAAGGGGATGAAACTTGTTTGTATTTAGATTGGTTTCAAACAACATCTACTTCCTATGCACACAGAAGAGAAAGGATCACCTCCAGTGGACTCAGCAGCTATTGCCACTCTGCTGCTGTGAACAACTTCCAGGATGCTCCAAAGTTAATCCAAAGTTCTCTGTTATTTCTAATCTTCCAGCTGATCAGATAAAATATGTTATCAGATAAAATATATTACATTCATCAGAATTTTTTTTTTGCCAGGCATGGCTGAAATTTCTCCTGACTGGAATCTGATAGCTACAACCTACCCAAACAATGCAACTCTCTGGTTTGGCAGTATTCAGTAGTTTTACAGTATTTGATTATAATTCTTACAATATTGCCTATGTTAAAAAGACTTAAATGGGCCATAAAACCCATCTGATCTTCATTTCATTTACCTTTTTCTTTTATACTGCAGCTTTATAACTTCTGCTGAGTGCTTTAAAAAGAGAACTAAAAGAAAAAAAGGAAAAGGAAATTCTGGGACTGATCTTAAATGGGGATTCTGGGCAGTGGGTGTGGGGACCCAGGTAGGGCTCATTAGGGCAATGGAGGCCTATGGGTGCACTCCCCATGATTTAAAGACAATTCTAGGAAGTTAAAAGCAAACCAAACAAGTCAGCAATTCCCAATTCAAATGTGAATATAATACCCAGGGGATTCAAGCTTCCAGGGGAAATAGTTTTTTTCAGTGTACAAAAGTAAGAAATAAGACAGACTGAATCACAAGGTAAAACTTTAGGTCACCTTTCAGAGACCAAAAGGCAGCAGCTCCTCTTCCCAGTGCTTCCTCAACCACACTGCAGGGGACACACTATGTGGATTGGTATGGTAAGCATATATGCTGTAGAAGTAACATTAGTATGAACAGATAAAAGCACGAAGAACACAAATTCTCTACCCATACCATTAGAATACAGAGCACGAAACAACTTCCAAGAAGAGGCTTGGCTTACTGTAAATTCAAGAGAAATTCCTCAACCATCTTTAACAAATCCTGCTTTACAAGGAGTGCCAGATAAAGCCCTTCAGTATTGCCTCCAGATAAGCTCAACTTTCAGAACTAGGAACCTGAGAGTACTGAAAACTGATGCTTCCTGGCCCTACAGGAACACCACTCCAATTGTCCTTGCACTGTGCAGGCCAGCAGAACACAAGAGAACATCACCAGATTATTGACACAGCCTTACAACAAAACAGTTCAAAACTCATTAAAAAAATAGAATTGGATCAGAACCCATATTTCATAAAAAAGCATACAAAAAACCCATAGGTTTGAATGCTTCACAAAAATAGAAAATAACCACAAACTTTCACAGCTATGGTATTAACAAAAACTCTCTGCCAGTAGCAGAAAGTAACTTTATTTTGCAATTCACAGCAACTATAAACAATGAGACATAAGTTATGTTGCAACTGAAAAAAAACCTATTCAATAGAATACTCTCTGCCTATAGTGTTATTAGGGTTAACACTGTTCAGGCTACTTTGTTAATGAATATTAAGACCACTACAGTCAAGTTAAACAAAAAGAAATACCTACATACCCATTTACAGCAAACTGGCAGATCAATACAATTGGAAAGGCATTACAACAAAGGTATGATAATCATGGAAGGACTAAAACAACAGAAAGGTACTATGAAGGAAAGAAAGAAGATTGCTCACCCAAATTAAGAGTCTATGCTTGAAGGTATCTCCAAAAAAAAAAAGAACCTTACCCCCTGGCAGTCAGCCCTTAAATGAGGTCTAAGAGAGGTGCAGCCAGGCTCCACCCCCTTCTGGTCACGGAGCTGAATTGCCTTCACCTGTGCTCCCAGGGCTGACCGGTCCTTTCCCCAGGTGCTCAATCAGTGGTTCAGGCCAGGACTCAACAGCTACCGTACACTCATTATGTCTTTAAATCAATTTTCAGTGATAGCAGGTTTCTACCTTATTGTTCCATAACTAATAAGTATTTATATTACAGTTTGTTTTCACCAGTGACCTTGAATTATATTCACTTTGGTTTTGATACTTCTTTTAGAAGGCTCTTTAGTTGAGTAGAGAGAGCATCTCGTGTCATCCTCCTGGCATATTTTACACATTCATTTCCTTAACGTTGTCTTTTGGTTTATTCTGTTCTCCATAGGTGACATACAACAGGTTACGGCTTTGAGGATGAAAATGCTTTGGTTTAACTGGATCCTCAACGCAGAGTAGAACTATCAGGTTAAACAGGAGGTGACTAGATGATCAAAAGCCCCTTTGGCTGTAAGCATTATGAAACCTTTTTCATGTTAGCCCATTTCTTCTGGCCCATGTTCAGACTAATAGACTACTTTACTTTTCAAGAGATGTCTCTTCTTTTCCTTCTGGAAGAATACAGGAACCAGAACCTCCAGGATGGATTCATTTTAACACTACAAGCTGGAAACAAAGAACCTACAGTCTTCATTATGAAGGTTCTGTTAGCGATGGTGACAACTGAACTTGGATAAAGTACATGATCAGTTAAAGAAAAGTTAGTATGAGTTAGTATGACAAATACAAAGTTAACTTCACATCAAAGCCTCAAAGAATTTAAGCCCTGAATTCATTCAAAACATGTATTGTCAGGTATTTCTATATCTACCTCTCTGAATGGCTGGCCTCCCCAGTTTCAAAGCATTATGTTACTTTCAGAATTGGAATGGTAACAGAGATAAAACAGCTGTATATAAACTAATCACGTATTTAAATCAATCCTTGAATCATCAATATTATGTTACTTTTCAGACAGATGCACCACATCCTTGTGTATCAAATTTCAGGTTACTATTTCTTCTACTCTTCGTAAATATCTGTACGGGAACTACTGAGCCCCGGCCTGAACCACTGATTGAGCACCTGGGGGAAGGACCCGGTCAGCTCTGGGAGCACAGGTGAAGGCAATTCACCTGTGTGACTGGAAGGGGTGGAGCCTGGCTGCACCTCTCTTAGACCTCATTTAAGGGCTGACTGCCATTAGGGAAGGATCTGTGGTTGGATATCTCTCCTTGGTGAAGCTTTCCTCTCCAAACTTAGATATAGGTAAACAATCTTCTTTCTTTCCTTCATAGCACCTTTCTATTGTTCTAGTTCTTCTATCATCATGCCTTTCCTATTGTTCTGACCTGTCCAATTGCTACAATGCTGCTACATGCTGACTGTCCAGGAAAGCCACACCTCCTTTTCCATAACTGTGCTTAAGTATTCTTCTAATGTTTCTGAGCTAGTCTTACCTAGTTTCTTCAAGGTTAACATCAACAGTGTTTCAATTATGCTGCTATCAAATTTCCAGCATTAATTAAAAGAGTCTCAGATATGGATTTAATCAGTATCCATGCATTCCATAGCAAGCTGTTCCTTCCCAATTATTTCATGATGAAAAACCTCTGCATGTATCCCAGAAAAACGAGACCTGCCTCTAAAACCTGCTTAAACCTTGTGCTGTTGCGCAAGAGAAAGATCTCAATGTCACTTTCTTATTATTGGTCAACATATGACTAAGCTGTATGTTTGCAGTGATAATAGGTGTAATATAAATATTTACATGGATTATATAGCTAGCAGTAAGGCGTAAGCAGCCTTAACTGAATGCGTCACTGCTGTGCTAACTTGTACATGGGACATGAAAATGCTGTTTTTATTTCTTATTTTCTTTCAAAGTATTGAATTCTCCTCTTAATCAGCTCAGGCGTATATAGGAAACAGAACCTATACTGTTAATGCTGCTTAAATAGACAGTTAAATTGTTGCACGTGTTGCACTCTTTAGGTGCCAGCTCTTCAGCCTAGCTAAATTGCTCTTCTTTCTCAAAAACATCTTTCAAGGCATCTTAAGAACAACTGGGTGATCTCACATATAGGAAATCTATGTTCATGGCTAAAGAAATCAATGTCATCATGTTTTAAAACTGACCATACAAAAGCTGTAGTGTGTAAAACAGTATTTTCTATTTTTTTAATAAGAAAAATGAACTTTCAGACAAAAAGGTGAAAGAAAACAATGAGGTAAATAGTAGCATGAGATCAGAGAGAAGCAGGGCTTTTATTTCTTAAATGTGCATATATATATATATACTTACAGCTATTTATGTAAGTAAAAAGTAATACAAATGTTCTGTGGGGTTTTTTAGCAAAGTTTTAAAAATGTGGGGGAAAAAAAAACCTTAACGCAGCATCAAATCCTGCCCTTAGCTATGAAGTACAAGAACACACGTGGCCCATGAATCACAGCACCTGAATGCATCATTCACTTAACCTCAGCCTACCATTGTTCCCGTGACTCCTATTATTTGGGCTTTATCAAAAAAAATAAGATAGAAAATATATGATTGAACAGGTTAATGCAGGCTGTTAAGAATGTAGACCTTCCAGGTCCCAGAAAGCCACGACCTCAAGTCTTGTACATCCAGTAATAGGATCCGGGCCGATGCTCAGGCAGTAAATACTGCATGGTTAAGAATTACAGACTGGAGTTACGGCTGCATGAAACCAGAGGAGGCTATTAAAGAAAATGGTGCAATTATACAAAACCTGGTGTATGTTAGCAAATCTATCTTTCTGCCATTCCTAACTGCCACATCCTGTGACTTCTATGAATTATCGTGATTAGCATTAATTGAGGTAACAGATCTCACTGTGCCAAAACTGAAGAGCTTAAGGTAAGGTGTCTGGATGGTGGCACGCTGAATGTGCCTCTTTTGGCTTCTGTTCTTTCTTGGAAGAGAGCAGTATGAAGCTGCTTGTTCTGGCATGGCCTGCTCCTTTAACTCGATCCCCACCCTGTTTCTAGGAATCCAGCCCTTCATGCCTGCCAGCCCGCTGAGCTGCGCGCTGCTTTTGGAAGGGCAGATGACGATTTTGGTACAAATTATAAGACATGCTCGTGCGATTTGCCAAAATGTTCTATGAAACCGAAGTGCTGCAGAACTGACAGCACAGCAGGGCCGTTTACAAGCAGCTTTGGCTACGGTCTTTGTACGATCCGTTTCCCTTCACATCCTCGCACCGCCAGCTCGTTGTGGTAACCTACTTCAGCCGTGGCCGCGTTGCTCAGTAACGCAGCGCCGGGAGCGACGCTTAGCACAGCAACTCGCACCCCACACGAGTTTAACCGGTGTGTTCTTCTCACAATCTTTAGTACAAAAAGCTGAGGTAGCTGAAGTGTTCGACTCACATAACTCATTACATACCATCGCGTCGCCATGCCTCAGCCCATCTGCGCCCCCTCCGCCCCCCGGCTCTACATTAATCGCAGCGCCCACAACACAGCCGCGTTTT
The DNA here is from genome assembly GCF_016699485.2 of Gallus gallus. NCBI lineage: Eukaryota > Metazoa > Chordata > Aves > Galliformes > Phasianidae > Gallus > Gallus gallus. Next base: position 8,937,417 of record NC_052540.1, read on the forward strand.
CCCGCCGCTGGGAGGCACGGCGCGGGGCGGAGCCCCTTTCGCGCGTGCGCAGCTGAGGAGAGCGCGGCGGGCGGGTCTCGAATCCGCAGACTGGAGATCGCGTCACGTGGTTCGGCGCCGGGGTTGGGGCCGTCGCTGCGCAGAGAACGTGAGTGCTGAGGCGGGGCGGGGCAGGGCAGGATAGGATAGGGGGAGGGGGCGCCTGCGTTGTGTCTCGTGGAGGACGCGTCCCGCTGCCCCCCCTCGCGCCCTGCGGGCCTCGGCCGCTCGTCGGAGGGGAGGCGCGGCGCTGCTTCCGAGTCGTGCTCTTGCTCTTCCTCCTTCTCCAGCCGTGAGGAGCCGTCGGCGTTTGCATCCCGCCGTACGGGCCCGCCTGGCTGTGGTTGGCATCGTAGGCCCTCCTCCGCGCCCTGTCCGGCCCGGCGGGTTCCCCCTGCAGCCGGGGCTGCCGCTGCGCGTTGCCTCACCCGCCGTTGGCGGGGAGCGAAGCGAGTTTCGGCCTCTGTGTTTTACTCTGTCGCAACGCGTGGGGTTCCCCCTTTATCACGTCTCTGTGGGGTTTTGGTCAGAGGAACGCTGCTGCGCTGCGGTGCTGTGAGAGCAGCGCTGCGGAGCGCTTGGCGCGGCCGTGTCAGCCCCGATAGGGCCTATCTGTAGCACGCAGCTCCTGCCCTGCGCTGCGGGAGCGCCGTTGTTTCCCGGGATCTTGGCCGAATTTATGAAAATAACTAAATAGGTTTTTTTTTTTTAACTTTTTTGCTAGAACTGCATCCACTTTTTTCCCCTGAAGCGGTAAGATGGTTAAGAAAAGTAACAGCCTGCCGGTTACCTGCGTGCAAGGCAAAGCAGTGACCAACGTCACAGGGACATCTTGGGGCCGTGCTTAAGTTTGTGTCGGCGGGCAGTGCAGTTCTGAGCTTTGTAGGATGAGTTCAGTGCACTTGCTTGATACAGAGAGGCCTGGGGTTGTGCCAGGAGTCAGCACCAATAGTGAGAAACGTGCTTAGGAATTGTGTACTCGACTCGTGCTATCAGATGGCTTTGTGCGCAAATGCCGACTGCGGGCGGGGCAGGCTTTCCCTTGTGGCCCTGCAGGTGAGCCGTGCTCAGCCCAGGCGGCCTCTGGTGCTTCACGCGTATGGAGGAGTCGGGGAAAAGCTGATTGTTTTACCTTAATTACATTGTAGGATTCTTGAGATAAACAAGGGAGGCTGCTCCTCTGCTGTAATGATGCAGTTGTGGGATTATACTGGTGTGAGAATTGCGGTTGAGTACAAACAAAATCCTAATCTTAATGAAAGCAATTAAACATGTGTGAAATTAAGAATCGAGCTGGGGCCTAACCTGGAATCTACTTTTGTTCTGATTTGAAGCTGTAGACATTTATATAGATTTACGACTGACACCCTTCAGCAGTCCAGTCATACAGCTATCAATATTTACAAAGCTCACTTCACTTACGTACCTTATCAATGTTCAGATGTATCTGAGCTGTTAGAAGGGCAGTTACTACTAGTTATGAGACAGGATAGTAAAAACATTTATCGCATCTTGTGTTGCTTTGTTCCACAAAACAGGGGAAGAGCTTAGTATATCCCTTGTTTCCCCCCAGAAAGATATTTTGCTGGTACATAGTTCTGACTGGCTTATCACAGGAGGTTCAAAAGAGCTGGCGTTTCACAGATATTATCTGCTGATTTGTTTTTCTTCCTTGCTTGATCAAAAAATGCTTCATCTGTTTGACAACATATGGCATGTAAATTTAGGAATGCAAAGAAAATGGTCTCTGTGCTGCTTTTAGTGTTTCTAAGTGATGAAACCAACAGCAGCACACGACTGTCACGTGGCTCCGGAGGGAACTTTGAACAGATCTTTTCCATTGAAGGAAGACACTGAGTTCATTAATTTCTAGTGACCTTGATTTCCAAGGAGAGATACTAAAAGGCAGCCTTCCATAAACATCTGTGAAGGTTTTTTCTTTTGTCTGCTCTGCACTACAATTGTAGCAGAATTTCTATTCCATGAACTTATATAAGCCAAAACGACTGTTTTTGATGGTAAGCCTGAAGTATTCTTCCTGACTAGAATAGTCTGCACCCATGAAAAGAGTATGTGTGTATAAATGCATTTTTCTGTGCATATAGATTTACCCACACAAAGGCAATACGTAATGAAAATATTAGATTGTTCCATCTGGGGAGCTGGTTTATATTGCACTACGAGAAGGGATGTGAGTTTTGCCTCCAGAGAAGGAAATAGTGGGTCTTACTAATGTACATGTTACCAGTAAATCCTTTTCACCATAGAGCAGGCCTGGGTTTTGTGGCACAAGAGTGTAGTGTCTATTCCCACAGTGACTGCCTATGAAAGCGAATGTATGGACAGAAGGAGCAGGAAGGAATGAGTTCAGTGTCAGACACAGTGTTTTATGCAGTTATTGTATTTAACGTTTCAAAGCTTGTTGTAACTGACAGCTGTGGCTGACCTTTTCCTTGCATACGTATTAAATAAAAGCAGGATGGTTCGCTATGCTTAAAATGTTTTGCTTTTTCTTGCATCTATTTGTCCTTGTTTTGCTTATTCTGCCTTCCTTGGTCCCCTTCAAAGTTTGAGGCCAATGGTAAGTGCATTTTGCTGATACTTCCTGTGTAGAACTCCTTTTGCCTTAAAATCACATTTTCTGTTTTGTTCTTTGCTTGGATATAAGGCTTTGTACTGAGTTTGTATCTTCATAGGTGAAGAGTGTGGCTCTGCTGGGCTTTGTCTGCAGTCTGAAGCAGTTTATGCTCAGGATCTGATGTTTGCCCTTTTCATCCTTTACACGTTTCTAGTGGTGTGGTTTTGGTTTTTTGTTTTCCATTTGACCTAGCTCCAGTCTGGATCTGTGGGCTGAATGCTCTGCTTTTCCTTCTTCTCCTTCTCCTGCTTTAGTTCCATCTGAAAAGAGAAAACAGTTTGTGGCCACTCCAGAGAACTGCGGTGAAATCAGTAGGAGCGATGGAGAGCTTCACTTCCAAATCACACTGCTAATCCAAAGTGAATGGCTAACCCTGGGGTTTCTTCTGTCAGCAGAGCGTTGTGTAGTGCTAAGGTTCCTCCGGTACAAATAGTTTTTGGAAGGCATGAGGAGAACTAAGCAGTGCTAGAGAGAAGGTTACTGACAGGCCTTTCAAAGAGCAGGATGTGCCATGCAGATACATGACAGCTGTGCTTACCCTCAGTGGAAATGAGATGCATTTCTCTTGTCTGTTTGTAACATCTGGGCTTACGTCTCAGTATGGGTGTTGAGGAGCGGGGCGATGGGCTGGGCTTTGTTTTGCATCAATGCGAATCACAATTTTAGAGTGAACTTTTAGAAGTTCAGAGGGGAATAGGACTTTAAGGAGAATCTTCAATCTACAGCTGTAGTAGGAAAAGACAGTAATGTTTCATTTGAACTACAGTTTACTAAACTATTTACTTAATGGCACGACTTTTCAGTGATCTGAACTCCTAATATTTTATGGCTGTCAAGCCAGCCAGCCTGGGAGTTTGTCACAGTAAAAATAAAACCTTATGTGCTCTGCACTTGGTTAGCACCGAACGGATAGATTCCAAGAATGTTTAGCTCAGACCTTTATCTTGAGTAGGTGACAGAAATGCAGACACATGGCAGCCGAGGAGCAACACAAACGTCCGCTTCAGGTCCCTGCTGGAAATTTGTACAGTTTGAAGTGGGTGGCATATTTCAGAAAGAAAAACCAACACAAATGCTTCATTGTTTTAAGTCTTGTCAGGCTTCTTGTGAACAGAGTAGAGGCTGAGAAAGAATGTCCCAACAGCTGAAAGCTCTCTGTATTTTAAGTGAATTACATTAACTAATTAAATAACTAATTTGTTTTCTTTCTTTATATATTTGTTCTTTATAATCAAATGCGTGATGTGTTTTTGGCACCCATTTCTGGTTGCTCCCAGTAATAGGAAGGATTTACAGTACATAGCGTTACTGCAGTCATGGTGTAAAGCCTTCCCACTCTCACACGGTTATGGTGCAGACATGTGCTGTGTGCAGGTTGTTTTTCCTTGATGCCTGTATGTTAAAAGTATTAAAACTGGAAAATAAAGAGCCTCAAAAGTGAGGGAAAGCTTTAAAAAGTGAGACTATGTGCTATTTGGCAATCTGAACAATGTGGTATGGCAAGAAGTTGGGGTTTCCACGTAGCCTGTGTTTAAATTGGGTTGGCTTTTAAATTCTAATAGTTTTTGTTAGCTGTTTTGTGGTGGGGAAAAATGTGGCTGTGTCAGTGGCAAAAAAGAAAAGTCAGAGGTTTGGGCACATGAATGTAAGAACATTTGGAACTGGTGATACCAACGTTGCGACCCGGTATGTTGTGAAAGATGGCATTACTTAAATAATGAAAGTTTCAGTTACTTCTTTGAAATATAATTTTCACATTAAAAAAAAAAAACAAACAAACAACAGACAAACAAAGACTGACACTGATTATCATTTACAACCATTTTGTGTTGTAAGAGGTCTTAGCTCAGCTGTGTAGTTAAATTAGGAGGATTAGAATCTGTTTCTTAAAGGTCCCAGCACAGCTGAGTTGTGTACTCAGCAGCCTGGAGCAGAGCGGGTTTGTGCTGCTGCGCTCTGCCTCACACCAAGCTTCGACCATGGCAAAAATGCTGTGAATTTCCTTTCATTGCAGCAGATGAGTTTATTTGTGTTCTGTTCTACTGCAGGTGCTTTGAGAATGCCAGCGTTCTCTTCCTCAAGTGCTGTGCTGAGCACAAATGCAATTTAACAAGAAATCCAGAGATTATGACATTGTAAATTTGATTTGATCAATTGTTTAATGCCACTTACTGATGAGTGTGAACTGCTGTTGCGGTATCTGCTGCTTTTGCTGATTTTTAAGGAGAGGCTGGGCTGTAGGTGGGCTGTTCTTCTGCTCAGCCCTCTGCGGGTTTTGTAGTTCCTTTTGCTCTTGCAGGATCACAGAGTTCAGAGGTGATTTCCCTGACTTTTCCATGTGTTCACTTACTTGGGTGCAGTCTGATCTGTTTATTAACGATACTCTGAATACCCAATGAAAACTGCTTGCAGAGAGCAGCTGTCTGTAGAAATACAGGATCTAGTGAATCCCAGTAGGCATCACGTGGAATGTTAAACTTTACACCTTCAGCTGTTGTCCTGACGATGAAGGTATCCACTCTGCCATCTCTGTGTCCCTTTGTGCTGTGTTCTCCCTGTGCGGGTGCCTCCCACCTCTATGGACCTGCAGAAGTTACTTCGGAGTGCTTTCTCAGTTTGCCATTGCAACCCTGTTTCTAGCTAGGAACTTGTTTTATTTTGTATTGTTCTAACGTATGCTTTCCTCGTATAATATTTTCCCCACTGCAAGCTTTGAAACTAAAATTTTAATTTTAATCTATAAAAGCAGGAGCCATTTCTAAAGCTTGCGTGCAGAAGCCCTTAGCTGTGTCTCTCACTCATTGAAACAGTAACTTGGAGTTTTAGTTCTCAGCTTGTACTGAGTATGGGTAGAAGTTGGGGACAAAACCCTGAAAGCAATACATGTAGCAATGATGAGAGGCCTGAGAACTAAGGCTCTATCCAGGTTTCTTTTGTTGTTTTTCAAAGGTTTTCTGCCTGAAAGTTTAATGACTGTAAGTGAATCTCAGGATATTAGTGAGAAGATGTCTAGAACACTCAGGAATTTTATATAATAAGTAGTTTGTCCAGGGCTGTGGGAGGGAGGTTGCAGACTCCTGCTTCTTATAGTGCTTGTCTGGGTTACCCATAGAAGTCCTTTTTTTGTTTTTTCTTAGACCAGTTTAAAATTGTCTTTTCTTCTCATTTCAGTTGTTTACCTTGAAGAATTTGCTGTTTTTTGTTGTTGTTATTGTTTTAAAAAGCGTTGAGCCTGGGAACACAGTAGTACATGTATTATAATGCAGTTGTTTTTTTTCTTTCAGTGTTTCCAGAACACATGTGGTGTTGGATTTGAACAAGAGTAGGAATAGAGTGAACTTCACATTCCTTTGAGCAAGAAACAATAATGCAGCGAAGACAGGGAAGAGTCAATGCAGGACTGCTTTTGCTGCTGTACCAGATTTCTCAAGTTGGACTTCAGAACATTCCCTCTGTTACCCTCGCAGTGCTCATACTGAATGTTTTTTTCTTTCTGAATCCCATGAGGCCGCTGCATGAGGCGTGTATCAGTGTGAAGGAAGCTTTCTACAGGCAGAACTGGCAGCGTTTACTGCTTTCACCTGTCCACCATGTTGATGACTGGCACTTATATTATAACATGGTTTCCATGCTTTGGAAGGGAATAATGTTGGAAAGGAAACTTGGGAGTGTGTGGTTTGCGTACATAATTGCAGTATTTTCAGTGCTGACTGGAATTGTCTATGTGCTGCTGGAATTCATGCTTGTGAAGATTCTGAACGATCCTTCATATGAAATGAATTGTGGTGTAGGCTTCTCGGGTAAGTTGGTGCAATTTAAATTCAAAAATAAATAATTACAGATAATATATAATGTTTGTTGAATGCAGTGAATGGGCAGGTGTACATCCAGATGCATCTGTGTACATTATGTCACTGAAGTAATCATTTCTGAAATTTAAAGCACATGCTCCTTGCGTGTTGAGTTCTTGTGAGCAGCAGCCTGTGTGCGCGTGCTCTGCTCAGGCAGTCAGTTAAAGTAGCTCTGACAGACTTAGTGTCTGTAGTTGATCTTTCTAAACCTTCAGCATTCTCAACATGACCTTCAACATATGTAATTTCAGTCAGAGCAAGTGTCATATATGTGGAACAGATGTTAAAGAAGAAATGAGTATTTTCCTGGCAGTAACTATTTCTTTAAGAGCCAGATTGTATGCATATTTATGACCCATTCATTTTTCATCTTGTAAGAGTTTTAGGATGCCTGGATTTATTTCCTTGTTTTGCAACTGGATGAAATGGACCAGGCCCTTTTTCCCATAGCAGGAGTCTGACAGTACAGCGGGCCTAGGCCCTTCCAATAGGCGGTTAGACCTCAAAAATAATAATAAAAATCGAAGCTGTGCATAGAATATTCTGGTGAGCCAAGGGAGGATTGGATAGGGAAAACTCCTGAACTGTGTGCTGCTATCAAATATTTCTGCTCTCAAGTAAATCTAGAGTTTCTGAATAAGGTCTGTCAGCAGTAATAAATGTAAGCGTACACATGTTCAAAGGAACATTTGTCTGTATTATCCTAAAATAAGAATACTTACCCCACTGGATAGAGAAAAGAGTTTTGCTGTCTTATGTTCTCCATGGTGTTAGAAGAGGGTGAAACCTTTGTCGTGTTTTTTAATTTAGTATATCTTTATTCATGTCCAACTCGACTGTCTTTTCCATGTTTACGTATTTTGCTTTTCCCATTTTTTTGCTAGTGATTGCATTTTCTCCTGAGAATTTCATAACCTTTTTTGGATGTTCTGATAAATAATGCAAATTCATTCTGTCATATTGGCTTTTATTTGCATGATAAAACAGTTGCAATCAATTAGAAATAAATTATTGTGATTAAAGGTGGTTTATCTCATTTTTTTTTTGCAGAAACAAGTGATTCTGGAGTAGATGTAAGCTGATTTTTCCATTAATTCAGAATTTTTGAGCGTACTGTTGAGCTTCACAAATGTGTTTGTCTTGTTTTCAGTCGTGGCTTTTCTCAGCTCACTAAACATTTTGAGTTCATTAAGTTTGTCCGTTATTACAACTAGAACTCCCATTTAAAAATCGTTGTATTTTGTTTACTTCAATAGCTACAATAAATAGTTGTATTTAAAAAGGAGCTTTGAATTGGCTGTGTTACACAAATACATAATTTCAGTCCTTAAGTGACTGAAGGGTATCCCTGAAAAACAATAAAACCAAAAACAGAACCATTGTTCTGCCATGCAACAGTATTGCTTTCTGGTGCTGTGAAGCTGCATGATATTCCAATTTCAGTAGCTGTCATTTCAGCAGTTAAGTCATAATAATTTCTTTACTACTTGGACACAAGTGCTTCTCTCCTGATATTATTTATTCTTGTTTGCAGGAGTCTTGTTTGCTTTGAAAGTTCTTAACAACCATTACAATCCAGGAAGAGTCAGCAGTGTCCTTGGATTGCAGATATCCAGCAAGTATGCTTGTTGGGTGGAGCTGGTGGCGATTCATTTCATTGCCCCAAGGTAAGTGCACGTACTTCGAAGTTGGGAGATGAGATTTGGGTTACCTGAAGTAGTTTGTAATGTGTATGAGGTGTAAGGAGCATGAGGTAGTACCCAAACTGTGTGCTGGGGCTACAGTTTGGTGCTGAGGCTTTTTTTCCTTAACACCACTCTTCAAAATGAAGAACTGGAGTATTGTGTCTCAGAAGTATGGCAAAGTATTGCAGTGAAGATGCAAAGCAGGTGGGCAGTGAGAAGGGATATTCACTTTATGCAAAATAGCAGAACCTGGGATAGTGTTCCACTGCCTTGCTTTTTGTTCTTCTCCTGGTACCTTCTGTTCATTTTTTCTAGTCACTGCTCTGGTTTATCATTAAGCTGTCATCCAGTATTTTATTTGCTTTTTCTCTCTCTTTTTTATCTAGGGTTATCTGAATAAAATTCATACTTCACTGTCCTGCAGTCTTGCTGATTGCCAATTGCCTCCCTTAGTTTTCCTTTGTGCTCAGCTATGCCAGTGCAATTTTTCCTTCACTTGCAGTTGATTTCTGGAGTTGTAGTTGCAAATCATCTGTTCTCTTACATAATATTTTATAATTTATAACTGTCAGTGATATTGGAGAATGTGTGTGAAAAAAGCCCACCAAATTTACTAACTGCCAAATTGCAATTCATAAACAATTTGCTGCTTTTCAGAAAGATTAAAGAGAGGAGCAAGAATGACATACTAATCAGCAGATGCTATGATGTGGCAGGTAGAACGTTTTCTAGACAAGAATGAAAATTCAAATAGTACTTATTTTAAGCAGTGTTTGTATTGCTTTATCACTTACTGCCTGCCTGACTGACTGAAACAAGAAATCCCAAGTTAAAAGACAAAAGAACAGCAAAGCATCTTTTTTCAAATGCAATTTGAATTGTCATCTAAGAGATCACTTGCATGGTATTAACACAAGTATAAACTTGGAAGTTTTGGTGTATTCATTTCATTCTTCTAATAAACAAAATGTTGTTTTAGCATTAGGTAGTTTTTACTACATTCAGTAACAATTTACTACATTCAATAACTTTTTACTATTAAAGAATAGTGGAAAAAATAGTGGAAATTATCTGAAGGAAACCATGAGCATATCACATATCTAATTGATGGAAGAAGAACCATAAGGTTGGTGGTTGGATGCTGTTGGGTTTTTTTTCCAGTTGTGTTATTGCAGATGTATTCTGGAGGTAGAAAGTAAATATAAGGTATAGAAATAATGTTAAAAATGTCTTCATAATTTGCATAGACAAGGCAACAGCCTAGGCTTCTAAGAAACCCCTAATTACATTCAATTCTGATTCCTAAGACAATTTCACAGCACTTAAATATTAACACAGGCTATAGAAAGCAAGGAGCAGGCTACAGAAATTAATGTCTCAGAACATAGTGTGTTTAATTAGTAACTGGCAACTGCCTTGAAACGAAGCCACAGTAATTGGCTCTCAGGGCAGTGCTGTTACATCCTCATCTGCATGCTCAAGGCATGTTACAATTTTTGAGGTGCGTGATTAAATGGTGTTCCTTTATAGATCAGGGTGTGACATTTTGTTCTGAATAGTAAGAGGTCAGTAACTGGTGCTGGGTTCTGTCCCATCAGACACAAGGTATGTTTGTGCAGTCTTTAGTGGAATGATGTATCATAGGGTCATCCATAACCAGTGAAGTATTGAGAGTTAATACAGAGCCTGTTGAAAACTTTTTTTCCTTCCAGATCTGTGACAGCTATTTTAATTCAGAAAATATAAAGTTCTTAGTTAAAAATTGAGTAAATTCGTTCTAACCTTTAGTTCTGTTCTACATTTCTGTTTGTTTTTAAATAAACATCGGACAGAGCCAATTTAATAGACTTATTTTTGGCAAATTAAGGTGCTCGTTAAAATTGTTAATATCAAAAAAAAAAAAGAGAGGACCTTGCAAACCAAGAACTGGCCCAGCTGGAGGACAGGAGCACAGGAGTGAGTCTACGTTCTGTGACAGAGATGCAGATCACTGTAATACACGTTCATAGCTGACAACTGAAAACAAAATCGTAACATACAATGGATCAACTATGAGTATTAGTTACTTCCTTTCTCATGGGGTCAAGTGTCTTCTGACTGTGATTTGCTTTGAAGTCAGAAGAGGTCAACACAATAAAATTGCTGAGCTCTCCATTAAAAAGAAACAAAACCTTTGTATATTTGAAAATACTGGAATATATTTTGACAAATTTTGTTTGAAATTTTGATTTTTTTTCTTCCACTTTCACCTCTCTGTTTTAACTCTGGTGCAGCCTCTAGCATGAGTACAAATATTTTGCTTTGCTCTATTTTTCACCACAAGAGTTCTTTTTTTATATGCCTATTCTCATATCTAGTCTGCTTTTTTAATTGCAGATGTGTTTAAAGCTTAAGGATATTACTGAGTTGTTGCTGGTTATTGGTCAGGTTTACTGTTGATCTGTGTTACTGACGAGAATGGTTCCTTAGGAACAGGAGGCCTTAGAGGAGAAACAAAACGGCACATGCACACCAAAAAAGCACAAGAGATTTGACAGGGATGACATTACGTGGTGAAATCCATGCTCTAACATTTTGTTTTGTCAAACATCCTTTACTTTTCTCTGTATTACAAAGTTAGTAACAAATTTCCAGTTTCCAGTCAAAGAAGCAGCAGTATTGTCCTGTACATGGGTGTGTGAAACAAGTTGACTTCTACTTATTCAGTGAGTTAATGTGATCTAATGTGCATTCAGGTAGTTTGATTAGCACTGGTAGATTGACTGTGTGCCTTTCTTTCTAAGCAAGTGTCTTAGTTTCATTTGGGATGGAATTGTTTACTTCAGTGTCTGGTATAATGCTCTGTTTTTGGTTCTAGGAGAAAAATGTGTTGCTAACACTGTTTAAACTATGTTTATAGTTGCCTGTTAAGCCAAGGCCATTCACAGTTAAGGGCCCAAAGAGCTGGGAGGGAATGGAATTAGGATAAGCTGACTTGAGCTGGCGAAAGGGATATTCCATACCATATGACATCAAGCAGAAGGAGTCTTGGGACTTCATCTCTTGCCCTCTTCAGGTGCTCAGGGGTCTAGCTGGGCATCAGTCAGGAGATGGTGAGCAATTACTTGTGCATCACTTGTATACATTCATATGTACATATATAGTCATAACTACTTTCCTTTTCCTTTTCTTTGTCTTAGTGAATAGTTTTATCTCAGCTCGTGAGTTCTACTTTGTTTTTTCCCTGATTCTCTTCCCCATCCCATTGGGAAGGGAAGGAGTGAGTGAACACCTGTGAGGTGCTGAGCCACCCACTGGGTTATACCACTACAGCAAGGTTAAATTTTGAAGCAGAGGCTATAAATACACATGCATGTGACTACATGCTTGAGTTAATTTTGAAATAAATTGTTATTATAAATAATAATGCTTCATCCCATTATCTGAAAATATCCATTATTTTTTTCAAAATAAAGTTGGTCTGGATTTTTGTAGTATGTCCCATTACTTATTTCTTTGTTTGCTGAGTGAATGTATACCTCTTAGTGTAGCATCAGAGTAGGAGATGCATGAAAACAAGTTCTTGTCACAGAAGACTGCAGCAGTGGCTAAGCTAAGGACATACCTTTGATGCTAAATAAGTGGCTTTGTTCTGTGCATGAATGATAATTCCTGTCAGTCTTTCAGGTTTGCTGTTAAGAGGAAATTACAGAAGTGAAGTGATATAGGCTTCCTTGTTCTTCTTTTGTGTGCTCTGCCAGCTGAGTGATGCCACAGGATGGAAACCAGTCAGGATAAATGTGCCAACAGTGAGGAGATGACTTGGTTTCTGCATAAGAATACTGGGACAGTATTCATGTTAAAAGATAATATTGTGAGAGCCTTGTAAGCATTGTGTCAGAACTGGATAGCTGAAGAGTAAATGTTGTCATGGTTTTCATTTTAATGATACTGATTTTCATGGAAACTACACAGCCAAATGAAGAAGTATAATTAATTCTGTTTGGAGGATTTTTCTTGAGTAAAGTGCACATCAACTTGATGGCACATTTCTTCAGGAAATAGCATTTAGACATTGCATAATCATCATTAGTGTGAAGTGAATGGTTTAAATAATATCTCTGGGGAGATCCACATTTTCTAACAAAAATTAAATGAGGCTTCATTTGAATTTCTTTATATCAAAGAGAACATTAGTTAATATTGATAAAGCTTGTTGACATTTAGAGGGAAAAAAACTGTGATTTAAAAAGCCAAAAGCCCCATTTCTGTTCCCATTCAAATTTCAGTTTGTGTTTTTACAAAGTGAAGTTGTAACACAAACAAAATATATCTGTCGATTTTTCTGAACCAGCAGGAGAGAAGGCGATGGTTTATCTTGTTCCTGCAATCAGGAGAATGGTTTTGTCTAATATAGTAACTTAGAAAAATAGACACTGAAGTCAACATATTACTATTCTTGGGAACAATGTACAAATACACTTTTGGAATCATATGACAGCAGATGTTGCTTTATGGCTGATAAGATATCCAGAATTATATTAAAAAAGGAGAAAATAGGAGTACCTTCAATTTTCTGAATTTGATACAAGAGCAGTGGAATTTATAATACAAGTGAAAGGAGTGTGTTTGGAGAAGACCTTCCTACAACTTGTGTGCTTTTAATAAATTGTATTGGTGCCTTTCAGCCAAAATGGCATTTAATTCTACAACATGCATATAGTTCTGCCTTGTGAAAACAGTTACAGTTTTGTCATTAACTTCAGCGTCAGCAGATAAAACTTGTAGGCAAGAAATCTATTATGCAAATGTCTTAAAAAGGCAATCTGCTTGTAGTGGAAATGCTGAATCACAGCTTGAAGCAATGATTGAGCACCTGGTGGGCAGGCAGGGCCAACCCAGCGGAGCTCAGGTGCATGCAGTGTACCTGTGTGACTGGAAGGGGTGGAGCCAGGTTTCACCCCTTCCCAGACCTTGTTTAAGAGCTAGCAGTGGAGGCAAGGGTATCTTGCTGGGGATCCCTGCCTACCTGAGGCTTTCTAAAGGTAAGAAAATTTTCTTCCTTTGTTTCTGTGTCTACAGCTGCTGCATTTGTTTCCTGTTAGCATTTTGTTTCCTGTTGTTGTTCTTTTTGGTCAGTCTGCAGAAACTTAATTTCCAGCTGACGAGAGAGAAGGGTGACTTCATTTTACTTTCAGACAGTGCTTCTGTATATTTCCAGCAGAATACTTGTCTTTCCTGTAGTGGCCCATTGATCTGTGCTTTACCATCTGACTCACTGCCTGTGCCGGGCTCTGTCCAGAAGCTCACCTACATAAACAGTCCCTTCTAGTTTGTATAGCTGACAATCTCTGTGATACATTCAGAACTCCTTACTTGTCTTTGCTGTATCCTCTCCTGTTTTTTTCTGCCACTGTGTCAAGTTTGCTTTAAATTATAATACTGTCCCTTGTGACTCTTGTAGCCCCTGTCAGTTTGTTGTTGTTTGTGAATAATATTTGATACAGAAGATGTGGGAATCCATTTGATTCACCTCCTTAGTTTGGTAACAAATCACTGATAAACGTTAAGCTAGGTTTTCCATCCGGTTGCATATCTGTTTAGTGTAGCTTATGCTGTTCAGGATTTTAAACCTTCTTTGAGAAATGCTGTGAGACAGTGCTGTGTTCGTACAGCACGCCTGCTGCTGTTTCTCTTTCTGGGGAGGCCTTTTGCCTCCTTGATGGAGGAGGAACTTGGTTCATTTGTGGTATTTCTTTGATGTGGCCGTTTTCTGCTTTTGATGTTCCTACCTACTTGAGTATAGGAAGTCTTCAATATTTGATGTTTTAGCCTCTGCAGATTCACAGTAGAGCCTATTTAAACTCCTTCACTAAACTCCTAAGTTGAGTGCTGAGAATTGGTTTGTGAATTCATCAAAACACAATATTCATGGTGATACTTGGAGCAAATCTCTGGATTTATCCCATATATAACGCTTCCCGTTGAGGACTTCAGTCTTTTCATTCTATGTACAAATGGGCAATGAACATATTTTCTAAGCGTATCTCTTTATTTTAAAAATAATAAGGGTTTCAGCTTTTCATTCATTGTTCTTTTAATTTTGAATGCACTGTGGTACAAACATTGCCACAGCTCTGCTTTTAGGGTCTGTAGAACAATATGAGTTGGGAGGGACCCTTGAAGGCCATGTAGTCTGCCCCCTGCAATGAGTGGGGACGCTTACAGCTCCATCAGATGCTCTGAGCTTGTTGTGGCCTGGCCTTGGATGTCTCCAGGGATGGGGCTTCCATTTCATAGTAGGATTGAATTGATGTACAATAATAAAGTGCTGTACTTGCGCTTTCATTTGAAACTGTAGTTAGTTTTGGTAGCTCCTACTAGGACATTTCAGTGGAATTCTGTGGACCTAAGTTTTACAGATTAAAATGAGTTTTCTGCCTTAGGAAGACTTCACTTTGAGCACTTAAGCATTACAAGCATTTGCTTGTAGGGAAGCCGTATTCTGTCCTTTACACAAGCAATCAAAGTAATCTCTCCTGTTAGCTTCCAGCTTCTTCAAGATATATTGCATGCTTGTCTGTAACTGTATACACACTGGTGTTAGGATATTTATGAAGAAAGAAAACGTGGTGCTTCAGTTCAAGTTGATGGTTGCTCAGTTCAATTTGATCATGTACAGCGCTTTTAGAAATCATAAAATGAGGAAATTAATTTTGGTAAGGAGTTCTGTAAGTTGGACTTCTGTAAACTGCACATCTGGGTTTAATGGGATAATTGACAGTAATGTTAGAAAAGAGATTGACTAGGTCAGAGCAGAAATGAACAAGCGTTTGCATTCCCCTGTGTCCTTGTCGCTTTTCTATGCTTGGTCACTGAAGGACTTTCTGGGTAACGGTGTTTGCACTTCAGGTTTCCTACCGAAGAAGTCTGCCTTTCTATCACTCATGAGATTTTTTTTTTTTCCCCTAGGACTTCTTTTGCTGGCCATCTGGCAGGGATTCTTGTTGGACTGATGTACACAATGGGTCCTCTGAAAAAGATCATGAAAGCCTGTGCAGGTAGCCTGCTTTGCTTTATAAAATCTGCATGAGACCTTGGTGCTCTGAAAAATGAGTACGTCTTGCATACAATTGCAGACATTGATGCAGTTCCAGCAGATTTTTAGGGAACTAAAGGTGGAGTGACTGTTAAACTGATGGCAGAAGAAAAGCTCACCTTCTTGTTTTACTCATCCATATCAAAGGTGTATTTCAGGTGTAATGTTTGTGCTGCAAGGAATACATTTTTACCATTCTTTTAAAGCTATGTATTTGAGCTAAAATATTCCATCTAAGATGTCAACCAAAATGGTATTTTAAATGGAGTGTGAAGCAAGAGAAATAAGCCAGAACGCAGTACGTTTCCATGTTGGGTTTCTGTTGCTTGTGTTGGTTCATGTGGAAATTTTCAAGGTTAGGAAAACGTTGAGGGATGCTTGAGATATTGTTACAAGATTCCTCCGGTTTTGTGACACTGAATTGATACAGGTTTTTGTACTGTAGAAACAGTTTCAAAAGATGGCAACTTTCAATGTGTTTGTATGCTAGCATCTATTTTTAAATTTAGCTGTGCTGTTATATGAGCATGCCTTTAAACTTCGGGGTTTTACTTAGAAGTCTGAGATCCGTTGCAACTGTGTGCTAGGCTTGGTTGTCACAGTACCTGTCTGTTACCTAATAGGTAGGGCAGCTCATGACTTCATCCTAATTGTATGTGTGTTATTCTTATTTCTAGGTGGCTTTTCTTCATTCACAGACCCTGACAGGCCAAGAAACGACTACTCGGGCTATTCAGGTAAACGTGCTCATCCACTTTCCTAAAAACTTATTTTGGTTTTATAAATATGAATGTAATTTTTGCTAGTAATAGAAAACATGCAGAAGAGCTGACCAAATGGAGAATTTTGCCCCTGAGTATTTCAAAAGTATTTGGTTTGTAATTCCTAAGCAAATATCCTAGTTGTACTTCCCTTACAAATAGCGGCAAGGGTTGTTGTGACTTAAAAGTGTATTTACCCTGGCTTTTTATTAATCCAGTTCTCAAATTAAAGTTTTAATGTTTGACCTAAAGACCAGTAAAAAATAATAATAAAAAAAGGAATATAGTGCAGTAAGATAAGATGTGCACATAGGAGATGTAGGCTTCATGAGCTATCTGTTTCCAGCTGGCATTCTCAGGCCAGCTACCACTGTTCACCTAGCTACAGTTTGTTCAGCTGCATTTCTGTGTTCATAATGACCAAACCTTCCTTCAGGACTCCAATATAGCAGGATGTGTGGAAAATCAAATGGTTTATATTGGAAAAGGCAATTTAATTTGCTAATGAAGATAAGAACTTGCACTTGACATTTAAATTCTCTAATCTGCTGCAGCCATTGTACAGACACCCAACTGCTCAGGGTGGGGGTGGGGGTTAAAGGCAACCTTTGTGGAACAGAAACAGATCCTGAACTGTCCTGTATTTCTTTTCCAACTCTTCCTAACCAGCAGCGATACTTCGTGTAGTGTAGAATGATACAGGGGACTACACAGCACCTGAGAGGAAGTTGTAGGGCACTGGCAAAAAGGAAGTCTGGTTCTTGTTGTATGGCTTGAGCAGTCCCCAGAGAAACCAAAGTGTTCATGTGCATGAGTTCATGTGCATGGAAGGGAGATAAAGGAGCGAGGTTAACATGAATTAACCTGTCTACCAAGCTCGGCTTTAGACGTAACTATTTTTTTCCTAGTAAATTCTTTTCTGTAAACTGAATTGTATTGTAAAATATACATATTTTTGATACATACACATATTTTTTTTTCCTTATGTATATTCTTCACAATTATCTTTCATCCTGCTTACAGAAGACTTTGAGGAAGAGTTCACCTTTTGCTTGTTCTATGATACAGTAATACATTTGGTCATCTGTGAATTAGGAATACTCTGTGTAGAGCTGCAGGTTCACCATACATATACAGTACAACCTTACCTTGATTAATTCTTTATTTTCTGGTATTGCTGAGTTATTGCTGCCTGACTTTAAATATCAATTAAAATCAAAAATAAATAGGTAACCAGAATGGGTTTATGAAACAGTAAGAGGAAACAGCTTTAGAAGGAAAAAATATTTCAACTATAATTTTAACATGGTAATTGGTGACTGAATTAGGTTTTCTCCAAAGACAGTTCATGAATAAAATATTAGGATACTTATTGTGATTTAATAGGAACACCTTGAACATGTCAATGTTACTGAATTGTTTCTCATCGTAAAACAGGAGGTTACGGCTTTGTCAGCACTTATTTGTACAGCATCACATTTACCAAATTTTACAGTAAACTTAAAAGATGACATCCTTTTTTTTTTTATCAGATAAAACCAGGATTTTTATAGTCTTCATGCAGGCAGTTTTCAAGCTTCCAGAAAATAAATGTGTAGCTGAGAAGACATTCATTCAGATTAACATAATGTAGAGGGGAATAAAAGAAATAGATAAAGATAGCATCCAAAATGTGTATCTGTGTCAACTAAGTGCTGTCCTGCGGTTGGTTTTATGTTTTTCAGCAGAATTGTCTCTTAAATATAGCCACTGTGACCGAAGGGCTTTTCAAGCTTGTTAAAATATGACTAATTTATAGAGATTTAAAAATACATGTTCAGCATTTTCTAAGCAGAGGAATAGCAGATAATTGAGAAATGGCAGAAGTTCAGCTTGCAGGAGGACAATACCAAATCTTTGCTGTGCTTTTATGAAAATCCCTCTCAATGTCAGTTGTTATCTGTTCCCAAAAGGGCAGGATTGCATTTTTGTGTCCACCTGTAATGTGCATGTGCTTATATAAAGCCATGTGCACACACGTGTATGAAATCAGTTACATCTCAGTTTGTAGTCTATGCTTGTTAGTTTTCCTTACAGAAATTCCGCATGGTATCTGTAACTCATGAGATAATACATGACTATTACTGATGCTAATAATCTGAGGGTAAAGAGGTGGCATGCTGTACTTGTTTCATGCAGAAATATTTCCATTATTTCCTTTGTTTTGAAAATCTTGTGTACCTTCTCTAATCATGTGGGTAAAACTGGCTGTGTTTCTGTACTTTGGTTCTTCCAAATCTAATGTCTGGTTGTTTAGGAGAGAAGTGAAATTATCCAACATTTTATATTCTGAAGAATACAGCATTTAGAAAAGAAGTTGGGACTTTGCTCATTGCTTTTTCTCAGGCTGGGTTTTCTGTGTTCAGGCAGGATTAGGTTCTGCTAAATGAAGTCTCATTCCATTCTCTAGCCAGGTTGTTTTCTTCTCTTTTAAATCCCACGTGTTTGGGTGGATGGTGGTTTTTCACACTTGTTTTTGACTGACTTTGTTCATGGACAGAAATGTCTGGTACAGGAAAATACAGTGGTTGCAGATGAGATCTGCGGGCAATGTTGGCTTTTTTTTAGAGCAGGCGTAGTGCAGTATTGTGTATATTCCCACAAAAGAAATGCAGAGTTCTTTAGACGTGTTCTAGGTGCAAACATGACTTGCACTTAGCATGATGCATTGTTTATGGGGTGGGGCACACATGGAAAAGCCTGAAGCCCACGTGGTTGTCTTGTTGCTGTTGGGTGATTGAAGGCCCAGTACTGGTAGTTACATGTTGGGGGCTTATCTTCTTTTCTTTTTTTAAAGGAGCTGATGTAAACTGTCTTTCCATTTATTTGAACCTTGAAGTAATGGTAATGCTATAACATCTGTAACAGCGCTGTAATGCTGGAGATCCTTGCTATGTCTTCATTGTTGCTATTTATCTCACTCCAGTTCTCCTGACTCCTAATCATATTTCTTTTCTTTTCCAAATGAAACTGATTTGTGTAAGAAAGGCACCGTAAGGATAACATCTGCTTTCACCCTCTCCCACTGTGTAGCAGCCGATTATTTTCTTTGTTTTCACTTCACAGAGTATTACAGATATCCAGATGATCAATACAGAACACCAAACAACTATTATGACTATACAGGTGGGCTCACTGAAGAGGAACAGCTTGAAAGGGCAGTGCTAAACAGTCTGAATGAAAGAGGTATGAATTTCATTACATGTCATCTTTCAGGTCACGGTTCGTGTTGAGGTGCAGGAACAGGGAGGCTGTGGTGTTCATTATTTATGTTCAGGGTTTGGACATCCCTTCAGAAGTGACCAAATGTTTCCAGGTAGAATTTTCAGAGAACACAATGTGAGGATGCAGCGTCATTCTTCACGTAACTGCATGTGTTAGTAATTGCTTATTGTTAATTGCTGCTACTACAGGAAAAGAAATGCTTTTATAACAAACAAACCTTAAGTAAACAAAGGCGCTGTGCCAAAAACAAACACACCACCTCTCATTCTCAACTGTAATATGAAGCAGCGTAACAGAAATATTGATGTTGCTGTTGTTTAAACTTCCTGCTGATTTAGTTTTATATATGTATTGGAGGAGTAATGGAGCAATTTCTTGACGTTGTTCTCTTTCACCCTGAAGAAAGTTTATATGAGAGATAGCTGAAAGGTGGGGGGGAAAGAGTAATTTAGGAATAGGAATGCTGTTTGTTTTAATTGCAATTTATCAGTTGAATTGATGTCAAACGTATTAATTGAGATATATTTTATTTTTCTATAATTCAAATGAGGTCAAGAGGGAAAGAAAAACATCTTGGGATATACTTCTCAGCTTCTGAAAACAGACATGAAGGAAATATACTTAGTAGGCTAACAGTACGTTATTGGAGCATCACGTGTAAAATTTACGTCAGTTGTGCTCATAAAAAAAACTTCTTTATGGCTGTTAGAAATTGTAGGCAAAATAGGAAAATGAGTAGCTTCACAAATCCTTATCGCTAACTTTCACAGCTGCTGTGATCCTATTTGTTATGAAGAACATCATTGTGTTATCTGCAGGGTTTTCAACAAGGCAGCAGACAAGGCAGCGTTGTGGTATGAAAAGGCTTTTCAGCCTGAAAAATTGATTAACTTTTTAAGTAAAGACAGCTTTTTGCTTTGTTGCATTACTTGTGGGAAGTCAGCTTGGAGGCAGAAGTGCAGTCTTTGGGGAAAAGTGGTCATAAAAGTATTTTCTTCTAGTTGTCCTTGCTTTCATGTGCTCACCTTTGTTCTCTCATGAAATTTGCTCCTAACTGCCCTTAAATGGTGTGAAACCAGAAACTTGAAAAAACAGGAAAACCCGCTCTGGTTCCTGCAGCAAAACTGTCACTGTGGTATGGTTAGAAATTACAGTAATCTGAGCAGTTCCCTTAAAAATCACACTGCACTGAAAACGTTGGTACTTAGTGAGGGGCTTGGCTTTCAAGGAAGTGAATAAGATAGCATCTGGTTCATCTTTCTGTCGGCAGAAGTTGGTGTGTTTGATATCATTATGTTGTCTTAGGAATTGTAACAATAAATAAAACCAAATAGTATCAGTATTTTGTCCTACGTAAATGTAAGTATTTTAGGCATATTCCTTCCCAAAAAAAGCTTTATTGGAAGGGACACTTTCCTGGCATTTTAGATGATGTTTTACAGCATTTTTTAACTGATTGAGAAAGATCTTTCTGAAATTGTCAAAACCAGTGTTAGGCGATGTTTGCTGCAAGAATATAAGACGTGTTTGTGGTTGTTTGGTTTTTTAAGCTATCACGTAAATACTCCTAACCTTTTTGTTTGCTTATTTTTCCAAGCAGTCAGTGTACGGAGTCCTGCTCTTACGGGTCCAGCTGAGTGCCTGTGGCTTCTGAGTTGTTGGAGCATAGGCACGTAATGGCTGCATTGTGACTTGGGGCGAAGGGTGGTTTAGATGCAGTCTTAAAACAGCTGGCCCTCGTTTTGAAGCCTTAAGTCACACAGTAGAAGGAAAAGCTGTAAGTTTTTATTGGATTCTCAAGTATCCAAAGATGTCGTATTCTGAGCTTACTGTGGAAGGGATATGTACATAAGAGCTGATATTACAGTAGAAGAAAGTGATGCTATTTTCACTGCCATAGAATGCAGTCAGTTTGTAATAACAAGGACAAAATTGATAATATAAATTATTGGACGGTTTGCATCTCAGTCTTTCATACATCAGTGTGGAAAACCTCCACTTTCTTCCGCAGCCTTTAAATTATTTACATTACTGTAGGTGAGTGTACTTTCTGCCCGTGTTTTGAAGTTCCATGCTGCATTTGGACAAAGATGAATTTTCAACTATAAGAGAGAATGTATTTTTATTTGGTGGATGCTCTTTGAAACCTGAGAAAGCTAGAGATGCTAGTTTAATTCAAAGTATGTCTCACTGCTGGATAGCTGGTGTGCTGAGTCACAGGTTTAAGTACAGTTTGAGGCAGCAGCATTTCTGATGTCTGTGGTCGTGTTTGTTTGCAGTACTGGTTAGAGCTTTTGGACCTCGCGGTAAGTGGGAAAATGTATCACATTGTGTGGTGTTCAGTGCAATGATGTTCCTACAGATGTCGTTTTCAGTGGTTTAGAGCAGTGCTTTAACTTTGCACTGCTTTTTCCTACTTGCCATTTCAATTTGGAAAAGATTTGAGAGTTCAATTTCTAAAGTATTTCATAAAACAAGTTACTTAATGTTCATCTTACCTACAGGCATAGGTCTTATTTCTAAAATAAAGTAATACAGGGTATGTAATTGATCATACCAATGTTAGAGCAACACAAAGGATGAGATGGAATTTTTTGTGCTAATGAGCAAATAGAATATTCTTCCTGTCAGTGTGAAAATAATTAGCTTCAGTGAGTACTGTCCTTTCAACAGAAGATGTTTGCGTGATGTTTGCTGTGGCAATTATATGGATGATGAAACAGGTACTTAACGTGACTAGAAGTTACATGAAATAATTTGAAGCAGACACGGAAATGGATGTAAACACAGGTACCAGAACTGAAATTCAGGGTGCTCTTCTCTGATTCATCTTTTCCAGCTGTGACATTTAAACCATCACAGTTGCTCTGTAGCTTGGCTGAAAAAAGGATAGTGGTAATTTTTTTCTTAGTTGGGCAAATGCATTTATGAGGGTTTTTAGGCCACAAGATTTATCATTAGATTTGGAATGTAGATGTGTTGTATCAAATTGCTGTGTTAGTATCCTGCCAGGCTAGTAAAGCCATCTGTGGCACGGTACAGAATGCCCTGCTATCACTTCTTGTCCATGACCGCAAACTAATTTGTATTAAGAGGTGCATCAAGTTCAGTCTCAGCCATTCTTTATATAATCTCAAGCATGAGTTACCTAGGCCCAGCATGAAGGTACTGTGTTCCTGCTGGTTCTATACCTGAACTATGTGGTTTTACTATGCAGCTAGAATATATGGCTTTCTGTTCTCGTTTAATCCTCGTATTAGCAGCTGTCTTTAATGTACCCCCAGTATGCCCTATCTCTTCTCTATTGTTTCCTTTATGTTCTGCTTGGAAGAATATCTCGATTGGTGTGGGATGTGGGTTTGCATTTTTGTGGCGGTGGGCGCTGGGTTGTTTTTGTGAGCTGAACTTCCAAGTTTGTGGTTTTCAGTCTCAAGAATGTTAAGAATCCCTTGCAAACTCATGTCTCTGCACAAAGGAATTTTCCTCTTAAGTTTTTAAACGTGTAGGTGATGGTCTTTTGTATTCTGTGGTTAAAGTGAAATGCCTATAAATGTGTATGTAGATAGTCTTCCTATATGTTACAATGCAAATTTCTAGATGTGCCTTTCTTTTATTCCAATTTAAATGAAGAAAAAGTTTGTGGCCCAGCATAGGCTAACCTTAGGTACATCTGCAATGTGGGTATGAAATATGTAGGCATCTGGCTTGGCAGTTCTCTGAATTTCATTTTAGAGTTCCTATTCCTGTTTCCTTGTATTGAGTCTGGGCTTTTTAATAGTACCCAATGAAGTGTGCTAAATCCATTGAAGACTGCAAGAAGTATGAAACAAATGCTGTATAATTCCATCTATCTTCAGAGCTCCCTTCCCCATTTGCTACTGTAGGGATGCTAGTCATTGCATTTAACTGATGGCTTTCTGAAGATATGCCTTAGAATAAACTATATGCTCAAATGTGCAGTGCATGATACCAGACTGAAATACGCTTCCAAAGACCCATGCTAAGATTGGTGCCTTGATTCTTTAAGTCCAACTTCTTTTTTTTTTTTTAGGTGACGTTTGGTCTTAAGTGCCCAGCAATGTGTTCTGGGCAGAAAGTTCTCCTGAGTAACACTGCTTCTAAAATAACTTTCTAAACAGCTTCCTGAGACGGTATCTGTGGTCTGTGTTCCTGACCACCGGCGCTGTGCTGGGGCAGATATCCAGGAAACGGGTATTGCTCGCTCCTCTCTAATTTGCCCTGGCTGTAGCGCTGTGTTAAGGTCACTAATTGCAGTATTTGACATCTGGGGATGACGACACTCGCGGTGCAGCACAGCCTTTGTTCCTTCCATCAAACATTTGGTACCGTAGCTGGCATTTTTGGAAACACTGCCTTGTGTGGCCCACTTTATGCAACAGGGCAGTTCCCAGGTTCTGATTATTGCCACAAACGATTTGATCATGTGAAAGTCTCAGTAACCGTTGTGTTTGCACTGTATTACTTAGGACACACAGTATCAACGTAGATCTTCATGCTAAAAAGTATACAGAGTACTGCTTTTTTTTTCTCTGGCTTCTTAAGTTTATGAGAACATTTTTGAAGGTACCACCAATGCAGCTTTCTTTTGGATCCTTTCCTTCACACAGGTTTCAACTGATGAAAATAGCAAGAAAACATTTTAATAAAGAAATAGTTAAACCTTTGTGGCTAGAAATGTTTTCCTTACGTTCATGCTACTTCTATTATAAGAGCTGGATCTACATATGGAGATAGTCTGTTCTTGGTGTTTTGATCCAAGACTCAGTGATACAGATGCAAGCCTTTTTATTGACTTCAGTGGTCTCTGGACTTTTTTCCCTTTAGTAACTTGAACTTTTTTGTAGAGGAAGAAATGTTCCTTCCACAGTGGGTTTGGCAGGGTCACCTTGCTGGAGAACAGGCCCTTCTGCTGAACAGCTGTGGACGTAATTAGAATAAGCTGTGTGGGGGCTACATTACAGTGATTTCTTCCACTCTGGAGAAAGTGGGAGTTGCTGCGGAGTGGCTTCAGTCGTCATTGGTGTTTCCATCCATCTGTCTGGGATTCTTGGTCTTGGTGTTGGGAAGAGGATATTGTTTGGAGTTCCTTTGTTGTTGTGTCTTTGTTAGGCATGCAGAAATGCACTAGAAGAAAAACAGTGTTTTTTCCCAAACATGATTTTTAGGACATTAAATTTCTTGAGAACCTGAACAAACTTGGTTTACCACTAAAAGCTTCTCCAGACTAAGATGAGTGAATAATCCTAATCCTGGAATTATCTGTTAAATTACTATTTTATTAATTTCTGTTGTTTTATCACTGGATTAATTCTATAGATGGAGTGTAACTTGTACTTTGTTTGTTGGGACTGTCTCAAAAATGCTCTCAATCTTTTCCTGATGTCGGACTACATAAATAAGTATTTTCTAGTAGTTTCGTGGAAAGTATAAATCTCCTGTTGTCTTGTTGGCCAAAATCCTGGCTACGTCCTTACAGTCCTGAGGCTGTGTTCTGGTTTGCATCTCTTCTATATTAATTTTTTTTCTATTGAGTCTGTACCTTGCATTTAAAAAAACAAGTATCTATAATTATACACATATGATAAATGCACAAACATTCCCTGCTCTTGTTGATGTGCAGCAGCATACAGAACAACTTCACCTTTCATGCTCAATCTTTCTGACGCTTTTGGAAGCTCTTGAAAGTCCTATTGCCTAACCTAAAACTGAGGCCATTACTTCAGAGAGCAGGAGGAACTGAGTGTTTGAGGCAGTGTTTCTGTGGTGGGTATGAAAGGCAGAATGAAAACTCCGCATGGTGATTGTCTTATTTTTCTTCCTTAGACCACATTTAACGCAAAGGAGAAAAACGATCGCTTCAGTCATCCTATGGCTTTTTGTTATTACACTGACAGGATGTCATGTTTCAAATTGTCCTTAGATCTGATCTGGTTTAGAGAGCAGTGTGTAGGTGAAGGCTAAGCAAATGGCCTCCTGGCACTGCCAGCTGGCCTGCTGGGTTTGGTTTGTCTGCCAGAGACAGCTGCTGCACACCGTGATCAACATCTCCAGTGCTTCTGGAAATCTTTTGTGGAGTGGTGTGGTTGCTTTGTGTTTGCATTGTGTGTGGTTGGAGGCTCACATTCATGTATCATTCAACAGATAAATGTTCTTCTGAATAACTAGAAATTGTGATATGGGCTATTCCTTGTCAAGTACAGTAGTGTCCGTTGACATGTATTCAGAGAGAATAATTAGCCTGCCGTAACCGTGCTTCCTATAAACCTTGCAGTTCCCCCAACAAGTTGTTCATTTCTTACTTGCACAAACCTCAGTCACAGGAAATCAAAGGTAAGGCCGATATAGTGATCCTTAAGCCTTGTGGAAGTGTAAATTAGGGTTGCAGAATTATAGACTACCTTGATTCAGAAGGGACCTACAAGGATCTTCAAGTCCAACCCTGGCTCCACACAGGGCCACCCAAACCCTATCTCTGAGAGCACTGTCCAAATGCTCCTCAAGCTCCAGCAGCTCGGGGCTGTGCCCACTGTCCTGTGGTGCAGAACCTCCCCAGCACAGCTCCATGCCGTTCCCTCAGGCCCTGTCGCTGTCACACAGAGCAGAGCTCAGCGCTGTCCCTCCCCTCCCTGTGAGGAGCTGCAGCCGCTGTGAGGGCTCCCCTCAGCTCCTCTGCTCTGGGCTGAACAAACCCAGGGCCCTCAGCTTCTCCTCACACCTCCTTCTCTCCAGACCCTTTTCTGCCTTTGCAGCTCTCCTTTGGATGCTCTCTAATGAGAGCTTTATGTCCTTATATTGCCATGCCCAAAGCTACAACTAGTGCCTGAAGTGCAGCCATGCAGAGCAGGTGTATGAGCTCTTCTAATCTTTCTGGCCTGAAAGTCCTGGGCTTCTAAGTGTAGAGCAGTTTTTCTACTAGCTAAACTACAATGTGTATTTAATAATAAGTGAAAATGTTTACCAAAGTGTTATCTGTTTTGCAGTAATAGAGATTTAGTTAGACTACCTGCAATTACATTCTATTGTTGGTCCTCTAGCTGTAAACTTTAGCAACAAAAGAATCACACAGAATCACAGAATGGCCTGGGTTGGAAGGGACCTCAAGGATCATGAATCTCCAACCCCCCTGCCGGGCAGGGCCACCAACCTCCCCATTTACTAGACCAGGTTGCCCAGGGCCCCATCCAACCTGGCCTTGAACTCTCACAGTAAGAGAGTATCCTCCATATGCACAGGAGACATTTCTTGTTCACAGTCGAATTAATTTTAAAATATGGTATGCGAAGGCTTAGTGCTATGCTCCAATTTCTGTGCTGTGTCCTTTTTGTCTCTGCTGTTGCTGCTGTTTCTGAAATACTGTGAATGCAGTCTTAAAGCCCATTAGTCCTGAAGTTTTTTGCTGATGTGTCAGAAAGATTACATTCTCTTGTTGTGCGGTTGTGGCCTAATTACCACTGCTGAACAGCATGGCCTATAAATATTTTGGTTAGGTAAGGACATTACTTCATTAATATTTCTGTTGTAATTACAAAAGACGGCAGAACTATTTTGGGTAATGGGGTAATTCAGATATATGCAGTTGTATACTTACGTTCCTATTTTAAAGCTCACTGAAACAACTTCACTCCTCAGCGCGTTGTTTGATGTACAAAAATATCTCTTCACGAAGGTTTCACAATACGCTGCTGGTCTTATTTGGGTGTCAGCAGATCAAGGAGCGTTTTGCATCCTTGTTATAAAATCTTGTTCCGTTTCTAGTGCTTATTGGAGCTCCGTGTATTTAATGAATTGAGCGGATATTGGGGCACTCTGCCAGAACTTGTCTCAATTTGCAAATGATATCTGGTTTCTGAAGTAACACCTGCCCACAGATGCTGCATAGAAAAATCCACGACTTCGTGAGACACCTCGGTGTTCAATGGGCAGTGGTGTGACAGGAAATGTTTTTTTAATTGAAGTGTTTTAATGATCATTAAAAAAAATCAGCATTACAGTGCAGTTTTGATGCTGTATGGTGCAGCCATTTGCAGGATTTACGGTCTTGACTGTATTACTCTTCATATGTCAAAATTCATATCTTAAGCCTGATCAGTCTTAACTTACTGATATTTTCTATTTATTTACCCCAGGTGTAACATATCAATTAAATATTGCAATTCTTGGTTCTTTTTTATCTTATGAAACTTTCATGCACTGACATAAACATCATTACTGAGAACAGTGTAACAAATGCAGTGTTTAATATTTTACTCACTGATAAAATTGTACTCCAATATGTTTCGCAGTATGAGGCATTCACAAATGTTGGTTTTAGAACATTCGTTGGGCATTCTTGGGCCTTTTTTTCCCTTTGTGCTACTGTGGAAGGCTCTGATGTCTGCTGACCTCCTTGCTTCGTGCTTTCCAATTTGGAGCTATTGGGCTTTATCACTCCAGGAGGAACGTTCATTGGGTGATGAAACGTTTCAAGCTTAAATTTAATTTCAGATTTGTCTCTGGCAGTTAAAACAGAGGGACAAACTGAAGATAAAGCACTAAAACGTGCATTAAATTAATTTTCTATTAATGAATTTAAAAGATATTTTCACCCAATGCATCTCGTTTCCTAAACATTGATGCTGTTGTTGCTGCCCAAACACTGGTATGCAGCTACAGCTATCTCTGGGTGCATTTTCCCACAGCTTCCCCATTGGCAGGCACAGAAGAAATTCTGACCAGGTTGTAGTACTTTCACAAAACACTGCATCAGGCAAGTGCTCTGCAAATTGAAATGCTCTTCTAAATGAATAAGAAATTAGAAGAACCCCTTTGTACGTTGGACTTCCTGTGAAGACGTGATGTGAACGGGTCTCACCTGCTTACTCCAAACTGCAATTAAAAATCTATTTTGAAAATGAGCGTGATAGCATGCTTGCCTTTGGTTTTCAGTGTTTGTTTGTACTGATATAAATGAGATCCTGAGGTGGACGTTTAAGAAATAACAAGTATCACAAAGACTGTTGCATTATTTTTAAGGCTTATTTGTTTATCCTGAATGCTGTGCTTTAGCTCAGAGGATGGTTTCTCATTTTTGTTTCTCAAGGCCCATTGGTTGAGGTTGTGTGTAACCACAACCTTTTAATCTTCTTTGCTCTGTAACTTAATGTGAATTTGGAGCAGTTGCTTTGCTTTGTTTTCTCTTGCATGCGCTGTTTTCTCCTGCAGTGCCAGGGCAGAGAACCTTCCTTCAGTCTTGGTGAGATATTTCTGCTCACTTTAACTTACAGTTCTCTCTAGCTGACATGCCAAATGTAGTTTATTTCCAAAACTGCTTGCTGCCAACTGAATATGGAGCTGTATGTGCATCTGGTATGGGTCAGCATGTTGGATTGCTATTATATAAGCAAATACAGAAGCTTATTTTGCCAGAAGTGGCTAGTGAGGATGTCTAAATATTAGAACAATCTGGAGCTTACTGTATGAAGTGGAGATTGTGAAAAATGCGTAACGCACGCTAGACTTCTGGGTGTGGGAGTGTTCTTTCTGTTATTTTCCACTTCAGAGTTTTAAGAGCACTTGTTGGAAATGGATAGTCCCAAACCATTGGAATTGGAAACATTTGATGCCTCGTTTCCTTTGTGTTGCGATGTTTGGGATTGCAGGGTATATGTGCATTTTTTTCAAGTGACAGAACGAAATAACAATTGTTTTTCATTGCCTTTTAGATTTTGGTGGAGCAACATACAATAATGAGCGGCGACCCTATGGTTTTTGGTTCCCCCCTGAGCAGCACTCAGAAGAGGAAATGCGAAGGCAGAGGCTTCGTAGGTTTTGGAGGCAATGACAGCAGCAGGTGTTGATGTAAACTGTACAGTGATATTCAGAATTACCAAAATATTTGCAAATTTATTTATTTGGGTTTCTTCGTTTTGTTTTTTACTGCGATTTCCAAAACTGCAAAAGATTTTGTGAGCTTAGGCTCAAAATTGGATAAAAATGAGCTGGGAATCAAAATGTGATCTTTGTCACTCCATTTTGACGCATCTTATATATGAAAGAGAACTGTTTTTTTTTTACCAAACTTTCCCTGAACTTCTGTGTCGCCTGGCTCTTTGACTGCTGGTATTCTTAGACAACAGGTTTTCTTCATCACAGAAAAAAAGAAACAAAAAAAAACCCCCCACAAAAACCAATAAACCCTTTTAAAATGTAAATTTAAAGCTATGCAATTCTTTTTTACATATTTTTGGTTTGAGATGAACAACTCTTCTGGGATTGGGACATGAATTGTCACTTGAAAAGACTGCCATGAGGACGATGGCTGGATCACATGAGTCTAGGCTTAGAGTTTTCATGGAAAGGAAGATGCATAAGCCATACAAGGAATAGATTTAGTTGTTAACTTATACTTTTTAGGAATACCTGTCTTCCTTTTTAAGAAGGTTTGGAAATTATATTGAATTATATTGTGCATATGTTGTTTATAGAGCTATAGAAATTCAGCTGTTCGACTCTATATGTATCTCATTTGAGGTCCAGTGAGCAGTGGTAGTAGTTTGCAGGCTGGTGGAGGTCTTGCCTTAATACAGTTCACCTGGAATTCTTCATTTTCTAAAAAGCATTTCTTGACTTAATTCCAGAGTAGCTGACAGCAGAGGTGGGAGCCCGGCTGTCCCTGTGCACAGGCCGTCTATTCGCTGTCCTGCTGGTGGCGTATCTGCCTGTTCAGCAATGTTAACTAACAAACCTGAAGCTTTTTTTTTTTTGAGTATCATTCTGAAAAACCATTCATTACCTAGACTTAATTTTCTTGTTTATGGGAAAAAATTCTTCTGAAAGATACTCCCGTAACTCTTTTCAGACCTGAAGAGGTGTGATTGAACAAAAATGATTTGATTTTTGTCCTTTGACACAGGATTGTTTGAAACTCTTTAGGATTCACATAATGTGGTGCTAGGATTAGCAATGTAATGATTTCTTTTCAGAGATATGATCACCAACTTGTGCTATATGAAGTCTGTCTCTCTATGAAGTTACGGATTGAGTGTAAAACAGTGTAAAAGGGGGAAAAAAAGTGATTATGTGGTTTAAATAGAGTGTACTTCCTGCTATTAATGTATGTGGGGGGGAGTTTATATTTGCTGTGAAACACATAAGCTGTTCTCCCACTAATGTGCCGTTCTTTCACCTTCCTACCTATTCCTGGTTGTTTGCCCAGCAGCGGCACACTTATGCTGGGTATGAGCTTCAAGGGTCAAAGGCATGAATGCGGTGTGACTTTGGATGTAGTTGTTTAGGTGATATAAAAACGCTGTTGATATTATACGCAGTGTTTTGTCAGATTCTAAAACAAAGGATAAGTAATGGTGAATTATGGTGTTCTTTGTCTTGCTTTTTTTCCTGATATGTGTGTGCCTTGGTTGTTTTTCAGTATATTCAGTCGCTGCAGAATAAAACAGCAGATACTCCTACCTTACAGCAGGCTAACTTTCTGATATTTAGTTAAATACCAAAAAAGCATAGAGTTTGCACATCTTGCTCAGTGTGTAATAATGATGTGTAAAGGAGGAAGTAGGAGTATTGTTTCCTCAGACAGAACTTAATGCACTGGTCAAATGCTTGTGCAATTTACTGTCTAACCATTATTTTAATTAAAACCCCTGCGCTTCACTACTTAGTTGAAAGAAGTGGAACAAAAACCAAAATGAAGAACATGATTACAACCACGTGAGTAACTCAGGAACTTCCTTGTACTTACATTTTGTTGAATGTTTGCCATTAAATCCTTAAGAAAACCTCTCAGCTCTAATAGTTCAGCTGTTTTCATTTTTTGTATAAAAAACTGAAATAAAGTTTTTTTATATTTCACAGTGTCTGTTTCTCATTATACTAATTACAGCATATATTTCAAACAGAGCTGCCATAATATTGTTAGAAATGAAGAATGGTGATACTGAGGGGGCAGATTAATTGTGCTGGGACTATTCCTGCTTCTTTTGAACTCGGTGGAAGTTTGGGGATCGGATTACTGGAAAGTTCCAATATTAATAGCGGTTTGGAAATGTTTAGAGTGATCCCTTTGTAGGGACTTACATCCACTGAGGCTGGTGAATGAAAGTCACAGGTGAATTCCTAACATTCATGTGTACTGCTGTCTCTTCGAGGGCTAAAATTAAGGTTAATGTATGTGAATGGGTAATTCTACACTATTTTCTGTTCAGTGGCTGACAGTTTCTACTTAAAATTAGGATTTAAAAGAAAAAAAAAAAAAGAGCAGTTCTGATTAAAAAAAAAAAAAAAAAACAACAAAACCCCCCAGGCACACAGCAACAACAAACAGCACAAAGCACCAATGCTTTTGACACCTGAAGTTTGTTTTGTTTGTTTCAGGTGCTGTGTTTTCTTGTGAATGCTTTGCACTTTGTCCAACCTCAGTGATAAGTTACCATGCAAGAAATCCTACACTGCTAATTAATCCCAATCAGCAGGCTTGTTAACAGGCCTGTTCCTGAAACCTAATGATTCAGTGACCTAACATCATACTGCTTATAAATATGGGTCTATTGCAGGCCCAAAGTAAGATGTGATTAAAGAGCAGTGTTTAACTTTCAGTTCCCCCCCCCACACACTTCTCTTTTGTCTTTTAAGCAAAGGTGAAACGTATTCTTGTGTGAGCTGTTTTCTCCTGCTAGTACCACTTCTTGGGGAAAAGTGCCCTAAAATACACTGTCAAAATGGTAAATCACCACAGCAGGAGAAATCATTCTAGAGTGTCACTGGTGATACTGTTCTTAACACAGGCTGCAAATTAGGTCAAAATCTGTCCTGCTTCCCTTCCATTGTTTTCACCTTAAATCAGGTAAGTAAATGTTAACAATTTTCAGCCTTCAGTTATAGAACTGTCTATAAAGGAAACTTACTCTTCCTAAAGGGTATAACTCTTGTGTCTCATGTAAGTGAGCTCAGAGATGAGAAAATTGGAGAATGGGAACTTTCAGTAACATTTCATCTGGTGTGGGTATTTTTACTTATATTCACCTGTGCAATCCAAAGATTGAAGCAGTGGGTTGGTAAGACATGAGGTTGAGGATACACATAGAAGCAGTCTTCTGCTGTATGAGAACAGAGTTATGTTCATGTCTTTTGTTCATTTACAAGAAGAAACTGTAATGTGCAGCAAAATGAATGTGAGAAAAGGCTAACTAGTGGAGCTCTGTAATAAGTTAACATATATTCTGCTGTTGCCTTCTATAGTCTTTATGGAGCAGGTTAGACAAATATCTGAGTTTAAAACTTACTGTTTACTTGATCTTGCATTATTGCAGGGTGTTCAGCTGAGTTAAGTCCTTCACCCAAGCATTCATTACAAGGATCATTTGAGAGCTGAAGGTAGGAAGACCACGCCTGTGAGTCCAGCAATTTGTCTTTTCCTTCTGTATGTAGTGATGTAAGGAGTGGTTCCTAAATCTGTACAGTTTTAATGAGTGTGGGATGGCCTTTTTTGCTGATTCCTCAAAACTAGTTCCAGTGTATACATACAGCATCTGAGAAAGCTATTATGTTCCTTTGTCTAATTAACAGGTGGACTGTGTTGTTCTTAATTAGCTAAGTTCAGCTGTCCTGTTAACAGTGCAACTCATCTGGTTTTGGTAAGATTTTGTTCATTTGCATTGGAGCAAACTGTAATTCAGCAGTGTCTGACAGTCTTTGCAATACAGGGTGTGCAGAGGTCAGCCTTCCCACTGCCGTTCTGGCTGGAGATTTGAAGAAGAGCTGAGCTCAGAGTGGCCGTTGTGGAAAAATGACTTGAGTGTCTGAAACAGCGATATGTTACAACGGCATGGAAGACTACATTCTGTAAAAGATCTTGTTTTCTTCTGTAGCAAAAATTTATTTTACCAACCTGAACGTGATGTCATTTTGGGGTTTGAATACTTCGTTCTAAATCTTTCGGTAGACTATGAGGTGGTAACGCACGGTGGTGGTTCTCTGCTTGGCAGCCCTAACCAGAGGACTGATTAGTGGCAGGCTGTGTGTGCTTCTTTAGAAATCAGTATTCATTTTTTCTTTTGCATCTTCTTTTGCTTCACTGTAACTGTAAAACAAAGCCTTCAACAGACTCATCTCCTTTTGAGAAGCAGCCAAGCACTGTGCTGGTTGAAAAGGTGAGATGTGCTCAGAGGTTTCTAGA
This sequence comes from Gallus gallus, assembly GCF_016699485.2. Classification (NCBI taxonomy): domain Eukaryota; kingdom Metazoa; phylum Chordata; class Aves; order Galliformes; family Phasianidae; genus Gallus; species Gallus gallus. The sequence goes on from NC_052540.1 coordinate 8,970,921, forward strand.
TGCTGAAGGCTATCTGCATTATGCTGGGGAACCGTCTGTTTATATAAATTCCAGAACGATGTGGAGCAGTTTCTCCATTTAACACTTACAGAACTTCACCTCTAATTGAGCTTCCAATATATTTTGTACCATCTGGATGAAGCGGATGAAAGGTACGGACACAGAGCGGTGTGTGAATGCTGCTGACAGGATTCCCCTACTGTGCTCATTTTCCAGCTGGTTGTGGTGGGCACAACTTCTAATGTTTACTTTTTTAAAATGCCGATTTCTGCAATAGTATCCAGCCATGAAATAGATGCTCATTCTGGGGAAGTAATTCCTTCACTTGCTGAAGCTTTTACTAAAGCAATTGTGTAACAGTTTTTATCATCTCAGAGGCATGGCAGATCCCTTCCTCACTGTTCTTCACAACTGTTTTTTTTTAAGTAATCCTTTTTCTTTCAAGCAACTGTTCCCCATTACTTCTAATTGACCCATCTTCCCTATGGTCTTGAATGATTTTTTTTCTTTCTTGCCCAGACAGCTGATTCCAGAGGGCATGTAAAGCATTAAACAGAAGTCCTCATTTGCAGCCTTTCTTTAAAGTATGGCAGACTGAATTCAATTAGAAGTTATTTTGGGATTGCTTGTGCAAGATCTTACAAGACCGGGCTTCAATCTGTAGAGTGATCTCATTTACAGTGGTCTGTCTGGAACTCCAGAAAGAAAACTGCCCAGATGGACGTGGTTTGTTTCTTGCATTTGGACATTGGCAATGCTTACAGAATTGATGAGGGTTAATGGTACGGTCTCATGTGCTGTGCTAGAGAGCTTGCACTGTCATAGTAAACTGGCTATCTTCAGCTGTATTCTGGGAGGGAAAGTGATGCAATCAGACCAACCTCTGTTTTCCCCTCAATTACCCAAGTACCTGTGTACTTTAATGTCATTTTCACAATAAGAAAGAAGAGTAGACTACCAGACTTCTTTGACTGTTTTAGTACTTGTTGTTTCACTGGTGCTTACAAACCAGCTGAAGGAGGAAAGAATTGTTTTGGTTAAGAGTTTACCCTGGAAAAAATCCTGGAAGGCTTTTACCTGAATTTGTTGCATATAATAGTGTGGTTCTGGAAATAAGTCTAAGTAGTTTTCTGATCTGGGAATACTCTACTGTTGTTCCATTCCCTCTCACTGGTAGCCTGATGAAGCTGTATCTGCTGTTGCTGCCCTGTGCCAGTAAGTGCTCAGTGGGTTTTTCAGGAAGAACAGCTGTGCTGTCACTGCTTGCCCAGGCTCACATCAGTTTTAGCCCTAGGAGCAAGTTCTGTACAGGTAACCTCACTGGCACTTCCATACATCCATAGTTAAATTACTGAATGCAATAGGACATTTGTATTCCCCGAGGACTGGGGCTTCTGTCCAAATGGAATCCTGAATGGCTGCAATGCCGTGGACCAGAAAGCCCAGCCAGCAGAGTACTTTGGTGTTGCTATTAATATCTTCCTGCTGTGTAGGAAAATCTTTGCTGCTTTGTGGGACATACACAAGATCCAAAGCTCTTGAATGCAACGGTACTTGGGCCATAAGGACTAGCATGGGGGTATTGCCTTAAAACTGTTTTAAGAATTATTTCAGCTATACTGTTCTATATTTAATTTCATAATTAGATCCCATATGAATAATTTACCTAATTATTTTTTTGTGTACACTCAGTGGACAAATGATTGCAGAATTAGAGTACATCTGCTTTGTAATTTAGTCTGTCTTACGTGCTTTATAATATTAAGCACTTCATCTGCAACTTCATTTTGAATTAAATCTGATATTTGACAAATGCCTCCATCAGCTAAATGCAAGACAAACCTATGTAGCTATTAGACATTCAAAGCTATCAGTGGTAGATTAGATATATATCTCCAATGCTTTCATAGTAAACAGTAAAATGTAGCTGACACAGGTGCAAAAACTTTGCTTCAAAATCGTAGAACACAATTGTTTTAGATCATTTAAAATTGAACATGACCAAAACGGTAAAGTGCTTTGAAATGGCTAATTTAGATGCTGGTTGCTGTCCTTGGGCCTTAGTGGCCTCGTGCAGCAGTACAGGCCTGGAGAGGAGAGGCTGAAAAGTCAGCTGCAGAATAGGACCCGGGGTGCTGGTCACAGCCAGCTGAATGGGAGCCTGCAGTGTACCCAGGTGGGCAAGGAGGCCAACAGCACATGACCTGCATCAGATAGAGTGGTCAGCAGGAGCAAGGAAGGGAATTGTTCTCTTGTATGCAGTGGTGGTGAGGCTGCACCTTACGTGCTGTGTTCAGTTTGGCCTCTCAGCACGAGAAAGTTATTGAGCTGCTGGAATGGATTCAGAGAAGAGCAATGAAGCTGCTGAAGAAACTAGAAAATGACATGTGAGGGAACTGGGGCTGTTTGGCTCAGCAAAGAGGAGGCTGAGAGCAGACCTCATTGCTGTCTGTAATTGCCTGAAAGGAGGTTGTGGTAAAGAGAGTGGTGGTCTGTTTTCTCACATGACAAATGACAGAACATGAGGAAATGGTCTCAAGTTGTGCCGGGGGAGGTTTAGATTGTTGTCCTGAAGAAATTCTTCCTGCTGTCCAGTGGTTGGGCAATGGAAGGGGTGGCCCAGTGCAGTGGTGGAATTGCCATCCCCAGATGTTTTTAAGAGATGTGTGGATGTGGTGCTCAGTGATGTAGTTTCGTGGTGAGCTTTTAGTGTTAGGTTGGTGGTTGGATTTCATGTTAAGGGTTTTTTTTCTAACCTAAACAGTTCTATGATTCCAGATTATCATCTTTGATTCTTACAGATCTTTTTAAGACTTTTCTGCGTCTTAAGACTTTAAGACTTTTCTGCATCTTTTTCCCTTCTCAAAAAAAGAGATATGCCATATTTGAAGGGAAGAACATGCAGCTGTGGTCACTGAGCAGTGAACTGAGGGTTCTGTGCCAGTGAGAAGATAGGATCCCAAATGCTTCCCATGAGAGGTGGGTAAAGGGATGTGTCCCAAGAAGGCTCTGTTTCCTGGGTGAGAGGGTAGGAGACAGCCATGTCAGCACAGCAGATCCATATGGCTTGAGTGGTTTTGTCTGAAAGCAGTTGCAATCTGATGTTTTTACACTTGGAGTTACTCTGACTGCTTTATTCTCCTATGGCTGAGGCTGGACTGTGTTTTTCCTGCTTTTTGACTTTGTGTATCCACATTGTAAGCTGGCTGATCAGATGACTGCGATGGCGTTAGAGGGAGTTTTCCTTGAATTTTGGGTCTTCTGGATTTGCATCTCAGTCTGGAAATCCTTCTGCTTGTGTTCTCTTAGTGAACACACTGAAATTAGAAATGCTGGAAAAACGTTTTATTCCTCCCTAGTAAGTGGTAAAAGGGGCATTTGTGGTCCTTCTGGACAAGATGAATTCTCCATATGCCATCAGTGGCTTTTCAGTATTTTTATCAGAATTTAAACATACGTTTTTCTGGTTTTATAGCTGAATGAAAAAGGAATAGGTGCTTTTTTTTCCCCAGAAAGTGAGTAGTGCTTAAGCTTATAAAATTTTTCATAACCAACACTTTCAATAATAAAAAGTGAATCTAGGTAGTCACTCTATAATACTCTGAAAGGTGATGAATATTCCTGTGGTGTATTTCCAAAAATAATAATTTTAAGTAAGCCTCCTCCCTCCCAACAATGGTTAATAACATTTTACAAATGCTTCTTATATTCCTCACTTAGAAGTTCATCAGCATGCTACAATTTCTTTTCAATTAGTATTAAAAACTGCTTTGTTGTCTCCTACTACTTGGATTAGAGCTTAATAATTTTACTTACCTCTTCTCATGAAATTCATCACTAATATAAATATAGCTTTTTAAGGCTTCATTATCTCATCTAATTTTATTTTCTTACATAATCTGCTGTCAAATGGATTTGCAACTTACTGTTACTTATGAAATCTCAATTAAGCTCTTTCACAGTTTTGTTAGGTACAGCAGCAGTAAAAGACTTTGATCTTTGTTGGTTTTATTATGTGTAATCATGTGTTTTTAACAATTACATTTTCCCCTTCCCTCAGAAACAGCATGGGAAAATTTCTTTTAGCTTGGGAAATTCAGCTCTAGGACTTGAAGACATTTGGGTGTTTGCACATCTGTACCTATATACTTTTTAAGAGACAGTTCTTTATAATATGCCATATTATGTTCTAAATGCCACTTTTAACAGGAAATCCACTATCTTGCATAATCATGTACTGTGTTCTTGGTATTCCAGACTTAATTCAACCCTGCAAGTTCAGCTTGTTACCTGCCCATTATGGTAGTGGACTCCAGTAGTTTACACTGGATTTTACTACCTGTACATATGTGCACATGGGTGAATGAAATTGAATAGATGCATCTTTCCATCTTATATATCCATTCAAGCAAAAAGAGTTACACACTTTAAAATATATTTACATATTAAATACTGTTTAAGTCTTTAGCATGTTTTTCGTCTCACTCTAGCTATTAATTTGTTTCACTTGTTAATCATGTTTCAGGCATACCTGACATCTACTGATTTTTTTCCTCTGCTCTTGTCCTTCTTTAAGAGTTCCTGACAAGGGGGCTGATGCAAACTGCAAGTCAGGCATCACTGTTGTCAGCCAAAAGCTGTATTCATTAGCAAAGAACTGACAAGTTCCCCGCTGACCCTGGCATTCAATGAACGGTGCTGATCTGAAGTCTTCTAAGCAGCTTCCTGGTGACATAAGGGACTGCCCACCTCCCTGATCACCAGATCCAGTGTGCTGGAAGGAACAATGAAAGAACTTGTTAACTGTGTGTGGAGAATATGTATATGATTTTAATTTTTCTTTTTCTTTAACTGCTTTCAATTTTGTTTTGTGATCTCAGGTTGCAGTCAACTTCGATTGTTGGACAAAATCTCTAATCTCAGAAGTCTGGGACCAGCTCTCTTACTTTTGTAGTACTTACCAAGCTGAAGAGTAATCCAAGTGGATTCTAAATGATGTTCTTCAATCTAAACTGCTTCTAATGTGACTAGAAGACAGCACTGAAAAGACCTGGACTTCTAATTCACAGCATCATAGAATGTTTGGAGTTGAAAGAGACCTTAAAGATTTAACTCCCCCCCCCCCCCCCCCCTTGTTATGGGGACAGATACATTCCCCTATGTCAGGTTGCTCAAAACCCCATCCAGCCTGGCCTCTGAACATTTCCTGGGATGGTGCATCCACAGCTCCTCAGGGCAGCCTGTTCTGGTGCCTCACCGCCCTCTGAGTAAGGAGTTTCTTCCTTGTATCTAATCTAAATTACTTTTTTTTTTTTTAGTTTAAAACCATTATTCCCTGTCCTGTTTCTACACTGTCCTGAAGTGTCTTTGTACACGAAAATTCCACTGTTTATGGGACAAGTACGCAAAAATCCTGGCAATTTTAAGAAATGTATAGCTCAAGGCTATGACTTTAGCATAATAGAGATAGCTACAGACACGTTTTGAAACTGACCTTCATTTTGTGAAGTTTTTTCGTTTGAATCTTTAGAACACAAAGGCTGTATTAAAGAATTCATGTGCCCAGAAACTTACCATCAGAAAAGAATATCCTATCCAAAGACTTCTCCAGTTCATTGGGCAGGGAGGAATTGACTGATCTTGGCTGTGAACTGCTACTGCTTGGGCTGGGGCCTCACATACAGCACATCTGCTTATATATGGTTGTATTTCTTCCTCAGACAGTGGTGTCATTGGTAAGGGAGCGGCACTTGACAACCAGTAGGACTTATCATTTCGGCTGGCATAGTAACAAACTTGGTTGATGTTACAGTAAGCAAAGGGCATGGTATTAAATACAGGAAGACAAGATCCTGCCAGACCTGAAAATAATACAAATGAAAAACAACAACAAAATGAAAACTTGAAAACTTCATCACTTCATTTTAGTATGTTGATAATAATCTTCTGGCCAATGTTGCTGCAGCACTACAGGTCTTAGAGGGGTTATGTCATTCAGGTATTTTAAACCTCCCAGGCTTCCTACAAAACCAGTTATATTGTAAGCAAACTACTTTTAACCAATCGGTACCTTCATTTCTTCAATAACATTGAATGGTGTTGCAATCTAGCATTTAAACATGATGCAGTTTGTTACCATGGGAAACAGGTACAACAAATTTCGTAGCTGTGCCAATAGTGAAAAATAAGTTGGGCAGGAGGTGGCGGCTGACTTAAGAGGAGATCAGGTATTTAAGAACTCATTAGAAGTGGTAGGAAAAAAAAAACAATTCTGATAAATAGAAATTTTTTGTGAAGTATGACAGACCTTTGCTACCAGTGCATTAAGCTGAAATCTCAGTAGTTGTTCTACTTCATTCCAAAAAAGTTTCACAGACTCTCAAAGTGGAATTCTCACAGAATTCAATTAAGAAGAGTTTTGTGATGACCTATCCAGTGAACACTTCTCTTGTGCCTTGAACTTTGTATGAGGTATTATTTCTCCAATACCCACAAATCCTAATGTCTTTTTTTTACAGAAGTGATGTTTCTATACAGAAGCCAATTTTGTTTACCACTGATAATATACTGTACCAGTAATAATACGTGATCTGGAGTAGCCTGTGTATGGAAAATGCCTGAGAAAAGAACCCACAGGGAGCAAGGATGTTATTTTCCTTGGATCATAGATCATATTCTCACTGTTTTTATAAGACACTTTGTTACCAACCGTGGTTATCCTAAGGAATACCAAACACATAGTAATAGTGAAAACATTTCAAAGTGACACTGCTGTGGTTAAAAATAAATAAATAAATAAAATTTAAACTCTTAAATATTTTCTTGTTCAGCCAGTAAGGACAATCATTCCTCCTATTAGATCTCTTTGCCTCTTGCAGAACAAGATTACAATAACTTAGAAAATTACTTTTCTGTGAACTACAGCCAATTGGTTTTTTAGGTTAATTTAGACAGTTAACTCTACTCCAAATTGTGTATGTAGAAGAAATGTCTCAAAACTCCAGAAATAACTGTCCTTGGGAGACATTTGTTTCTTTTTTGAAAACAAATAGATAAAAAATTAGACTCAAGCACAAAATTCTGCTGTATATGATGCACCATTTCATTTGTAAAGTTTATTTATGCTGTCCAACTATAACCATCTAACCTAAGCCACTATTTTTTCCAGTCTGCCCATGATCTAAGAGACTCTCTCCAGTGAGCCCAAAGACAGCCCCCAGTGGCTAGCCAGGATGGGTGAAGCAAACCACTACTAATTTCGGAATGGTTCTATGTTGCAGAAAATAAGTAAGGGATTTTTTTACTGTTGTCTATTTGATTTGTCTTTCACTGCATAGATCACACCATCCTAGACCTTACCCAGAGAGAAATTATCATATACTACAATACATACCAAGATCTTGATTGTGAGCTTTCTCTTGTCCTTCCAGGTACAGCAGACTATAGCCAGTCCATAATTTTGGCATCCCCTGTGGACAAAGTGGTTCTCTGTCTGACTGACTATGAAGGACGAGCAAGAATCCACTTGAAGATCTAACATGGGGCCCTGGTGGTCCTGGGATACCAGTCTGGCCAGGTGGACCTTTTTGTACACAGAAGAAAAGGTAAAGTGAATTTGCTTGCAGGAACACGTAGCTAGTGGGAACGTTTCTCTTTTACTGTATTTTAGTGTTCAACAAGGGGTTTCTGAATCTAATACAAACTTCAGAGGTTGTCATGGTCAATAGATACACCAGTAGACTCATGCTATCCTTGTTATCAGAGAGAAAAGAACTAAATTGTACAGAATGTTTCACAGCTGGCATTACTACTGTGCCTCTGTCCTGTGCTGCGTGGATATTTGCCTATGAAGAAATGATCTGAGGTGGGCAATGATCTTCCAGACTTAGTCACATGGATTACTTTGGACTGAATTTAAATCCTTGCTGTAACAGTCAATGCATTTTCCTCACATGTTAAACTGTAATTTATTAAACAGTTGTCAGAGCTGAAATACAATTTCAATTACTTGGACAATTGCACTAGTAGCCCTGTCTCAGAGTTGCATACCTATTGATAAATGACGTTTAAGTATGTGTGGTTTATTGCCTGATTGATCATAGATGAATTTTCTTTCAAGAGGCATTTCTTGTGTTGTGGAGGTAACCAGAAATGTCACTATCAGTGCTTGAACTAAGATAGAAAGAAGTGTCATAGTTTCTTGGATTAGAGTTTGATGTATCCACGTGTGAACTAGGGGAGTAAGGAGAACTTAGTCTGTGCATCCTGCACATCTCCCTCCAAGAAGTCATGTGTCTGGGTAGCTGCAGCAATAGCACAGATAGGAAATCCAATACTTCTTGAGCTGCAACTCCTGCTGAGTCTTTAGAAGTTTTTGGAATTGGAGCCACCACTATCCAAGAATATCAGCAAAGTTCTTTTCAAAATGAAGTTGCAGTATCTGCTTATCCCATTTCATGGCAGTAAATGGACAAAAAAAAAAAAGAAACTGTTCTTACCTTGTGGTCCAGCATATCCTTGCTCTCCCACATGCCCTTGGTCACCTGGTGGTCCAGGTGCTCCTGGTAAGCCATCTTGACCTGGCAGGCCACATGACCCTTCTTCACCTTTCCTTCCTAGATAAATGTGAAGTATGTTCACATTAATATAATGCCTTTATATAACTCAATATAACTCAGTGTAACTCCTTTTAATGTTAGTACATTGTCCAAACATACACAGTATGCAAAAGGTCAGCAGAAATGATGCCACAAAGGAACAACACCTAAGGAACAGAGAGGTGCAGAAATGCTTTCTGCTGGGAATTCTCTTTACAACTTATTCTCCTGGTGACTGCAGTGGTAGCTCAGAGGTGAGAATTTAATAACAGTAACTGCTGATAAGGTTTTATATTCTCTCTATGGAATATGTATGATTTACAGTTGAAGTAAAACCAGTGACAAACATTACTATGACAAGCCTATTGCAGAATTGCCATTAGTATTTCTTCTATGTAATGTGTTATAACTCATACTATGGGAGTCCTTCATCTTTTAGGACTTGATTCAACAAAGCTTTTAAACATTACTGAACTTCCTGTGAAGCAATGCTTGTATTCAAGTATTAATAGAAAAGAGAGAGACAGCTGAACTGGATTACATTCAGTGGGGAAGAGCAAAGGCTTTTTTATATTTCTCACATACAAACACATTTGTACACATTAGCAGATAATAAAGCGTGGTCACACAGTAATAGATATCTCATATGTAGGGCACAGATAACGATACCCCTCTGACTACTTTAAACGCAATCTGAACTTGTCAGATATTGTTGTACTTGGCTGTGTTTTTCCAATTTTTGTGAAAAACAACTTTCTCTAGCATAGGAGTTGGTTATAATTAATGGTTATAATTCCTTGCAAGCTATACTATTTAACCTGCAGACTGTTTTTTGAGACTGCTTTACAGCATTCAACCATTCCCCATGTTACCTTTTCATTATGAAAATTGGAAAGCAATTGAACAGCTTTTCAATTGCTGTTGCATAGCTGTTTTGCCAAGGTTCAAGTAACGGAAGTTTAGTAATATACACTGATTCTGCCAGTAAAACCTCTGTTTCTGATCTATGTAGCTTTCACAGCAGGAACGTTTGGAATTCTGCTGTGTTAATGAAAGAAAAAGCATTACTAGAGTGGTTTTTGTAAAAACCAGTGCAAATACGTATCATTGCACTGTCTGATTTTACAGAAACTGTTTTAAGGATATACAGAATGAAAACAGAAATTCAACTTAGAAACACCTCTTTGTTGGCAAATCAATTAAGCTGTATAAAATGATATAGTTCATTGAAAACTGCCTTATGCTCACTTTCATGAGAGCAATGACCCCTGCAGGGAATCTACTGGGAGCACATGACACATTCTTATTTTTTTATTTTTTTCCTTTGGAGATATCGTATGTTCAGTGCAGTTACCACAACAAACTTGTCCAAGTAAGAAATGTCTCAAACCGTAGGAGGGATCCCACTACCTAAATTGAGGACACTACATTTAGATACAACCTAAACTGAAGACACAGTACAGATTTGCTGTGGTTTTTCTGAGAAGATGGCAACTCTGTTGGAATCACTGGTACATCTTTTTAGGACTTTGGTTAGCATAGCATGGCTTTATGAATCTGTGTTTTGCTGAAATTTAAAGATATGTTTAACATCTGAATATAACCTGTCTGGGCCAAGCCACCACTTAATATTAAATGGTAGTGGGGATTCTAGGCATTGCTTTTTATTTGCTGGTAAAAAGAAAAATACCATCTGAAGAATTTATTTTTCTCAGTGCCTCATGATGCTTTTGCCTTCCCTGGCCTAGGAAAAGAGGAATGTAGTGTAGGCAGACTCAAGTAGCCCGGTCTAGCCATACTGGCCTATCATCCTCAGCATTAACCAACACACTACCTTTTTCTGCAGACCACTGTTTTAAGGGTAAAAGGTAGAGAAGGTGCAGTGACCCTTTCCAACTCCTTGTCTAAATGGCTGAAAACAAACATCTAAGATTTCAAAACACAATCTTACCTTGGGGTCCAGGGTGACCTATTGGCCCTGGTAATCCTATAGAACCATCATCTCCTCTATGTCCTGCTTCCCCTGGAGGCCCTGGGATTGCAGGACATGAGTCATCTGTTTTTCCTGGTTCACCAGGCTCACCTGTTGCATGCAATATGAAAGTAAATTAGACTAAATTACATTAAAATGACAACAGAAAAAATGACTAATAGCTCCCATGTGAAAAATCAACACACCTGTTAGTTGTTTTTAGTATTGAAGTGCATGCTTTAATATTTTAAAACATTGAGCTATGCTCGCTGCTTTTAATTTCAGTCTTTAAAGAACAGCATTTAGCAGCATGGCAAGCATGTGTTATCAGGTGTATGCTAACTGATATGTTTCAAACAATTGGTGTGCAGTTTCTGTCTTAATGTGACCCAAACTGATCTAAGTAAACTTGATACTTTAACTTCAGCTCAAACACCTTAGCACATGTAAACATTTACAGTACTTTGCTTATTCTGCGACTGTAAAACCCTCAACAAGCAGGCAAAAGAAAGAGCGCTAACTCTTCTAACCCACAATCTCCATTCATAGTAGTAATAAAGAATTGACACACTTATGTATTGAAAGTTACAAGGAGCTACTGGCTATAGCTACATGCTATATGGCTATAGCTATTGGCTGTAACTCCTGGTATTTTGGAACAAAATCAGAGTTGTGTTGGTTTAGACAGATTAAGAGCTCAGTTTCTGTCTGTACTAATTCAGTCTAGGATTCAAGGTTTTGGTTAGAAAGTATCTAGTGTAACATACCCTCTCCAAAAAAAAAAAAAAAATACAACGAAAAAAGTGTTAAATAATTTGAAGGAAGTTATTTTTCATGTCTAACTGACATCATGGCACAAGGCTTCTTCTCAGTGTAGTAGTATTATGATATACTTGGAAGCACAAACTGTTTACGTGAAAAACCTATTAGCGCTATGTTGTTGTGGCATTATCTACTATCCCAGCCAAGCCAAAAATACCTTCCTGTAAGTGCGTAGTACACCTATACAGAAGGAAATCCTTACAAACAATAACCAATAGTCATCAACTTACCTATGAACCCTGAAGGATGTGAAAAATGGAATGCAGATTTCAGCCATTGCAGTGCAAGTGGAATCAAATTTCAGACATGCAAATAGAGTACAGAATGGAATGAGAACTGAAATCATTTATATGAGGTGACAAATACGTAATTCAGAAATCTTTACACAGCTCAAAAATAAAGAATGGAATGAGAACTGAAATCACTTATATGGAGTAACAAACACATAATTCGGAAGTCTTTACATAGCTCAAATGAGAAATCATTTAGATTTTTTTGAGTTTGCTTAAATTGTTTCTATACAAGTGAAAAATAGTAAGATTGTTTTATGTATGAATACAAAGATCACTGTTACAATTGAGTGCCAATGAGGAACAAGTTCATAAGTACCTGTGGGACCTTTAGGACCAGGTTTTCCTTGAAAACCTTGGTCTCCTGGTTGTCCTACAGCACCAGGTGGACCCTGTAAGCCATGGATTCCCATTGGACCTGGAAAGAAAACAGTTGTGCAGATGTGTAGCTGCATTCCAAGGTGAACACATAAATAAGATGATGTCTGGCTGCTTGAGTAACAAAAAATGCTTAAGACAGATCAACTCTGTTGTCTTGCAAAAAGTAATGCACCCTTTATCTCCCTAGTCTTGAAGTGAATTGTAGTTTGACTTTTGTTTTAGTAGAGATTGGAAGGGATTTGTGTAAGTAGGGATTATTTGTGTAAGTAGGGCTTATTTGTGTGGAGGAAGCAGAATATTTAGAACCATGCTTTTGAACTTTTAAGGAATCTGATGAGATCCCCAAAACACTGCTATGGGAAAGCTGGGAGACACCTAGCTCAAACACATTTGCAGCTTCCATGGTTTCTCTAGACCCTTGTAGACAGAGACAAGGCTTGCTTTATCTTGGAAACTTAAGTTTTAGTTCAGAATCACAGGTTGGCAGGGGAGTCTTTGGGAAAGTTGCTGGAAATAATCCATATGAATCTGGCTACTCTAGCCTTCTTCCGCAGCTCCATCTTTTCTGTAGGTAAAATGGCAGTGCTAAGAAATTTCCAGTATACCCTTGCCATCTGGCTACAGCAAACTCTCCAATGGCAATCCCAAGGCCTCATGTACATAAGGCTCAGTTGCGCAGAGCTGGGTATAAATACACCTGCTAGTTAAAAACATCTCAGATCATACCCTTTGGACCTTCTCTTCCTTGATTTCCTGGCAGACCTCTGGCTCCTTGTAGCCCTCGGTGTCCAGGAATGCCTGGTGCCCCTCGAATACCGGTGTCACCTGGATCTCCTCGTACAAAGACAGTCTCTCCAGGAGGACCAGGATTCCCAGGCTGACCTTCAGTAAGACATAAATTCTTAAATATGCAAAGCATTAACATCTAAAAATAGTTATGTTCCATTGTCATCTACATTTTTTTTCCACTGCAACACAGGACAATCCCTGTGTGTTTTTGGAAATATTCATGTTGGTCCTTCTCTGAGGCACTGTAAAGAAAAATTAATACAAATAGCTCCCCAAACTGGATTCTGTTCTAACAAAAGGTGGCAAGTGGTTGCCTATATTGAGACATTGTTTCTTTTTTTCTTTACTATAGTGTCACTTATCCTTCCATTTCTTCTCCTATTTTACAACAGGAAGTCTTTGGACGAGGTAAGGAATTGGTCAGCAGAACTGAAAAAAGCACTACTTCAGCACCAGAGTCTATAGGAAGAAGTAAGGTCTGTATAAATTCTTACAAATGAGTTGCCAGTTTTAGCTTTTCCAAGGCTGGATTTAGGTCAGAAAGTTTTTCACAATGTATGGCAGGCCTATGCACAATGTCTTTCATGCCTTTTCCTAGAAGAAGATGCCAGTAATCTTACTGGTTTGCTTCTGTGGAAATCAAGATATGCTGTAGCAATACAACTTCTATAGAGTTAGAAAAACACACCAGAAAACTGAATGTGGAGACCTGTGTTATTCTTGCTCTGGGGATCTATCCATTGTTCACTCCTGTCTATTCACTGCAGCACTGATCTGTTTCTTTGTTCCACATGTTCTTATATATGTTTATCCACAGGCAGCAAATCAGTGACTCCTAACAGACTAAGGGGCTTTTTACATGAATAAATATGAAATTTTTGGCTGTAAATACCTCTGATGCCATCTAAACCAGGTGGTCCTTGATCACCTGGAAGACCAGGAGGAGCACTACTGGGAGATGGTCCCCTAGGTCCAATGGGTCCAACAGGTCCTCTTCTACCTACAGGATCATATTAAAACAATTACAAAACAGCAAGGGTTTCTTTTAAGATTACAGAGATAAGTTACTAACTAAAGGAATGATGATATGTGATGTCATGGACATAGAGGTTGTGTATGCTCTCACTTGTGTATTGAATATACCTGTGATTGGGAAGACATTTTGTGTCACTGAAAATATTTTATCTTCTCGAACTTTTAATGCTTTCTATTTAATCTACTTAACTAAAGAGTGCACCATTATATCTGGGCATATTGCCACAAATAAAATTCTGCTCTTGAGTTCTAGAAATCAAAGAAATGATAAAAATGTAAGACAACAGAGGACTACAAAATCACTCTGCCTAGGAACAGGATAAGTAGTCTCAGATTGGACCAAACAAAAATGAGTTCAGCCTTTTTCTAAAAATTTTAGTGAACCAGATAAACTTTCTGCATGTAAATCTATTTTGTTTTATTTGTAGTCTGAATTTTTGCAGACAAAGACATTAGTACCCTTATATGCGACAGGCAGGAAAAGTTATTTGTTACCATCCTCTGCATAACAGTTCTGGAAACTAGCAGGTGATCTGCATGTGTTGTACTCTGCTGCCTTATCTTTTCTAAATAATAATTTGGTTTCTTCTACCTTGTATTTTGACTCCACCCTTCCATTTACTCTTTAGTGAGTTCTTAAATTGTCAAAGCTGGACACAGTTATGCTATGGGAGGCCTTGACAATTTCATGCCAAGCAGTGTTAATATATCTTAGAATGAAACTTGTCTATTTTTTCTCAACCATTCTGTTTACAAACAGATTGAATTGAGAAAACTGACCGTATTCATTTGAAAATAATTCACTTTATCAGAATTCATATCAGTTAGATTTTTTTTGATACTGTGGTAAGGTTTGGTAGAACAAAACTAATGTTTTTCATCATGGAATTGTGGAAGCTGAAATAGGGCTCTGGAGATTTCCTGGTCCAACTCCCTCCTCAAAGCAGGGTTGGCTAGAGCAGCTTGCACGGGACTGTCCAGCTGGGTTCTGAATGCATCTTCTGCACAATTCTTTCTTATTTCCATGCAATTCCTACATCACCAAGCCCTTTGAATACTCATAGCAGTCTTGTGATGCAGTTCCATCTTGCATTTACACTGGAATAGTAGATTTACTGTGTTTATCTGACTACCAGCTCTACTGCACTCTTTCTTTAAGGTACTTTTTTTCCCCCAAGAGGCAGCTCCACCTAGCAGTTTCCTGAGTCTGTCCAAGTCAATCGTTTTTTGTTCTCATTCTTTCCTCTCCTGTAATATAAATGCTCTTAATAGGAATTATTTTAGTGAGAGAATCTCCTTGCATGTATTCGTGTTCATACTAACCAGGGAAGAGCTCGTATGAGCTTCACTTCAACTCTGCAGAGCGCCACTGAGGAGAAAACCTTTTCTTACCTGGGAATCCTGGGAATCCTCTTTCTCCAGGGGTGCCTGGAATGGAAATACCAGGCCATCCAGGTTCACCTCTCTCTCCTTTTGGTCCAGGTTCTCCAGAGTATCCTGGGCGCCCTGTTTCACTTTGACCTTTATAGGAAAAGAGTTACGTACATAAAGCCTACAGTGACTACAAATACAGATGTGCAGAACAGAAACAGCAGCTGCAGATGTTCCTCTTTGCAAGGGTTGCCTAGCACTGTTTTTCTGGTTTTCTCTTGGCCAAGCTCAAGTTTTGTGGAATCTAGTCCTTATTCATCTATTTCAAAGAAAGTAATATTTGCTTTATGGCTCTTCAGGGTTTATTTTATATAGCGTCATTATTACCTTTAATTTGAAATATAAATGGGTTACAGATTCCTAAATTTTAGTTTTCTCTCAGTATAAAGCTATAATCTTTAGGTAGATGGTAAGCATCTTTTTTTTTTTTTTGGAATACTGATTTAGAAGCACCTTATGAAAGTTGCAAATAGAGCAGCATGACTGAAATCTTGGCTCCTCTGAAGTTCTTGCCACAACTCCCACTGACTTCAACGAGGCTGCAATTTTGTAAGTCTCATTTAATTTGTTAGTTTACTTTCTACATCTTAAAAAAAAAAATCTAGAAACTTGGTTCTACTTGCAGTCATCTGCACTGAACATTTCTATCATAAACAGCCTTGAAAAATTCCAAAACTCTGAGTAATGGAAGTTGTCCTCACAAATAACTGCAGGTGTGTCATTAGGCACACTTCACATTCTTTTTGCAAGCTTAGTCTGACACTTAATGATTACTTCTGGGCAAGACAAATGTCAAAATGACGTGCATCATCTCTCATACATTCAGCTATATAAGAGCGTATTTTCTGTTCTATGTGGCTATTTCTATTCTTTACCTGGAGCTCCTGCAGAACCTTTTTGACCTTTTAGTCCGTCCAAGCCATCCAGTCCAGGCAGTCCAGGAAGACCTAAAGAGGTATTGCAGGAATTAAGGAGTACCACAGCAATTTAAAGTTACGTATTTTTTGTTGACGTGTTCTGGACCAAAGCAGGGCATTTCCTGAGTTTGATTCCTATTGGCACCTGAAGAGATCACATTTCACCTCAGTGCAGTCATCGTGGAATGGAAAGAGTGTAAAACCTGAAAATAACACCCATAATAGTTTCATATCAAAGCAATCAGAAAACATATACTTTTATCCTATTTCTACACTGCAGCTAGCAGCGTGAAACTCAGTGTGAACTAGTTTACTCTATACTGAATCTCATTGCTGTGGCTAGAGTACTACTGCTACCTGTGATGAAGTAGTTCAGAGTTAGCTGTCATATCACCACATAACTCTGTTATATGCTCTTATCCAGGCAAAACCAGAACTCAAAATTGTACTACTATTTAAACCTGGAGCTATCACAAATTAGAAAATGCAGTGTGAAATCAATTGTATTCTTAAGGTTTTAAGTTAGAAATTGATGAATACTGCTATCTTTGATGTTTTCTTATTATACTTTGGTTTTTGTTTAAAACTAGCGGGGAGGGAGAGAGTAGGGAGACCCTATCGGCTGGATATTCACCTGAGAAACAAGAATGCAATATTTAGGTCTGTTAATCATGCTAAAGATGCACCTGGTGATAGGAACCAATTAGACAATGGGTTTCAGACAGGAATAGAATTGGGATGCTTTTCCCTCCAGAGCAGGACAGCCTAGACTGGATATTAGCCTTCAATTCATTGGTCAATACTGTCAGAATTCCTGTTAGTTTCCCACCTTTACTGATCCATCTCCCTACAAGGCGGGACTCTCAATCCAGTTTCAGTGGTGGTTTGTTGTTTTTTTTTTTTTTCCCACAACTCTGAATTATCTCTTTCTATCTGCTTTTCCCTGTCTAGCCACTTCCTGGCTTAGAGGACGGAGGTTCTGTTTCAGTTCCTGTGTCTGATCCCAGCATGTCCCACAGCACACATATCTGCTGTATATCCAGAGCATGAATCATACAATTTATTGCTTTACTATAGACATACAAATGGAATTATTATTATTTTTAAATTTCTAAGACAGTCAAATGTTTCAGGGACAGTTCACCACAGGAACAGCATCAGGAATGCCCTTCATCGAATATTCACCTGCCAAAATTGAACATCCTTAGTTCAAATAGGTCACCAGGGTTCTTAAAAACACCATAAATAATAATCCCATAGCTTTGTTCTCAGAAAGAATGTTGAATTACTTGTGTTAAACTTTAACAAAGTTCTGGGGAAAAGAACAACAGCAAAACAAGTGAACAGCCAGCAGCAAGCATCAGTCTGGAAAAATTTAAATCCAGAAAGTTTAAAAATCTGCAAGACACGGGTAATGCAATCCACTTCTTAGTATGGGATACTACTAATCCCACCTGCAGTATCTTCTGTGCCCTTAATCCACCACTCTTTAACTTTTCATGAAATTTTAACTTTCAGTCCTGTCTTCTGTAGCCCACTTTTATCTTGAGGATGTTCCCATTTTCAAATGTGTGAGAATTGTATGCCAATCTGGGGAATTTAATTTAAAACAATTATGAACTACTAACGCCTTTTGGAACCCAAGCCACCATTTAAAGTTTTTTGATCTTTAGCTTCGTTCAATCAGGATTGATGGCTTGGCTTACTTGCTTTCCAGGGAATTTCTGACACCTTTGCCAGCAATCCATTATAATATCAGCACTTGTATTTCTAGCTTTTTGGATTGCTGCAGTTGCACACTTCTAGGTGCAGCTGAATTGGCTGACCTATGCATGAACCACCACTTCTGCATTTTACAGCCCAAATCAACTTTTACTTGCACAAGTAATTCTGCTCGTGTTCTTAATATTGTTCGTTTTGTGAAGGATTACTCACACAAGTAAGGCTTGCCATACTGAACCCTTAACCTGTAAAACTATGTCTGTAATAAAGAAAATGTTGTTACGCTTTGGTAGAAGCCCTTTAACTATACTTTTTAATCTAAAACCTCTTCAGGCACAATCCAATTAACATAAATGAGAGACAATTATACTAACAAGGCTGTGTCCTTAACAGTGAGCAGCCAATTAACCATTTCACTTCTAATACTACTCATATTAATAAAAATAGCATATGATCTATGTTTTCTAGTTGAATTGTTATTTTATTCAGTATTCATTACCAAGTATAATTTCAAAGGTGTTTTTGACATTAATGGCAATATATGGAATTCTAAGGCAGGCAACTTGGTGTCTAATTAATTTCTATTTTGAACAAAATTTTTCCCTCTGCAGCATGTGTTAATATATGTTTCCTTTGCAGGACCTGGGATAACTTCTGTACAACAGAAAAGCGTCTGAGCTCTTATGGCAGGGAGAGTCCATCCATTACTAAGAAGTTTTCAGTGGTACAGCTTTTTTCTCTCTCAATTTAGACATCCCCATGATTGCAGATTTCTGCCTTATAGAAAATATGGTTTGCAGCAATTAAATGCTCCCTTGCAGATTAAGCACTAGCAAGAAATCTGTCACAACAGTTTAAATCAGCCCTGCTTACTTCTGCAAATAATCAAAAAATTCCATTTTTCACTTAATTTTCCAGTATTTTGAAGGAAACTTTCTCAATATCATCTTAGTCTGAATTTGTAGTGAATCTGTTGTTCTCTTTAGCCATTTAACAGTCTCGTTATTTTTGCGTATCTGTATAAGCATCACTAATATTCTTCTGGCTCTGAAATTGGTTATGAACTGAACTATTACGTAGTGCAGAAAACATGCAAAGTTGATTCTTTCTTTATCCTGTATTAATGTAATTTATAACTTCAACATTAATATTTACTATCCTCAGAATGACATAATGGTCTCCCACAGAAAAAACTCTATAGATGAATGTCTGTTCAATCTAGATCTAATAATCATTGTGAAAAGTGTAGTATACGATTTGGGGAAAACTTTTCTTTGTAAAATCCACAAAAAAAACCCACACGAACAGTTTTTAGAAAATCAAAAGAAAACCAAATTATCTTATGATTACAACTTGATGTGGACAAAACTGTCCACAGCAGTTTGCTGTTTTTGTTGGAGTAACAGTGGCACTCCATGGTGAAAAGGTAGAACACAACTGAAGCAAAAGCGGAACACCTGAACTACTGCAAACTCCTTTTTCTTTCCTTAACTCCCACTATCAGTTACAGCAGCAGAGCCAGAATCTGTTTCTACTTTCTTCCTTATTCATTTTAATTTTCAGTCCAATTTTGTGAGGCTACATCTGTTATTTTTTTTAAAGGTCCCCAAAACTGGGTTAATTTTTTTAGTTGTTTAGGGAAATAGAGTCAAAACATGCTTGCCTTAGACCTTTTCCATTTTCAGTGCTAAAAGAGTAGCAGTATATCATACTGTCCTATAACCAGTAAAACTGCTCTGTATGCTATTTACCTTTTCTACCTGGTGATCCAGTTAATCCTAGCAGCCCTGGAGGTCCCAAAATTCCATGCTTCCCTTTTTCTCCAGGTTCTCCTGGCAATCCTGGAGGACCTGTAGCTCCTGAAGAAAAAAAAAAAATCCTTGACTACAAAGTCATTAAACGCAGACTTTTTTTTTTCCTTAAAATACACTTCAGCACACTACATTGTTCAGAGGTACCTGAAAGCATGCAGGAATATCTGAAGGACTGATGGATCTTGCTCTCAGGCTCTGAGCAAACTCTACTGGCACTGTCCAGACATACTGAAAGAGCCTTCAGTACATACTTTCGTACCACCTATACCCTCCTCCACAGAGCTGCCTGTTCAGCTGTGCTTTCTTGATCCCTACCTCTTCTGAGCTCTTACATCATACCTTTTTTTTTTTTTAAACATTGGCATTACCTGGAAATCCAGGTATTCCTGGGTATCCAGGCTCGCCCTTGGATCCTGGTCTTCCAGGTTGCCCTCGGATACCTGGTGAACCTTTCTCACCTGGGAATCCACAGAATCCTTAAAAAAAATGAAATAAAATAATAAAATCTTGAAGTCTTGTGTATGAAGTTACCCAATTCTTCACCTCGTGTGTTTAAAAAAATCTAAATGTTTGGTAAGATTTTTCTGGAATAGAAAAGCATTTTCTCCTATTGTATAAGATGCTTGCATCTATTTAGCAGTAATAAGTTATGCAGCTTTCTCTGATATCTGAAAAAGTAGAAATGGTGAGTAAGAAGCAGACAAATATTCTGGAAGGTTTCAGGATATTCACCAGTGTTGTACTAGACCATACTAGACTATACCTCTTATGTTTGTAATAGCTGTGTTACACATTGTGGTGCCTCTCCATTCCCCGGGCTTATAACTGTGGAAAATACAGCTCAGTTCATACAGAAAGCAGGGCTCTCTCTCCACTAACAAAGCTTACAGAAAGTTTCTCATGTTCAACTTTTTTTTTCTTTAATCAGAAAGAAGTTACCTGGTAATCCTAGATCTCCAGGAGGCCCTTTCTGACCTTGTGTACCAAGCAGAAGAGTTGGGTCACCTCTCTTTCCTGTTAAGGTACAGTGACTTTCATGTGGTACAAATATCATTTTCATCCATGAAAACAAAGCTCAACAGTTTTGTAAAATCAGATCATTTACTCATATGTTATGTATAGATTATTATTAGTTATGATTATTACTTATAACTATAAAAGGGAATGAGAGAACACAATGAAAAATGCTTTGGCAAATGGAAATTATCTGACAGCTCAGCCTATCTTGAAGTAAACAGTCATTTGTATTTAATAATTGCTGCCAATGTTCATGTAAGCTTCCCACTATGGGAAAGGAAAAAAAAGAACTTTTCCAATACTGACAGCATATACTGAATATGAAAGATACTGTGCAATTTCCCTATAATACGTCATTAAAAACAAAGAGCTCCTTACATATGTTTGTGAGGATTTTCATAATCAATGCAGCATGAGTCCATTTATTCAATAAATACCATTTAGTGGGGCCTTTAAGCTAGCACAACTTCTTCTGTGCTGAAATTCCCATTTAGCACAGTTAATAATTCCTAGCAATTCTGTAATATCTGTACAGATTGTTCTTTTTTTGGGGGGAGGGGAGGAATAAGTGATATAAAAGTAATTGTGAGTATCTCTGTACTATTTTAAAAAACTACGTATCTGTCTAATAACAAATAATTGCATTTTGTCGTATTTGATTTGACTGGTATTAAAGATACATCTATGTTTTTTACTTGCTTTTTTTAATGGACTTTCGAAACTCTATGAAACTTGACATAGATTTATCTTTTAAATTAATGAACTATCTTATAATGAATGAGCTGTTAAAGAAGTAATGCACTGAAATGCAAGTTTTGCCTTTCAAGCATGTCAGACTTCTCTCTAATGATATTTGTTTGAATTACGTTCACTTCTCTCTTCTATTCCTGTGTCTAGTAATTCCTTTCCATACATCAAAGCATATATAACAATATGGTTTTTTTTCAGAAGCATATTGATATAAACTCATTACCTTTAGGTCCTTTGGGGCCTGTCAGTCCTGGGTTTCCAGGCATTCCTGGTGAGCCAACATCACCCTGATTTTTTTTTTTTTAGAGCAAACAAACAAACAAAAAAAGTTTGATGGATGATATGTGTAATAAGAATGATCTGTAAAAATATTTAGTTCTTTTACACTGCCAAACAGACTGGAAATCAATATGAACAGGAAAACTGTATCTTAAGCCCAACAGAAAAGCATGCTGTCTTCATTACGTATCTAACACTGACGATTAACACTTCCAAAAAACTCTACGTTAGAATTACTAACAATTTTGAAATTGTTTATGCTAATGCTTGGCTTTGCTTTAACATCTTAAATTCCCTACAGGTGGTTTGAGGAATTTAATTTTAAAGATACTACAATGGTGTACCAAATATTATTGTATTTTACCCCCAGTTTACTACAAACATTAACCGGAAATCTGTTGTGATGTAACAATCAAAATATTAGGATTTCTTTATTTTTCCTTTTAAATAATCAGCACAGCAGATTCTCTCTTCAAAGAAATATAATAAAGGACAAGATAAGCAAATATACGTCCTCGTACCAAAAAGCAACTTCAAGTTCAACATGAGTATCCACTATTGTATTTCTTGGAGTTGGGAGAGATGTACCTAAAGTCCAGGACTGTCACTGTCACTTCAATTTACCTGGTCACCTGGTAGTCCTTTGAAACCTGTAACTCCCTTAGAGCCCTTTGGTCCTGGGAAACCACGTGATCCTGGAAATCCCATCAGTCCAATGTCACCATGGTCACCTGGAAGTCCTGGGGCACCGTTGTTACCTGGAAATCCTGGGGCACCTCTGAAACCTGTATTTCCTTTTTCACCTGAAGTTAATTGCAGAATAAGATAATGACAAATATAGTAAAACCATATTTTGAATATGGCTATGCTCTCACACTTTGTATACTGCCTTAGTAACTGCTCAAAGAAACCAGTCTTCTAGGTTCAGAATCTATAAAAACAGTAAGGTAGCTGGACACTACTGCAACCATAAATCCAAATCTATGAAAAATGTCAGTCATTTATATCACGTAAGATGTATGTTTGTTTGCACAGCTTTATTTTATGAACTTACCTCTTTCACCTCTAAATCCATTCTCACCAGGAAACCCTGGTTCTCCTTTTTGTCCTTTCTCAAGCCGAATGTTAATGCTGCCACCACCTCCTGGAAGCCCTCTTTCACCTTTGAACCGAACATACATAATGTAAGTAAATCCTTTTGTGTTTCAGGTCCTAAAAATTAATTTTAGCAAAGTCTTCTCTACTACTGAAAGCCTTTGAATACTAATTCAGATTCCAGTTATTTGAGAAGTTCACTGCTAACACAGTTAATTTCTTTTGCTTGTTTTTTAGTTAAATCAGTAATAATACAGCTCATGTTAAATCAGAATTATTCCCTGATTTTCTGGAATAAGGAAGATGGCAAATGTACTGCCTACTCTACAACGTACTGTCTGTGACCGAGTATACTTTGGAGATTGCTGTTCTTTCTTCTGTATTAATATGCAGATAATATGACAGAAAACTTGAAAAATCTAAAGTTTCAGACGTATACAAGAGAAAATTCAAGGCTTGTTTGTATGAGTGATCTTTACGTATCATTTGATTTACTGTTGTAAATTAATCTTTGACATTAATTTTTCTCCAGTCAGTTTTTATGCATTCAAAAGGGAGAAAAGCAGACTTAGTATCTCTGAGAACAAGTTAAAAAACACTTATAAATACAGAAAATATAAATCTATACCAAACATGGTCTTAACAAATACTAATCGCTGCAGTAACAAAATTACAGAGTGAAGCAGATTTTTACAAACCTTTCATTCCCATATCCCCACATTCTCCACTAGGCCCAGGTGGACCCATGTTTCCTTCTTCCCCTTTTAAACCAGGAATTCCCATTTGGCCTTGTGTTCCTGGGAGTCCAGGGAATCCTTGGGGTCCTTGAATCCCTTTGCTTCCTGGTAATATTAAATGCTTTATTTACATACTCAGTCTGCTATAATGTTGCTATCACATTCTAAGGAAGAGTATAAAGCAAAAGGTAGGAGGTTTACAAGGATTCCTTAGGAAATCAGCAAAGCTAGAGAGCCAGTAATTGGAGCATAGCTTTGTGCCAAGATCAGACTTGTCAGGAAATCTAGATTGCCTTGAAACAAACATATTCCCCTCCCCAGACACCACCTCCTCACTTAGCATACTTAGTATGCTTACTACTAGAGAAGCTAACCCTTAAGATAACCAATACTGCAAGTTAGACTTTTTATGGTTTTTTTCCTTTTAATATTCTGTGACATCTAACCTTATTTTAAATCTAATTTTACCTTGTAATCTGCACTCATCTAACTAGGTTAGTCTTGCCTTAGTGCACTTTGAATTCTGGACTGAGTAGTTTTCCGTGAATGGTAAACAACATTTTGATCTAAAATGAATGTGAATTTAATTGTTATTTTCATAGCAAATTAGTTTTCAGGGTTTTTTGGCACAATTTCTCGCACTTTCAGAAGGACTAGACATAGTCACACACTTATGAGAATATGTTCTAGATACAGAATTCAGTCCCGGACTACATCAGTAAAGGAGATAGTCTGCATGCAATAAAAAGTATATTGTTCTCATTATGACATATTTAGCAAGAAACTATCAATAATAGGAAATTATACATCCAAGTATGTCAGCATTTAACAAATAAGGTGCCACAATGCATCAAAGTGTATCTTTCCACTCCTTTGTTTTTATTTTAATAGAAAAAACAAAGAATGCTATTGTTACTGCCTCTACATTGTGCAGGGTCTTATTCTAGAAGCTGGAAAGGGAGGAGGATGTAAAGTGTCTCATATCTTCAAAAGCAGTTGAAATAGCTTCCCAAACAAGAAATGTTATGGATGAAGTGATGTGCAGGATGTTTAACATACCTGTTTGACCTGGAAAGCCAGGTTGTCCTTTATTGCCTGGTAGTCCTGGAAGTCCTCGGGACCCTGGAGGACCTGGGGGGCCCTGTGAGCCAGGAGAGCCCTTGAGACCCTTGATTCCAGGTGGCCCAGCTAGGCCCCTGTCTCCTTTCTGACCTTTAAAGCCTGGTAAGCCTGTGAAGAAAGTATTTATAAGCATAAATGAAGGGAAAGAATTCAGCAATTGTATTTTAAAAGTATAATGCTGGGGTATAAATTTGAAATCATCAAACATGGCAAAATGACTTGGAAACTTTGCTGTCATGCTGGAGTTCTGCCTCTGTCTAAATTTTCACCTGGAATACTTTGGTTTTATGTATTTTAATATATTTTAAATACCTAAAATATATTAAGTATTTATGGGAAAGAAAGTAAAGTTGAGAAAAATCTGAGATGAGCATTATATACTCCTTGAATTATAGGAACTGTACAAAATAAGGTACACACCCACAAATGAGCAGCTGCCACAGAAGAATTTGTCATGCTAGTCACAAAAATGTGACTAAATCCACGTGGTTAAATCCACTAGAAAAGATGCGTAAAGCTTACAGATGTGAGGCAACCTGACGAATGTCAAATACCTTGAGAACCTGGCAGGCCTATGACACCTCTGAGTCCAGGTGGCCCTGGTAATTGTGTGTCACATGGTGGACCAGGGGTGCCTGGACAGCCTGGCGCTCCTGTATCACCTTCTGGACCTCTAAAACCTTTAGCACCTGGAAATCCTGGGGTCCCAGGATGCCCTGGAAACAAAAAAAACACCACTGTAAAGTCTTTCAATTCCATTACTTGTTATCCATAAGAATTTCTAACTTTAATTTTGAAATTATATGCTGTTACTGGAATATCTTACTTATCCTACAGCTTTTGCATGGTTTGTGAAAACTGATGTTTATCTGCAATTTAGAATTGGCTGCTGCAGAGCACTCCTTTCTTTAAGAATAAATACTAATTCAGCTCTCACCTACAGGTGAGTATGGCCTTTATGCTGCAAAAGCTATCTGTTTCTGATGTGTAGGAGTAGAATGAGCTCACTGGCATGCAGCAGCAACACATTTCCCCTGGCGTTCCCTTCACAGACAAGATGTGTTTGTCTGTTAAGGGCCAGGCAAAAAGAGGGACCTATGAAAGCAAACAGGAACATCTGCTATAAAGTAGGAAGGCAGTGGCACTGTGGAGACACATGCAGCAATAAGCAAAACTAGATAGTGGGGATTATTTTTGGCAAAGAAGTTCATCTCTCTCTCTCTAAAGTTCTCCCATCTTTAGCCAATCTTTTCCAATTAAAGAAGGCAATCTGAGGCAGGGACTATCTTTGTGTCTCTGGAGCACAGCAGGAAAACTCTAAGCACAGATGTCCCACAGCCAGCAAGCAACAGTAATAACTGGAAGCTACACTGTTACTGCATGAACTGGGAAAAAGACATTTTCCTTCCCCTACAGTTCAGATTTCCTCAGTGGCTGATCAACCTTATCTGCGAAAAAGTAAAATATGGTGTACCCTTCATGGTCACCATTATGGATGCAGGTAAGAATAAGGATATCAGCGCAGACCTTACACAGACTTTTATCTTTGAACACATGGAAATGCTTCATAAAAACTGTTTCATACCTTGAAGCCCAGGAATGCCTGGATCACCCCTTGCTCCTTGTGCACCAGGTGGTCCTGGCAGTCCCCTGTTGCCTGGGAATCCTGGAGGGCCATATGTAGTATCACCTGAAACACCCTTCTGGCCATCTATGCCAGGTGGACCTGGAGCACCATTTTTACCATCAATGGTAGATCCTCTTTCACCTTCATCACCAGGATCACCAGCTGTGCCTCGGAAGCCTGTTGGTATGATTTTTAAATTCAGATGGGGCATAAGTAGTATGTTTGGTTTTTTTCTTCCAATGCTCTGGAATATTATAAATCATATTTAACCAGAATGGCATTATCACTTTGCAAGGAAAAGTAATATTATATAGTAAGTGTCAGATTTCTCATTTACCGCTAATAATACATGAGGGATGATAGAAGTAACTATTCCTGTGGGAAGGGACAATGCTTTTCTCTAGGGCAGCATCTATTTTGTATGCTGTCATTCTTGTCAAGATCAGTTCCTTTGCTGTAATGGCACTAGTTAGTCTCAGTTTTCTATGAAAATTTATATACAACAAAATCATTTCCTCCCTGTACATTGAGCTTCAGGTTGCTGCAGTACTTGCTGGAGGAAAGGGTGGACAATGGTAAATATTCCTCTTCTATTAGCTTTAGTTGAAATATACTTCTGTTTTACACAGTAGCTACTTTACCCTGTCTGTATGCATTACAGCTTGACCATCAGGTCTCCTGAACTGAGAAAAGTAAATTCACCTTCTGGTCCAGGGATTCCCGCTCCTGGCCTGCCTTGCTGGCCTTTTGGCCCATCAAAGCCACTTCGTCCAGGAAGACCAGGGAGTCCTTTTAAACCCTTTGGTCCTGGAAACAGAAAGAAAAGATGTAAAAATCCAACAAAGCTCTAAAATTTATAACCTAAGGGAACAGTATCTTTCTATCTTTATCTCATGCTAAAGTATGTACTTGGAAAACAAGAAGACTCGTAAACCTTTCAAGCAAGAGCTGCCAACCAAGTCACAAACAAATCTATGGCTGCTGTATTTCCAAATGGATTTGTACCCTATTACATTAACAGCAGATGACTTCAAATCACCAGAGTAACTTGTGTAGGAAAAAAAAAAATTAATACTGTGGGACATGAACCTAGTGAATTACAGTTGTCAGCGCAAATTCTTCTGTGCTGTACACTTCTGGAATGGTGCAGCCAAACTCCATGCACTAATCTTTGTTGTTCCATATCATTTCATATGTGCAAGTAGTTACTATTCACAATACTCATGTCGGGGAGCTGTGTAATACCATGCTGACGTGACTGCTTGAAAATCCAGTATCCCTATTTGTTCTAATCATGATTTTCTGTAGTGTCTCAAATGCTTTAGAGTTGTCCAAAAGCAACATTTGGCCAGTTCCTGGATGAGTTATTTGAATTTAAATTAGGTTGAACAAGGGAAGTAATAAGAATTCAGATTTTAGGGCTCAAGTGCAACATGTTCTGAACAGTATCATCTTAGAAATTACAGTCTTGAAGCATAGTTTTGCCTGGTATACACTTTTATCCTGTTTTATCCACGTTTTATCCACATGTGGATATTCCAGGTCCTATAGAGTCTAGGCTTTGTTTATTCAATAGCATCTCTCACGTCTTTTAAGTGAAGCAGGATGGAGTTTCAAGCTACCTTCGTTAAGTCATTCCTATGAAAACAATCTGGATACCTTTTGATCATGGAAACTGGAGCTTTCCAGCCCTTGGTTGTAATAGATATCTATATACCTGTGCATTTGCAGTTTTACATTTTGAGACAGGTATCTGCTGAAAATCAAGAATGCTTAATGTATCTTCATAGGATAGCTTGTTTTTTTTAATTACAAACTCCATTTTTAATTAAAAACTCCATTTCAACTAAAAATAAAATTCCTCCATCTGTAAACATACCTTGAACACCTTTAAAACCTGGGGGACCTGGGTTTCCAGGGTACGGTGATGTAATACAGATAGTGTCACCTGAAGCAAGAGGGAGAAAGAAAATGGCCCATTTGATTTTAGAATAAATGTAGTCTGGACACTTAGAAAAACATTTCTGTGGAACTAGCCAACCAAGTGAGCAAAGGTAAAGAGAGAGGTCTTTTTTACGTACATAGTTACTGCCATATAATTTAAGGTATGGTGAAGAATCTTAATGCATTTCTCTGGCCACTTATTTTGTATAGAATATCATTAATGATTCTAATCATTGCAATACAGTTGTATTCTGTAGACAGATTTTTGTTTTTCACTTTTGTATGGCAGAAAGTTTTCTTTACAATAGCCTCTGTTGTAAGAAAGAAATTATATTTTCGTCTCGATTCTGTTTACATTTTTGATTTATACATACTGATATCAGTGAAGATTTTTTTTCTTTGGTAGGGAATACACAAACAGAAAGACAGTGTCTTATGTATGAGTTGTCTTTTCCTGTTCCTTTAGCAAAAAGCATGGCCCTGTAAATCCTTATAGATAGGAGTGTTCTTCACTCCAGAAAGTAATTTCTCTGGTAATGTACAAGTAGCACACTGCAGGCTCAAGGCCCCTTTAGATTCGTATTCTCACCAGTACTTGCTGCTAAGTGCTGACAGTATGTGACCACTGAGCTTTCCAAAACTGATTTAGCTGTAAATGACTAACACTATATGTAATGCATATGAAACTGTAATGGATGGTACCAAACATTTATTTTGATATTTAGTTCTTAATGTAAATATTTAAAATTACCTTTCTGACCCTTTGGACCAGGCAGACCAATGTTACCATCATCACCAAAGTCTCCAGGGGTACCTCTGACTCCCGGAGGGCCAGGAAACCCCAAACCAGGCAATCCCATTGGTCCTTTTACTCCAGGGAGTCCTGGAACTCCAGGAAATCCTTTATCACCTGGTATTGGTACTCCAGAATCACCCTAAAAGAAAGCAGCTGTTGACAAGAAATAGCATGGCCTAACTCCTTTCCTCTCTTTGATTATTGAAAGCCACAAGTAGAAAATTATCTGCAGAAAACACTGTTTTGCAGTCAGGAAACTACGTGGGCGACATTATTAGTCCAGATAATGAAAAACAACAGGCACAGAAGGTAGACCTTTTCTTTCTGATCCCACCATATTGATCCAGTATATGCATTAGATATATCCAGAAGTAACAAAATAAGCAGCACTACTTCCAAAGAAATAATTTTTTCAGTGATAGTATGATTTTTGATCTAGACTAACAGAAAATGATAAAAGTGATTAATCTGCTATGAATTTGGAATAAGATTACACTTTTCATTAAGAGATAGTCCCTTAAGACAAAATGTTAACCCATATAGAAAAAAGTCCTGAGAAAGTCAAACATACCTCATCTCCTTTTTCCCCAGGCAATCCTAAATCCCCATCTCTGCCATCATTACCTTTTTGGCCTGGAAATCCTGGAACCCCAGTAGGACCTCTTTCACCTTTTATTCCTTAAAATAATTTAAAAAAGGAAGTATAGTATTTAAAGTATGATTTCCTTTTTATTATCTGCTTAGGTAAATAATGGGTAACCATTCGTTCTATCTAGCTCTGTATGATATTTTTCACTTCTTGAATTCGGATTTCCTGAGTGTGGTAATTTGGGCTTAGGAAGGCAGCATGTAGTTGGACACCTCATGAAACAAATTTGTTTCTTTAAAAGATGTGTTTACAGGCATCACTAGAATGTGCTTCTGTGCATTTTATATACAGACTGAAAACACTGTGCTATTTGAAATCAGAGTTTTATCCCTGATTTCAGTCAATTCAGGATATAATAATGCCATGCAATGCAGAATAATTGTACCAATATTTCCAAAAGGTCTTTATTGTTTTCTTACTTTTCCCCCTAGATTTCTCTTTCACTGACATTTATGAAAATGCAATTTTTGAATAAAGGACAATAAAACTATTCTAACCCAAGGATTAATTTTGCTGCATCAAGAAATTCTCTGTAAATAAACAGCAAATGTTTAGCCCTGCTCCAATGTCTGTAAATAAAGAGAGACCATCCTCAGCTAAACTAACCTTTTCAAACAATAAGATGGATGTCTTTTTTTCTGGATAATTAACGTAGCATTTGTAACTAAGCTTTATTATCAGATTACTGTAATTTGTTTTTCTGTCTTTTCTGGTTTTGCAGATCATACCATAACTAGGGAGTTTTTAATCTATTTAATTACGATAATTTTGGTTCTGCAAGCATATTGTTTGTTTTTATGTTTTTCCTGAGAATTTTTGGCTGTTTAAGTGGAAATAACAGTTGGAATACTGACATATGATTCTTCAGGAGGTGACTTTTATAAAATAATGTTTCTTCTTTCAAAATAATTGTATTCTGCTTAGTTTTTGCTATGGCCTTTGTAAGACCTTGATTAGCAATCACAAAACAGTGAAAAAACATGAGCATTAATAACAAGCTTTTAAATTAGTAACAACCTGTTTTATGGCTCAACTATAAAGTAAAAAGCGTAAAAAAATTTCTATTGACCTTGTGTTGAGTAAGAAGAAAATGCAAGAGTTTTTATCAAGAAAGCAGTCTGGTTATACACGACCTCTAGGCCTCCATAACTAGCCAAATTAATGACTTGAAGATTAGATTAATGTGTTTTTCTTGCTGTACTGCCTAAGTATTGGATAGGAAACAAAAACGCTAATGATTAAATATGTATTTACCTTTTATTGAAACTCTTCCCTGGTCACCCTTCTCTCCTTTTTCACCATGTTGTCCTCCAGAACCAGGTGTCCCCTTACAAATGACAACCCAGATCCCAAAAAAGAAAAAAAAAAAAAGAAAAAAAAAATAGAAAAAGAAAAAAGAAGGAAAGTTGTAAGTTAATCTCCAGAAAAGAAGTAATAAGAGAACTGAAGGGAAATTAGACACATCTCTTGCTCTTGCATTGTTTCCGCCACCCCAAAAAGGCCAATTAATGTAACATACCAATAAAAAACAGAACTGTTGTATATTTTTTGATATCAAGGAAGAGGTATGTGAATGGTGCTTGGCCATTTCATTCAGCCTGACTGCCAAATGCATGGAGATACACCTATGAAGGTAAGTACTGATGGCCCATGGTTTCATTCAGCAGTGAACATAAATGTGAGAATATTAAAATGCAAACAGTTCACAAACTCTTCCTATTGCAGACTTTGTCCCATGACCCAATGAGTCTGCAGCGGAAGGGAATCTCTCTAGTTTGTTGTCGCCGCTGGATGAGGTTATCCTCCCAGAACTGAATGCAGCAGTAAGTGATTTTTTTTTTTTTAACTAAGTGAAAGCCCAGAAAGCTGTCAGTATAACATTTTATCTGCATCTAGTTTAATACCCAGTGTCTTTTAACAGTCTATGACCTGATAGGTTTAGAGGTGGAAAAAAACACTTTTCTGTATTTTTACACTAATTTGTGCTCTCAGTTCTCCAATCTGGTTTGCACATCATCTTGGCGTGTACCTTGAAACAGTATATGTAAATGTAAAATTTGGTAACATGAATAACTAAATGCTGATGCTAAATAATTCTAGTACACAAAACCTTTACCGCTAAAAAATTCATTCGGTTTCCTTTCATGAAGAACTTGAAATGAAAGTGTTATATTGCAAGGAAGCTATTCAAACAAACTAGAAGTCATTATTTTGAGGATTATCATAGTTTTACTTTCTAAGGACTGGGCAAAATGAAGGGCAAAATGTTGATTCCACTTCAGCTTAATTGCTAAGAAGAATGTCATAAAAAGACTAGGCTTTGCCTATAGTGGCTGATCCAAGTGAGGAATGAACTTCAGCTGAGCAGTGACTGAAAATAGGAGATTAGAAAGTAATACAGAACAGTGAAGGGAAAAACACAACAACAAAAAAAATAGCACTGCCTTTCAGACTCCATGGGAGTGAAAGACTGTATTTTGTTCAGGCCACTCCATCAAATAAATTAAGCACAACAAGTTAAGCATTTCAATTAATTTCTAAAAAAAGAAAAGGAATAAAGAAAATGACTTGAAATGCTTGAATAAAAGCAAGGGTTCCTTCACACATACACACACAGATTTTGACATAAAAGACGTCTTAGCCCAAAGACATCATGCAATTTTGTCTTGATAAAATTTTGCTGGAAACACTTTCATCTAAACTAACTGAAAAAAACATCTTCAGTCAACTGATACATCCGTATTTAAAAAAAGGGGGGTGTTTACAACTAAAAGTAAAAACAACTCAAAAACAAAATACATGAACACACACCATCTTTAATAAGCCTCTGGATGACAGAGTTCTGTCCCTCAGTGTATAACTCCTCCCACTGCTGCAAGGGAAATCAGATAAAAACTAATAAAATGCATCCTCCTACAAGACTGAAAAAAAGCAGAAGTAAATAAAACTTTTACATTGCTTTCCAGGCCAGTTCCTTTACCACTCCTCTAAAATGCCTCCTGTGTGACTGTTCAGTTAATGTTATTTACTTACTGAAGCTCATGAAAACTACTCACAGGGAGTCCTGGTGATCCCACTGCACCAGATAAGCCTGAATCACCCTTTTCTCCACGTCTTCCAGGGTAACCCATTTGTCCTTTCTTCCCTTGAGTACCTGAAGGTCCTTGTATACCACGGGGACCAGGAGGACCAGCACTACATGAGCAGAGGCCTTGATTTCCTATAAATGTATCAAAATTACATTGAAGCAGTTGCATAATACATTTTAAAAATGCTGTCCTTTTTCTTTCATGTATATGTAGTGCACAGACATTTTTATATCTCATTATGGCCTTCAGAAGAGTGAGGCTTATCAATGTATTTTTACAGTGCTGAATAATGGCTGTAGTGTTGTGACTCTACTAACTTAGAAGCTGCAATATCAACAGCCATCTAACTATACATTTTGATGGTTCTGATCATCCAAGTTGCATTAAAATTCTGTTTGCAAATTTAGGACTGAAGTGATAATTTGGCAAAGGCCTCATATTCAAATTGTTGCTGTCCAGGTATACCTACCTTTTTCTCCTTTTTCACCTTTTCTACCCGGAAGGCCTATCTGACCTTTTGCTCCAGGTTCCCCAGGAATCCCTCTCTCAGTACAAATTACACCTTTGGAAAAAAACAAAGCTTAGGTCACGTGTTCTCTCCCTTACATCATTATCCTTGCATGAAAATCTACAGATCTTACAAAATACTTTACAAGTTACTGCTTACAGATCATACTACGCAATTAAGTCTGGCTAGAGTTGATGTCGCAAGTGTTTTTTTTACTGATACTATTTTTATTCCACTGTAAAATTTTACAGCTCGTTTCTTCACTAAAGGATGGTGATTTGGGTTTCCTCCCCAGTCGTCAGTGTTTTTAACTTCAGATGACTTCTTTAGGAACTTTACTTACATGTTATTTTGTGGATTTAAGTCACCCAGGAAGCTAAAGATCTTGACATCTTCCTGACTGACAATTAATGGGAAACACATTTCCTCTATCGCATGTAAAATTTGATATATCTATCAAAAGGCAGCTCTCAGATTTTTGTAGGACTAACAAAAGCGATAAATCTATGAATGATATTCTCACAACATAAATTGCTGTTGGACATACTAGGTAGTCCAGGTAAGCCTTGTCTTCCTGGCTGTCCTGGTAGTCCAGGTGGTCCAGGAAATCCAGGTCTTCCTGGAATTGCTTCACCTGTTCCAGGCAAACCAGGGTCACCCTGAAAACCTTGAGGTCCTGGTGCCCCACTTATTCCTGGCAGGCCAGGCAGACCTGTAAAGCAGTGATACAGACAATTCAGAACTGTCATGCAGAAGAGACTCTGTTCAATAAATAAGACTTAAATCTAAATACTTATGTTTTCTTTCCCCAGGAAAAACAAGTGGCTTCTGCTTTGTACCTTCAAATGCCTCTTCTCCTTCTCCTCGTTATCTGTCCAGACATCAGTTTATTCAGTTGGTCCTTATATAGAGCCAAGTCATCTATATCATCTCCTTTACAACTTTTTGAAGTTGTGAACAGGATTTTTGAGCACAACGCTACAGATACAGGTACACCATGGATATACAGTACATGGCAGCATTTTCTGCTCTGCCTTCTGTTCATTTTCTAGCAACTCCTAATGCTCTATTTGGAACATTTTGGTTCTTTTTTTTAGTATGAGTAAGTACTGGGATAATATATATTTTTTTTCATTTTCTGTGGACCCCAAATCCTTATTGTTGGTGACTTGCATGAAACCAGAACAAAGAGTTTTCTTTTAGTTCTCTCTTACTGGTATAGAGTTATTATTTTGTTCCCAAAATCTCTTACTTGTTCCATCGTCTCCTGGTCTTCCTAGCATACCCACAGGGCCAGAAGGTCCAACTGACCCCACGTCACCTGCAGGACCTGGAAATCCAGGATCTCCTGGTGGGCCTACACAGAATTATGAAGATATGTGAAATGAACATCTCAGGCAGTTGACAGTTTTATTTAAACTGCAATTGAAACTAAAATTCAAGAACAACAAAGAAGTAATACACGGTGATCTCTCCTTCTTTATCTGTATGAAACAGTTTTAAATGTGTGACAAATTTTCAAGTGGGAGGATTTGGTTACTTTTCTATGGATTCCTGCCCATTTCACAGACACACAGTTTTAAAACTTGTGTCACTCAGTAGTAGGATCTTTGCTAAATATTTCAGAACACTGAGAGAAGCCTTTGTCCCAAATAAATACATGTAGCACTTAAAATAAATGTGCATCTGGTGCGTCTCTGACAGTGCTTGCAAGTAGGTCATTTCAGGATCATCCTACTGGAAATTACCCAAATTTTTAAAAGTTTATTTTCAAAATTGCTACAATAAATACAAATGTTTTGTAATTAATTAGTAATAAAGAAAACTTAAATCAGATATAAAGGAAAATGGAAAAGCAAAATGTTGGCTTTCTGTTTTCAAACCATTCTGATAAATGACATTTTCTCTGAAGAATATAAAAATACTTCAGTATCTAATCACATGTCATGCACATAATTAACATTAAATGTTACCTGAGATACTAGAACTAAGCATGGGCTTAAATCCTTTGCATAAACTGGAAACTCATAGAAGCCAATGGAAAACAATTCCAGTTGATTTTAGTTGAAGCTCCTATCCAGTGGGGAGGTTCTGCTGAACCAGGATTGTGTTGTGATTTATTTTGGTGCTCATAATCAGCATTTGCTGCACTAGAAATACAATTTATGAGAAGTTCTTTGTTAAAATGTTCCTACCGTACAGGTTCTCTTTGAGATGCCAAAACAAATCCTTTCCAGGCAGCATGCTTGGCTGCTCCCCACTGTCTCCTGCTGTGTCGGAAGTAAGAACTTCCACACATTATTGCCAATTAGATAATAAAGATGTGAAAAAGAGAGAAGATTTAAAATCACAGCCTTAGGTTTTGGTAGGAAAGCAATGAGATTGAGTGGTATTCTATTGAGAGTACTAATTCTAGACAAGTAGGGAAAAGATGCTAGGAAGTTGGAGGAGGAAGGAAAAGATGATACATATATTCCTTCCTGCAAGTGAGTACCAGCTGGTGTTAACTGATAGTACCCACCAGACACAGTTGCAGCTCTCAGGCATAGCCAGGCAAACAATGCTTGGGAATCTCTATTTTAAAACATTAACATTACAGATTGTATTAATGAGTGATAATACACTGCTAAGGCAGAAATAAAGTATGTTGATCAATCTTTTTGATTGCCTGTGTTTGCCTGTGCCTTTTTATACAAATAATGTAAACTTGATGCTTCTAGGAATCACAGGACCGAGTACATTTACAAATTATGTAGCATGCACAGCAAATTCAGTACTTTCCAAAAACTTTGGTAATTCTGGATGTGTTGTACAACCACAGAACACATGCTCTCACTGTCCAGAAAATCTAGATTTTTGAACAGATCATCTTGCACTGCCATATACATACAATTTAGCTTGAGAAATTGTGTATAAAAAGTGATTTCTCTGCATCTGTCTATATTAGATTTGTAAGAAAAAAAAATGCGTATTCAGGAAACAGAGGAGAAAATTATAGCTTATGAAATTCTGAATTTTTTTTTTAATGTTTGCAGTATTGGATAAAACAGTGACACAAATTGAGAATAGCCTGGAAACACAGTGTTTAGTGACTTCAGTGATGAAATCCTGATGGAATTAGCTTTCCGCAAACTCAGGAACCAGGATTTCACCCCTGCTGCGCACTAAGAGGCTTAATTGAAGTCTAAAATATGTGTGTTGTGGCAATTCTGAACACAGGATTTCTGAACTACAATGTGAAGCCTGATTTTCTTGTTTGTCTCCATTACCCAGCATGGGTTTATTTTTCAGCACTCTTTACTAAATAAGGCCCAATAATTAGGGACAGTCTAGCAGACCTAACTGTGGCTATATGCATAAAGATCTTACAAGTAACATTTAATTTGAAATAAGTATATTTAACGTAGTTCCATTAAGATCAGTGAAGCATAAACAAACCTAGAAAATAATGTTCAGGATTTGTCCCTGGAGATTACTTTCTAACACCTTAGCAAAACAGGTCTTTATAAACTTTATACGGCAGAAATAACAGTTAAGGTTAGCTTTAACCTTTCATAGGAAGCAGTGGAGTTCCAGGAGGACCGGGGGGCCCTTTTTCTCCAGGATCCCCCTGTAAGAATCCAACAGTAAATTTTACTGCTGGGCATAAACATGCAATGCCCTAGCATGCAACTAAACATTTCAAAAATGTTATTGAGGTATGAAAGGATGTAACATTTTCATATCACCTGGGCAACAAGATAATAATTCTCTTTCAGAATACCAGTGACTTAATATACCTATCACACTTATCTATTCGGCTTTTCACAACTTGCAACTTCTGCATCTGATTTCTCTCATGTATTGTAAAGTTGAGTCAGTTACAGTATAATCAGCACCATGTTTAAGATGTTTTGATTTAACAACCAAGATGTAAATATTAAAATTTAAAATTCTATATTAGAGTTTAGAAATTATTTTTATGATGACAGATAAGCACTAAGAAAAGAGTTTCAAATTCAACAGATATTATAAATGATAAAAGATGCTTAAAGTTTTAATAAGAAGTTTAAAACATCTGCATCAGGGAAACATAAGTTTCTACTAACAGCAAGGAAAATCACTTCTGCTTGGAGGATTTCTAAATTAGAATTGCAACTGAAGTGGAATTTAGGGAAGTCTTTTATGTGGGAAATTGTATTATACATTTTGCTTTGGTGTAGGTTAGGAATCGGCCCTTCTGTCTGCAGCAAATGGGAACTGAGAAAATAAGAATGCGAATCTGGGAACTGCATAGTTTTGTAGCATTCCTCAGGTTGGAGTTCAGGGCATTTTAGGACACAGGCAAGGAGAACTGAGACTGCAAGACTAGATGCCCACCCTTGTATGAGTAAAACCAAGCAGCCTATGCCTCTCTATCAATTAATACTTTCCCTTTTTAAAATAGATATTTATATGATTTTTATACAGTACTGGAGATGTCAGTCATTGTTGGCTTCTTAAACTTTAGCTTTTTGTCTGACCTTTTCCATTTGACTGTATCTTACTGTATGAGATAACATAACTGTGTACTCTTTGGCTATTTTAAACAGGAATGTATACTTGTCTCCCCTAATAATTTTAAAAAGTGTTTTTTTTGTATCAGGAAAGGGAAATTAAAACCTAAAATTTTCCTCCTCTGATAAACTTGTGTAATATTTTGAGATTTAAAAATTAATGTAATGATGATAAAAGTAACAAAGATTTATACAGTGGATGGATGTTACCCATGTCTTGCATGACTTGCATGCTTAACACAGGCAGAAGACAAGAAAGAATTGAAGAGTTGCTAAGTCAACATCAAAAATGTCACCTCTTGTTTGATATCCCCATTAAGCATTAAACACTATTCTGTAAGTTTCTATAGCTAGCTTTGTATAATGTAAGTCACCAGGAACGCTCTTAACTGCCTGTAAAGACCATTCATTATTTTAATAACACTCACACAAACAAGTCCATCAACTTGACTCAAAGTTTGCGACCTCATTTGGTGCCAATTATCATACTAATTCATGGACCAAATTTTACAGGATCTTACAGCTACCTAAATAGCACGCTCCTTTACCTGTATACTATTCTCAGGATCTTAACCATAAATAACTTTCATAATGCTACAATTCACAGATTAGATGGCTATACAGTTAAGGGTATAAATAAACTCTAAATTGCTTCTAAAACTAGAGTTGTATGAAAATCAATCTGTAGAATTCTCACTCTTGTGCACACCAAGCAGAAATCTTTACTCTTTGCTATTTATTACCTTTGTTCTAAGTGTCCTGAAAACAGTAAATCTTAGAAGTAATTATGTTTGTAGAAAAGGCAATGATCTAATAAGTGGGTAGATTTGGGAAGAATCATTAGCATTTAAATAGGGAAGTGTGTATGTGTTGAGGTATTTTTTATTCTTTCTTTGTTTGTTTGATTTTTACCTTGATGCCTGGATAGCCAGGTTTCCCAGGAAAACCAGCAACACCCATTTCTCCCTGGAAAGGATCATAAGTACCATCTGTTTAGACATTAATATAATTAATTGAGAAAAAGTCAGTGTGACAGTTATGCAATAGTGTTAACTTATAATAGCTTCCACGATTGTTGTTGGTTTTTGTTTTTTTTTTCCAGAGAAATTCACTAGTTTTGTACAAGAGATTACATGCTTCATAGAACCTTCTCAGTATTTTTTTTTTTAAATTTAAAAATCTATACAGGTTATGCAGGTTATTTATATAGTTGTCAGTGGGGTTCATTGTAGCTGAGGCACTGAACTAGCTGGAACACACACCAGAAAACTCTGACTGTTTAATACAGTTGAAATTGGCTTGCTGCCTGCTTGTATGGTAACTGTTGAGTCACAGCCTGAACCACTGATTGAGCACCTGGGCAAAGCAACACAGTCAGCCTTGGGACCATAGTTGAAGGCAATTTACCTGTGCAACCAGAAGGGGTGGAGCCTGGCTGCACCTCTCTTAGACCTCATTTAAGGGCTGACTGCCGCTAAGGAAGGGTCTCTGGTTGCAGATCCTTCCCTTGTGGAGTTTTCCCTTCGAGCCTAGATCTTCAGAGACAGGTGAGTACTCTTCCTTTCCCTTTGTAACCTTTCCATTGTGCTAGTCCCTTTGTTATTACACTTGCTGTATCACCATTGCACTGCACTGATCTTTCTGATTGTCACACTGCTGAACAACCCTCTTTTATTTACTATTACTGCACGAAAAGCAGCTGCTTATCAGTTCCTCCCGTCCTTTTATGATCTGCTGATATATTCATCAATTCATCATTTATATTTATCCAGTGTTCAAACCCTTTAGATCAACAGTGGTGAAATATAAACAGCCATTTTGCAGATGAAAGTCACCTGGAATATAATTCAAGATGCAAGTATCTGCAAATTAATGTGGTTTAGGAATATAATGATCATTACCTTAACTAGATTTAACTGGATTTGAAAGTAAGATGGAGAGAGGGAAAACACAATCTGTATACCTACACCTGTTACTCTTTAATCCAATAAGATGTCAGAAGTTCATAACTGCTCCTAGCATTTTTTGAGCCAGAAGGCTAAATGAAACATGCGTTTAACACAAAGTGGCAAAAACAAGAGCATGGCAACCTGCTCTGTGTAACTTTTCTATCACGCAATCTGCATGCCCACTGGCATCCTTTC
Organism: Gallus gallus; assembly: GCF_016699485.2. Taxonomy (NCBI): domain Eukaryota; kingdom Metazoa; phylum Chordata; class Aves; order Galliformes; family Phasianidae; genus Gallus; species Gallus gallus. The sequence goes on from NC_052540.1 coordinate 9,010,983, forward strand.
CTATTCATGACTTTGGCTCCAAATTCAGTCAAATTTTAGAGAGTAATAGAAACTCAACAATGCAGTTCATAGAACTTTTGCGGCAACAGGTAACAGGAGGAAAAGGAAGTAAGGCAATGTGAGCTATCAAGCACGAGGAAATTGCAAATCTGCACAAATTAACAGAAAGTCAAACCTCACTGATGTCGCTGTAAAGTGAGCTGCTGTAATTTGTCGTCTTACCTTTATTCCAGGAAAGCCTGCAGGTCCATGAGAACCAGGGCTACCCTGATGAAAACAATGTGAGTTAGAATAGTAAAAACTTATACAAATTAGACCTGTACAGTATTGCTAAGCAGTCAATATTCCTTACATATGTACTATTTGGGATCATATCTACCAATAGGTAGCACTTGCAAAATTTTTGCAAATATCTTATGAGAACTGGGCATGAATTTTGAACTACTGCTCAAAGTAAACCAGATATGTATTCATTTATTTTTATCACATTGCAGCAAATATAGTGATGGATAATGTTGCTCCATGCATATATACTGTTATGCACATCATGAACAAGCTGCTGTGGGGAAAAAAAGAAAACTGCCATTGGCAAGTATGGAATAGATTAAAATTGGTAGATTAGAACTACTTCTAAGAATTTATGCAGCACTAAATATTTAAAAGGTAACCATACAGATCTGCTTTCTTTCCAAGGAAGGAATGAGCTTGTGTCTAAGTCTGTGACACAGTGACTCCCAGAGCAGGACTGCTAAATATTCTATACAGAAAGAATGACAAATTAGTTTAAAAGAAACCTTGAAATCTTGTTTGGAAATGCATAGTTAAACCACCAGATATCTTCTAAGAGTAATTGCAGTGAACTTGTGAAACAATTTATTCTGAAACTTCCTTACCCGCAATCCAGGGAATCCAGGAATGCCTTTTTCACCCTTTTCTCCTTTCCCAGGTATTCCCTGGAGTATTCAAAACATTCTGTTTATTTAAACTGGTAAAGTTTGCCATAAATGTTACTCTATATACACGTTTATTAAGTTTGTATATAACGGATCTTGTTTCATTTGTTAGGGTCAAACACTGGAGCTTACTTCATCAAGCACTACTAGTAGTGCCTATGCATCTTCAGTTATTCAAGAAAGCTGTTATGATCTCTTCACCAAGCTCAACATGCTTTTAGAAGTTTGGCCTTTTTAGTTCCGGGCACCTTTAGGGCCCCATGAGGCAATTCCTTAGATCCCGCTATTAAGTAATGAATGTACAGTTATCTACAGGTACAGCTAGTATTAGAACTGCCATATAATCTCCAACTTTTTCAAAGTAAGTCTTATACAAAAGGAGTTTGTCTCCTTTTCCAGTGCTAAGTATCAGTAGTCCTATCATGATGGAAAATGATTTCCTGAAAGGGTGCTAGACTTTGAATGCAGAAACGTGATGTTTAGGCTTCTTCTCTTCTGCCTACAAAACTAAATAAATGTTTAATATAAACTAGCTCCTGTCCTCTGTCCCCAGTTATCTTCTGTTATATTTTTTTTCCCTGAGATCTGGTAGTTGTCTGTCTCTGGATTTCTCCCCTTCAGAACTAACAATAAAGACACCACAGTCTATTCTGTGGCTGCTTCTGCTCAGCACTGAGGAACTTCTTACTGGCATACTAATGTTTATATGCATTATACTGACAGCAACCCTCTCTCCAAACAGGTGGCTCTGCCATCTCTACTTTTGAGGATACCCAGAATGTGAAGTTAAAGTCTTCCCCAAACATATTAAGGGAAATATACACATGCTCCATTAAGAACATATACGGATTTTTCTCTTTCTCTCCTTGAGAAAAAATAATCAGCACTTCTGTTTTCTTCACAGCCTGAGTCATTTGTGTTAACACTCCAACTGGAAACAACACTGGCCTTTCACAACCAGGCAACGTTCAAAAGGTAGGTATAAAATGGAAAGGTTTTCCATAGGGTTTTGAAATATTTTTCCTTTCTTACTGATATAGATGTTTATTAAGTTCCAATGCACAAGTGCTGTTATTTCTTCCATCATCGTGTGCTTTGAAAGATTAACTTAATAACAACAGAAGCACCATGGAAAAAGAAAATCACATTACTTACTTTAGGTCCATGTGGTCCTCTGTATCCTGTTATCCCAGGTAGTCCTTTTTGGCCCTACGTATACAGGAAAAGTATTTACTATGCAGGACATACTTATGTGTTGTTTAACATTTCGAAGTCATAATCCGAATTACTGGGGACTTTCCCCTAAAGTGTACAAGGCAGAAGAAAATAAGAAAAATCATTAAGTGCTGATTTTCACTTCTGTTAACGCTCTCAAACCAGCACAATGACTGTGGATTGAGTTAGATGTATCTTTTCATTTGTAGAGACTTACTAATTGGTGCTTTGTTCCTACAAATATATGTGAAAGTAGTAATTTTTTGTCTGTGGATCTAATAGTTTGAAACAAGTGTTCACATGTATAAATCCATGCTTTTGCACACAGCCTCAATCTGAATGGGATGCATGGTGGATTACACAAACATGCCACTAGTCACACTCAACAGTAACGCGGAGTTTATGTATGTTCTTGTGGTTCTTTCCCTCTTCCTTATATGCCTGTACGAAGTGGCCATTTCCATAATGAAAGCCTAAGATGCAGTACTTGAAGTCTATCAGCTCTCTGGGTTGATGCTGCAGGGCTGGCAATGCCAAAATTCACATTTTCATTTCAGTATTTTTGCAAATAAGGCTTCAGAAACACAGAGACTGTGCTATAGGGTTCTCCATAACAAAAGTTTTGTAACTCCTTCTTTAACAAAAATTCTCACACTTCAAAGTATACAATTCTGGCTACTGTGGATGTATCACTGAAGAAATACAGTAAACAGAATCTTGCACTAAAAAAAGATAACAAAATCACTTATTTTGTCTATCAGTAGCGCACATCCTAGAAAGATTAGGGTTGACTGTTCAAAACATTACATTGGAGAAATCTTAAAAAGAAAAAAATGCCAAAGATCTGAAAAATACAAGTCATACTGAAGAGCCATGTAAGAGATTAAATTAATGATGAAAATTAATGAACACTAAAGCAAGAGATCTGTCTTGTTTATTTTACCCTTAGCAAAAATGATATCATTTGCCAATTCAAGCGCAGTTAAATGTGAAAACAGATTAAAACCTTTTCTCCTTTGAACAGCTGAGCTCCAGGAGGTCCAACTAACAGTGGTGACCCAGGTGGCCCGGGAAGTCCAACATCACCCTGTGGAAACCAGAGGAACAGCAGAAAGATGTTCTGTTCCATGCAGCATTTCAGTGAGATATGGAATGTCTTTCTGTTTCACTACAGCAGTATGTATTTTTGTCCTTGTTGAACAAGTACTAATACTTAAAGATAAACAAGAGTTTGTGCTGAGACCCATAAGCTTCTCTGCAGGTCGAGTATGGCTGACAATCTTAACTATTCTTGTCACTTACTAAAAATAATGTAGCTTGGGAAGTAAATGACAATTTCTCATGCTCTAGACTAAAACCTTTGACACAAAGTTTTGTGAATGCAGATGAAATTATTGATTTGCTAAGGGAAGTTGTGCATGGTAGAAACTTATATGGATTGTAAACAGTGACTGGATAAATTCACAAAAGAAAAATCAGACATTCCACTTTAGTTCTGTACTCTGAGTATGCTGATGGTGAAACTGGGAGAGGAAGCATTGTGCGCTTGTCCTTTTCTTACACCATTTCCTTAGCATCTGTTGCTGGATGCAGCAAGAAATTAGAGTAAGGAACTGATCCATCCCTGGAGGTGTTCAAGGCCAGGTTGGATGGGGCCCTGGGCAACCTGGTCTAGTAAATGGGGAGGCTGGTGGCCCTGCCTGGCAGGGGGCTTGGAGATTCATGATCCTTGAGGTCCCTTCCAACCCAGGCCATTCTGTGATTCTGTGATCTGATACAGCCACTGTTACTGGAGGGTACTGTTGTGATTACTTAGGCAGTGTCTGTATAGGAGGAATGCTATCTACTGTGTTGATTATTGCCTTTCAGGTCCCAAAATACATTTGTTTCTGGTATGCAGCTCACTAAAGTAATTATTTCTGTACAGAATTAACTGATTCAATAGCTTACGTAAATTCTCCTGTTCTAACATGACCACTGGGAGTGTGCAACCACAAATTAATGGATTTTAGGGAACCCAGTGAGACTCTGTGCAGATGTTTGCATTGCTTTTTTTCTTGTAGATCTGCAGGTAGGATCACTAACTAAACACATGGAATCCAAAATCTAAACACTTGTGTTCAAAAGTGTATGTCCAAAGCAGGAAAAAATTGAGATTTCCACTCAATTCAAGGAATCTTCAATAAATGAATCTTGTTTTCATAAGATAAACTTATGTTCTTTATACTATAGAATTATATATATTTTTTCCTTACCGGCTCCCCCTTTTGTCCATCCACTCCAATACCTGGATTTCCCTTGACAAAAGAATATATATAGTTTGAAGGTTATTAGAAAATGTTGATATGAGAATTTAATCAAGTAACTCTTCTGAAAAATTTACTAACAAGTAGTCGTGAAGGACATTTCAAATATGTCTGTAAATTTATCTATTATTTCACTAAATACTTCAGGAAAAGCCATTGCCTACCTGTTCACCTGGCAAACCAGGGTAACCTGGAATACCCTTCAGAAGAGAATGAGAACAAGTTAAGGTGACGTGTCAGATTTACAGACCAAACTTTACTTTGAAAATTACCTCCACTTGCCAAAATCACCCAGAGGCAGAATTTCCTCTTGAGTTCTACCCATCAAAAGTGCAAGTTACTTAGTAAAGTCACTGCTTTCAGCAGGGCTGAACTCTGGATCCACGTCTGCCTATCTCACAAAGTGGCTTCAGGGAAGGAGAATAAGGAGAAAGCACTAGCAGCGTTCCCCTGTGATCACAGACTGCCAGGATGACTCATTTTCACAGGCATAGGAAGAAGCAACATATGCTCTAATTCTAATTAAGGCAAAAATCTCTATTTACTATATGCCTCAAAAAATTATGTCTAGGCTTTAATTCACATTAAAGTGATTTCTAAAATAGGTGTGCATATCATGAAATTGAAAGACTGAAAAACTGTGGTAATCTTACGGGCATGCCTGGTTGGCCTGGGTATCCAGGTGGGCCTGTTGTACCTGCCGATCCTCTAGGTCCCTGAAAAAAGACAACAAATGGCCTGTTTGTGAAAATACCAGGAGATAACTTGGTACAGTTAGTAACTGTACTACAGTATGGGGACTATAAGAAGTTCATCAGCTAATACTTTTTTGACCAAGAAGAGGAACTGAATTCATACAAGTCTGTCAGAGCTCAGTGGTGAAATTAAACTCTCTTCTTCTTAAAGGCTTTTATGACAAAAAAAAAAAAAAAGTGTGTGCTATATATTCTTGGGGGACCCAACAGATACTGTTGAAGAAGCTGTTAAATCTCTACATATTTACTGTGGAACCTTGAATTTCACAGGACAAATATTCTGCACTCTCTGAATACATAAGGAGCAACAACTGCTTGATGCAGAGTCACAGGGTGCACGCAAACCACAGTGCAGGTGGGTACGTAGTCTGTTTCTGTGCCTTTCAGCTGCGAAGAACTGGTTATGAACTCAGATAATGGGGAGTTTGTTTACTGGCCTTTATCCTGGAATTTGCCATTAATTCCAGGCAGGGAGAAACCATAATATTCCCTTATTTTATGAAGAATGAAAATTAGAAAGATCTCCTGGACAAAAGGTAAGTACAGAACCCACTGGCTGTACTTACGGGCATACCAGGTGGGCCAGGATCACCTCTGTCTCCCTGTAAAGACAGAAATTTAGCAAAGGATACATCAGAAGCTCTGACTTTAAATAGTTGTTGGAATTTTCTAATGTTATATCTGTTAAGACTTCAAGCTGTCTATTCTAGTTGAATATTTGCTTTTGTTTTTTAAGTTTTATTAAACAGTGAGGACATATGAGAACAATTAAATTTGCTATACATTTTTCCTACAAAATAATATTTTTTCCAATCAGACACTTACTGGGGGTCCTTTTCCGTAATACGAAACATACACTGAATTTCCTTTTTCTCCTTTTTGCCCTGGGTTTCCCTATGAAGAAAAAAAAAAAGTGTTTTAAAACATTATACACTTATTGATATCCTATGCTTCTACATAGACTGAATGATAATTTCTTAGGTTGTACTACTAGTGCCCCATATATCACTAGCTAATCCACTAGAATCAGCATAACTGCATTAGCATATTGTAGTTCTTTTGGCTAATAAGACCCTTACATGTGAAGTTGCCTTCTGTACAGTTGAGCAAAACAGCTCCTCACAGGTTCTGAGTCCTGCTCTGAGATGCTCCTTAGCTCTTCAGTATTTCAATATTCCACCATCTTCACTAATCTTACCTGTAGTATCAACTACATCAGTATACCTATCTTTTCATTCCATGAGTTAGTGGCTTGAAGTATTACACACTCCGTCTTCTCCAGAAGTTCATACTATGGTGTAGAACAACCTACTACAATTCTGCATACAATTAAAAAGCTGAAAGTATGAACTGTGATATAGATTTAAACCTATTAGTAAAAATATTTCACAGTCTATCACACATTAATAAATCTGATGTCTACAGGCCCTGCTTATTTTAAAAAACTAAATTCCTGTGGTTCTTTCTGTGGAGTCCTTTCTATAACTTTGCCTATCATAAGGGCCCTCAAAACCTCAGTCTGACTTAGAAGGAAAAGTTAATTACTTTAGTAAATTTTAAATTGTTGAATTGACAACTAAAAGCATGATACATATAGATATGAAGAACAAACATATTAAGATATTTCTGAAATATTCTCATTTGAAATCCTAACACACAGGGTATAACTTAACTGAAGCTTGTAACTATTGATTTCAATAAACTGGGGTACTGTTGTAGAGTTTAACCACTTTAGAACTTCACTAGTTTCTTGATATTATACACCAGCTGTTCAAATCCCGAAGTCAGAATTAAACTGAGAAAGTAGTTATTCCTGGTATGATGCTGTAAGAGCTACAGCTGCCTGCAGCTGGATATACCTACAGTAAACTTGATACAGTTTACCAATCAGACAACACTTGCTAGGAAATACATTAAGCATACCAAAAGTTATATTTGTATGTTGTTATTTTACACGTGAATTTGTGTAACAACAGATATTTATTAGATTCAATTACATGACTACAGTAAGGGCTTTCAAATAGAAACTAATTTCTAATTCATTAGTGAGGTAAATGAAGGGAAGGAATATGCACACGCTGTTATACAAAATTATGCAGGACAATATTAAAAATAAGAAGTAACTTAAAAATGTTAGCTGTGATATATAGCCAAGTCAGTACTTGGTGCAATAAATTGATTTAAAAATAGGCAGTCCATATAGAGGTTGCAGCAACGTTCTTGCACACAAGCAAATATGTTTACTATGTCTTGTTTTTCTGAGTGGCTTAATTAATTTGCACTGGATTTTTGTGTAGATATCCAAGGCTACATGCCTATTGTGTCTCCCTTTCTTTGTAGGCTGCGAATAGTAGGCCTGACGAAGAGCATGCTCCTGAAATTGGGAGGGTGTATGCTGTAATTTGTCCCATGTCTCATTTTTATTTTACGTCATTTGGCTAAATATTAAAGGTAGAACTCCACTTTGAAAGCCATAAAATATGAGAAAACAAAGATAAATTTAACAACTTGAGACTAGGCCATTTTAACATTTAGAGGGTAATAGGTTGCCTTGAGAGGTATTACTAATGATTTATACCACAAGACGTGTAATAAATATTTTATCTACTTTTATGACAGCATCTATTACACATTCAAGACTTGAGTTGTATGCTTTTTCTATTTGCTGTATTTTGATCGTGTCTTCTCACTCTCCATCATTGATTGCCTATGGCTGAATCAGCATCTCATTCAGCTTCTATTAAACACAATTGTCTTTGCACGTAAATTGTAGTTGTTTAATTTTTTTATTTAGGAAATTCCAGGGAAGGTCTTAGATCAATTAGTAAGTTATTAATCACTGACAACTAAAAATTGTTTCCACAAGAAGTCAAAGACTGGGGAAAAGAACAGTTCAACAAAATTTCTTTGAAGCTATGGTAATGTATATTCCTGCTGATATTAACTTGTGTTTTGTTTTCATTAGAAGCACTGCTAAGATAATTATTTAAATACTTTTAAAAATGCTTTCAATTTTAACAGGAAAAGTAAACAATATTAAAGTGATAATTTAAAATACTTTAACTGAAATGATCTCTATGTTTACAGATAAACAGTAAGGCAAGTTCAAGTGTGCACAGAGCAATCATGAGAAGCTATTTAGAAAGTGGCATATGAAACTGTGATACCATTGTTTTGGAAGAGACTTACTAATATATTGGTGTGATCCTTCACTAAAAATCTTTATATGTTACAAGAATTGTTGAAACTTGTTGAAAATTCCAGTTATTGCTAATTCATCTCAGGTATGTTCCTACTACTAAGGCTTTTAAGAAGTTTCAAGTAATGATAAATGGTATGTTGATTTCAAGTTACCTTCATAAAATGGTCTTAGATTTGGTGTGGTTTTGCACTGGTGAAACAAAGCAGAATTTAACTCTTCAGCTATACACATATACTTAAAAGGCCATATGAACTTACTTCACATTCAACCTCAATCATACTCTGCAAAGTGTTCTTCAATCACATCAACCTTAGCAAATATAGAAGGTGCTTGGAACTTCACTGTGAAGTGTAAAGCTAGTGCAGTAGTCTAAAAATCCTTCAATTTAAAAAGCTGTCAGCTTGAAGGGAAAATGTATGTGTGTATATATATATTATTACTAGACAATAGCAATGCCTTTAACATACGTAAGGACCTCTTGGTCCAATATATCCATTTTCGCCTGGAAATCCTGGATCTCCTCTTGAGCCATTGCAGCCATCTACACCGTGCTTGCCCCTGGGTCCTTCACTTCCTGGCAATCCCTGAAAGGTAGTTTAACATTTATTAGAGATACACCACAATAGATAGAAAATTAGTTTTTAAATTAATGAAACATTTCAGAAACAAATATCACAGAGCTGAAGTAGAGACCATCTCACAATAGTCCCAGCTTCATGCTCCCTGTACTAGAAATATCTTCTATTGTGATCAATATTTCTGAAGTGAAGAATTGGAACCCTACATTTTTTTATATGTTTTTCTTTGATACATAGTAAATATAATGGGGAAAGAACTGGATAGAGGGCTAGACCGAGCTGTCATTTTAGTCAGTAACTAATGGGCTATTTTCTCAGGAAAAGTAGATTAGCTCTCTAGCTATAATCTTTCTTATGGCTGTAATGAAAAGCTGTCTTCTTTTCACTATTTCTGAAGGACATATGGAAAGATCATCTAAAGCAGCCTCGTAGTCTTTAATTGATATGGTAAAACGGTAGAACACAACTTGACTCAAGCACACAGTAATCACAGAATGATTGTACATTCCAGAATTGAGGAAGTAATTTTCCAAATAACAAAAATTAACCAATGTACAGATAAGATGTAGTTCTACTTCAAATTAGATACTAGGTAAGGGAACATTTTTTTATTCTGAAAAATCATCAGGAAAGTATCCTGGCCATTTGCCAGAAGCGTTCTTGTCAATTTAACTTTCTTTAATTTAAGGCTCTTCAATGCAATTTGAGGATACCCTTTTTGGTTATCTGTTTCTCAGGAACATTTCATTCTTTGTGCAAAATTTTGGCCCTATGAATTCTGCATTATGTAGACATTCTGGATGAAGTCCCACTGTCAAATGTAGACAGCTGACATACAGATGCTAAGACAACCATTTCTGGTTCTGTTTCTGCCTTCAAAATTCAACATTTTAACTTTATTTGATCCATATGAAACCAGTAACAGCAAAAAAATAAAAAAATAGTTATAATAATATAAAGATTTGTTTTCAATATAGTACATCTAAGAGATACTGTTTGTTTTTTGTTTTTTTTACCAGACATTTCCACACTAAAAACCACATTCACAAAAATGTATAATCACGTGCCTCTACGCTTAGGACTGACTTCTTCAGTCCTTATTCACGTAAAATTCCATGATTGTTTATTTTTTTTCTCCTTGCAGAATAACTACAGGCAAAAATAATTTAAAAAAATAAATTGAACAAAAAAAACAATACATGACTAGGGACAACTTTCAGAGATGTGAAGAACGCATCAAATTACAGTCTGCTATAGAGCCTAAGACAATAAACGAATTGTTTTTAATGCTAGCACTGACACACTGCAAGGACTAAGGCTAGTCTCTACCTTCACTGCCCCATTTCCCCATGACAATGATGTGATTATTTTCCTGGGATTTTGTGGAGTTTTTTTATAAATAATAAACACAGTTGAAATTATCATAGCTAATTTATATTTTTGCAACACAAGTAATTATGTAGGTTGCACAATAACTACAGGTATAAAACAAACAACATATTAAGTGTATTATTCTATTAGAAGACCTGCTTTGACTTTAAAGAAACTGTATTTTTTACAAAGCAATATTCATTCAATACGTACAGGAACACCATCTAAACCAGGAAATCCTGGGACTCCAGTTGGGCCCTAAAAATAGATAACATGAAAAAACAAAGTTGCTGAGGTCATTAACTCTTAAAGAGAATGAAAAATAAGAATATGTAATACTATATAGTGATAAACAAGCATACTCTTGTTTAGAAAGTGAATTAAAGCCACAGTTATATCAGAAATAAATATCTGACAAAAGTTAATGGGTTTAGTATGAAACTAAGGTCAATGGCTACCCATGGAAAAAGACAAATGTCAAATTCCTAACTTTGCTGATTCTCCAGTTTCTACAAAAGCATAGAGAAGAAGTTGCCTATAACTTCATATATTATTCCATGCATAATTTTTACAACCCTGTCAAATTTTGATAATACAAGCAGCGGTTTCTATTTACAGGGCTGATATTTCACGTATGTTAGACACTTGCTTTAAAGATTTCAGTTATCCACTGAGATCAGTGAAATTAGACAATTAAAATTAATATGAAGTAGCAAGAGCTAATTACAGGGATTGTACAGCTATGTAAGATATAAACCTGAACTGCAATTTTTATTCCGGAAGTGGTAATAAAATTCTGTTTGGTGTACAGCATTTTTAAAAGCACCATAATACTCCCTCCAGCTCCACATTCCTCCCACAGTCATCTACGAGTTTAAGGAGGATTACATGGTATAAACTAATCAGAGACTGGTCTCTGTTGTTGTTTTTTGTTCCCTGATGATTCTAATTTTGTAACCCAAAGGAAAAAAAAACAAAAACAAACACACACTGAAACACATTTTCTAAAGAAAGCTGTAATTGATTTCTGGGTAGATAGTTTAGCAAATGCTTTCTAATCATTTAGGTTCTGTTTCATTGGCTAATATTTTACAATATATAATGTACACACTCATTAGAGCCGTCTGTGGTGTTTCCTACCTTATCACCTTTTTCTCCAGCTGGCCCAGGCTGCCCATTCTCACCTCTCTGTCCTTTTTCCCCTGGCAGACCAGCTGGTCCTGTAGGTCCTAACGATCCAATTGGACCTTGAGCTCCCAGCTCACCAGGTTGACCCTGAAAAGAGTCCAAAGAGGTAAGTGAATACTACTGCAAACCTTGAAGTAGGTAGCATATTAGAGATAATTGTACGGATAAAACAAGGCTTAAAATATGTACATATTTATGATTCAAAACAGCTTGCTGAATAGGCAGCAGATCTATTCCAGGCATTAGATGCTATTAAAACACAGCTTTAAATTTTAACAACTTGATTAAGGCAGTAATTTCTTTTCATCTTCAGCAGGTCTCCAGCACCACTCTCAAGCTGACTGGAATAAATTCCAAGTCTTCCTGGCTCCACCAATGTAAGTAACACTTGTAAGGATAAGACTCCATATTTCTGCCACCAGGGAAGAAGTGGTAGCTCATTTTAGAGAAAAGGTCTTTGGAGACATTAGAACAAATCAATTGAGTTCCCTTTTTCTTCTAAGTTATACTACATTCTCATTATCTTAAGTCTTTCTAGGTCACGTATCTTCATTAACACCCTCAGATTTTAATGCCTTTTAATGAAAAAGGTGTGAAGTTTCATGTAGGAAAAAAAGTTACCTGTTATCAAAGGTAATTACAAATTACACAAAGTATCAATTTGAATAGATTGTGTTGAAAGAATTTAGGAGGCTTCAGAATGTCATTTATCTATATATAGCTCTAAATTCTACATCTGCACCTACAACATGATGCAGTTTGTCTCTACGTATTTCTACGAAGTTTTCCAAGGTCACCCTTATTCTCAAGTAAGAACACTTTGTGACAAAGAACAAGTGGATTTTTCAATCTATAGCATCGGTGTGGATTTGTTTGGGTTTGGTAGCAGTTTTTGTCCTGTGCTGCTGAATAATGATTAAATCATAGATTTTAAATACGAGCTGTCTACGCTTTATGAAGCCTACATTACACCACGTTATCAAAGAAGAGAGCAATATGGAGCCAAACGCCTGTCAGAGAAAGTGTGTCTTTAAGACCACACGAGGGCAGTAAAGGATGTTTCAGTACAATGTCCATTCACAGAAATGACAGACCATACATTACTTTCTATGAATGGATCCAAGAAAAAGAACAGAAATCAAAAATGATTGTAGATATATCCATTAGCTCCAAGTATCAAATTATGCTGAAATGATAGAACTAAATTCCATTCTAGCTAGTGTAAACATTTCAACAGACTGAATCTGTCTAAACAAAATATTTTCTCAAAAATTGCAAGCAGAGCCTTAAATCTTTTTTTTCCTTTTTCTTCTCTTTAAAGCTAAAGGTCCTACTAGAAGAGCAGAGGACTACCTGGATAACAATCCTTGTACAACTCATGTTCCATTTGCCTTTACTGGCACCCTCACTTAAACCTTAATGTTGCTTCCAATGAAGTCACTGGCAAAAGTTCCAGGGCAAAATCAGCATTAAGTCTTCAGCAACGGTTACAGTTTCCTTGATAGTATAATTTAAAGTGTAAAACACTACAGAAATTCAAGGCTACTAGTAGGAAAATGTGCTGATTTTGCTTTTTTTTTTTAACAATGAATGGATAGTTAGAATTCCGGGTGTTATTTGAGTATTTGCTGGTATGAACAATTGCAGCTTATCTACTGGCAGAGCTTTGTACCTCCTGTGTTGAAAAAATGATTTTATAAATTGATGTACTTTTAAAGAAGCTATTACAGACTCTAATAGCTTGATTAAAAAAAAAAAAAGAAAAAGAAAAAAAGACTGGACAAGCATTTTGATTAAAGATTCATTTTGAATATTAGAAAAGTGAAACAAGTTAGGCTAATAAAATAATGAAACGCAAATATTTGATCTACTCACTCTCCTGGAAGCAGTACTTTTTTCTTAGTACATGGAACTAGCTGTTGCCGTGCAAAATATAATACTCTTCAGCAGGAGGGGAGGGAAACAAGGTACTTCTCAGTAATGCTCAAATGCCTTGATGTTAACAAAGCATCTTCTTGACACATTTCTGCAGTGACTTGAATATTTTTATTAATGTGTACATTCTGCATCCAATAGTTGACATAATTTTTTTTTTAATTATGGACATGCGGCCCTTCAGGCTGATAAAAAAAAAATGTCTTTAGTTGCTACCCTGTTAATTTAATTGACTCCACGGTTTGTGTCTTCAGCAGGAGGTAGTGAAGTCATAAAACAGAGTCACTGAATCCAGAATTCACAATAGGTTTGACAGCTGATACAACTTTAGAATGCCATGTGAAGCTGGTGGATTGTCTCTCTTTCTTTCAGCTCAAAGACTGATAATGACTGGGAGCTTTGTTAAGACCAAACTGATACCATGTCATAACATCTATTATCACATCTATTATTTGTGCCCATCCAATGTGACTACCACAGCATTGCAGTCTCAGGACAGCTGTACAAATAAAGAGGATGAAGGTAGTCATGTCATGTTCATGTAGAAATGACAAAATAGCTCAGTTAAAATGGACTGAACGTTATGCCTCCTCTGCCATCTGATGTCAATAAATTCATTTAGGTTTTCATGGCCTTGCTAATTGTCTAGGTAAAGAACCACCCAAGTCAAAACTATGGTCTGCCATTTTTAGAATATCCTGGGCTTGATCTGCAGTAAGAAACTGACTTCTGACAAAACAAGACTACTTTTCTTGGATCAAATATATTTCCTTGCAGTTCCTAAGACTGCAAATAATTCATAATTGTGCAGCAAAGCATTTATTACAGTTTAGAAACAACAATGGTCAAGATTCTTTGGAATGATTTCTTTTGCTTGCCTGAGACACTGAAGAACACCTGATTTTTAGAGTGCTCTGAACATTAATTGCTTGAAAATTTGACATTTGGGAGTAGTCTTAATTGGAAATAAACAAAGCAAACAAACAAATAACTGGTTCATGCTATCAGAGTGAATTCTATGCCTCACTTCTCATTATCAGTGGAGTCAAAAGATGACCAGCTATTAGTTTCATTTAGAACAGTACCTATGTGATATGTGGTGTGGAAGTACTGGGGATTCATGAAATGCATATATCTTCTGCTCACATACACAAAACCAAAAATTCTCAGCAACTGCACAGAATCAGATTGTAGGCAAATAATGTAGTATTCATTCTTCGTTTGACTCTGGCATGTAACCAGTCCTTATCATTTCACCAGGGATAGGATGGAGAAAGGGAGGGAAACAGAATAGTCTAGAGTGGAGGAGTGCACACAAAGCCATTTGCAGACAGATGTTTTCTTTTGTAATTTGCTTGGTGAGGTGGAAGCATCTGCAGCTAATTTAAGCTCCACCCATGCTCTCTCCCATTTTGGAACTCAAGCCATAGCTTCATAGCTTCCAGGCCTTGTAGGAGTGTCTATTCTGAGAGGTTTCCACTCCCCCACACTAATTGTGTAGTACTGGGACTTCCAAATCGACTTTCTAATTACTAACGTGATCAAGACAATACTTTATTTCAAGACAATATTTCAAGAAAAATCTTTGACTGAAAAATATATGGAATGTAATTAATTATGAGTTTGTTCAGAAACAACAGATGAGATAGTGACTTTTAAGTATTATGTAGTCATATGTCATTATGACATATGTCATATTATGTAGTAATATGTCATATTTTGAGCCAATTAAATTCAGTAGTAACCCGTAGTGCTTGACTCGTATCAGCATCTTGATCATGCTGCAATCTTTTAGGATATTCTGTGCTCTTTTACATTTCGTGATGATCCAGTATGCTATGGGAATGTAGTACTTGGTGATGGATTATAATTTCCAGAGGTCTCTTCCAACCTCCACAATTCTGTGATTTTGTGTGCAACCTACTCTAGGGAACCTGCTTTAGCAGGGGGGTTGGACTAGATTAATTCCAGTGATCCATTCCAACCCCTGTGACTGTGATAATCTTCAGAGTGGTATTTTGTTGAAACACAACAAATCACAGTGAAGAGCTAAAAAAAATTTCACCATATATTTTGTTTTTCTTTCCTTAACCCTGAACCATGAAAAGAAGAGGCATCCAATAAGCCAGTGGGTGTCACTATTGCATCAAAGAAATACTAAATGAGAAAATTTGGTACTGAAATGCTAGGATTCTTAACAGTTGAAAGCAGAGAGTTACAAATAGAGTATTTTAGACCACAAATCATTGCCATCAGATTAGCTAATAAAATAAAATTAACTTTTGCTCTGATGTTCAAGATCAAGTTGGATGGAGCACTGAACATCCTGATACACTGAAAGGTATCTCTGTCCTTGGCAATGTAGGTTGGAAACAAATGAAAATGAATGAGAATGAAACCATTCTATGATTCATTTTTTTAAGTGATTCACTGATTGGCAATATTTGGTTGATCCAAATCTATGAAAAATAATAATTTTATAGAGTTTTATAATACCTCAAATTGTCTTAATCAGTGAGGAAAAGGTCAACAATCTGAAACTGATGAAAACACTACTTCTAGTATGGTGGGACAGGAGAAACAAAACAAATAAGGAAAGAAAGTCCTCAAGAACAAAAAATAATGTAATTTATGAAGTTTAAATTTTTTTGAGAAAGAAATAGAAACATACCTAATATGAATAATGCTATTTTACAGATGCTGTAGTGGTACATTTTGTACAAAGAACAGTCACAAATAGCCCTCACAGTAAGGAGAACGGAGTGATCCTTTTCTATTCCACGTTCTGGTGAGTAGAGTCCATTCCCTACTATCTCAGAAATCTTCTATTTATAACTATATTGCAGCTAATATACTGAGAAAAAATGATCAACAAGTATTAGGCAAAAAAATGAGACACATCTGGGTTTCCTCAAATGTTAGCATGCATTCTGTATCTCTGATAATGGATTCAGCTAAGCACATATATTTTGAGATCAAATCAATGGATTTTATATATTTGCTTCACCAGTGTGCAGCTTGAAAATTCAAATATAAGTGCTAGATGCTCCACGTGAATGACAGTCTTCCATTAATTTATGTTATGTATGTCCATCATACCTCTATGTAAAAAAATGTGGTTTAAAAAACACTTCTTAGACACAAAAAAACTCAGAATTTCCTGTTTCGCAGTTAGCAAATCTTATGTATGTTTACACTGCTGTAAATTGGACTTGGTTAACCCACAGAATCTACAAAGGAAACATGATAACCCACAGGATCCATTAGGGAGATGCGACAAGAATAGCAATATCAGAGGACAGAACTATCATAGAATTAGATTACACCATCAGTACCCCACAGACCTAAAATACTCATGAGCTGACTTTTTAACTTTGGCAACAAACTGATTTAGTATCCCTCAGAAATGCTTATTTCTTACACCTTATATGCAAGAAAATGTGAGACCTTCTTCTTAGATACCTGTTTACTATGTTCTCTCTTAAACTACTATGAATATAGACCACTTGCTTCATCTGCAGAAGGACAAATGTTGGTCTTGCTGAGTTATATTTGTTATTCTCTTGGCTCCAGGCATTTCACATGACCTCATGGAAGCTTGATCAGGTTGGGTCATGAATAGACGCTTGCTTTCTAAATCTACTTAACTCTATAAACAAAGCCAAAGGAATTGAATGAGATCAAACTCTGGAGTTGGCACAGGACAGGTTTACAATTGGTCAGTACTAACTGCAAACATTTTTTTTTTTAAACTATCAAGATTTTTTCAGAGCAGACAGCAATTTTTAGGCCTCTGATTCAGTACTGCATGAATTATGAAGGATATAACTTCCCATGCTAGAGAAAGAGGGGCAAATGAAGGAAGAGTTTCACTGTCTCTTGGACATATCAGGAGAAAATTAAAATTAAGAATCTTATGGAATAAAGAAAAATAATATAAAAAAAATACTAGTGAAGTTACCATTTGCCTCTGATTAAATACACTGATGTCTACTGCTTCCTTAAAGACTACACATCTTGACTGGGAGAGAAAAGGAAGAAGATAGTCTAAGTTGATCAGGACTGACACCATAAATTGGCTACTTTCTTCCTCTTTTCTTCCATTTTGCCCTATTTCTCTTTGCTCATGTATGGTCATGGCAGTTTGTTTCTCTTATTCCTATGGTCACTATTTCTCTAGCTGAAACCTCCGTTGTCTTGTCCTCTTACAATGAAGAAGAGTTTCTATTTTGACATTTAGAAGCTTTTCAAACAGACATAATAGCAATGTCTCAGTTCCTATTGCATTCACATTCGGCTGCATGTTTTGTTGTTTTTTAGCATTTAACTAATCATACTTTTGCATTCAAAAAAAAAAAAAAAAGTATAGAAAGAAAGCTTACTGTGTACAGTGCCAAAGACCATAGGGCAACATCTTAGGTCCTACTTTCCTTTGGAAACTTCACCTAAATACTTTCAGAAGTTTAATTTTAGGGGTTTGTTCTCTTATTATCCTAATTGCTAGCTATTTTAGGAGAGAGCTGAGGGCTACTGTTAGGTCATAAACAAATTTAAATGGTTTTATCTTTAGAAAATGTAAATACATGTCATTTTTTATTGGTGATTATAAATAAACAAAACTGATTTGTATCAGCTCTAAAACACATATCCTACTTCAATGTTGGTAGAAATCTCTTGATTGACTATCAGCCTACTCCAAACATAGAAACAATGTATTTGTTCCTTTTAGTAGCTAAACTGCCAATGGCTAATGCTTTCACTGAAAGGCCAAAAAGAAAAGTAACATTCTAAAATCTGCATAATGGCAATGTCATCAAATACCCTTCATAGTGTCAACAATAATCCCTCAAATGAAACTTGCCATGATATTTTTTTTCACAGTTTGCTGACAAAGTGAAACCCTTAACAGATGGGCACATCTTAATCATGAAACTAGACAACAGCTTTTTATAAACAGATAGAAAGATATTCTAACTTCCTTAAAAATACTCTTTTCATCAGCGTGTGGAGAAGGATATAGAGAATGACCACTAGCAATGCACAAAAGAAGCTGTATAGACTCCTATTCAGACATCAGTCTATCACTTGTAAGTTGGCCCTATGATGTATGTCTAGCACAAAATCTGCATTATGGTACTGTCAGGATATTTTTGATGGATTCAGCCAGATGTATTATAAATAATGCACTTGGCTTGATAGTTTCTACAACAGCACACTTTTTAAGGGGGATAAAATGTTGTATACTAAATTATAAGCCATCTGTAAACCTGGTTAACAGACACTTTCCCTTGAAACTGTACCTCTACATGGAAGTACTCATCCAACAACAAAGATGAAGAATAACAGATGAGTATTCATGTTCCAGCTAGTCTGAAGAAGGATTTTTTTTCAGGCCTTGGAAGAGTTTGGATAAGATGATTAATCGTAATAGGTCTGACCTTTTGTGGTCCTAATATATGCGATATCTTACTCTTACAATAATGAGACAATTTGCCCTTGCTCCCATATAAGTCTTACATTGCAATGTTTAACAGAAGATCATGAAGAGAATCTCGTACATCTGACTCCTTCATGCAAAAGAATTAAAAAATAAGTAACAAGAGCAACAAAACAGAACAAAAGGTGGTGTAGGCTACACATGTCAAAGTAATTCAGTATGTATACTGTATATGTAGCTCACTTAGATACTGCCATTCTCTTTCAGCATTTGTAAAACCCCCCCCATATTGCAGTTTCTTTAGTACAGCTGAATAAAGATCTGTTAACTTTGGAAGTTGCTGTAAGGCTGGCTTTCCAGCTAGTCTGGATGGGATTACTGTTCCATTGTCTTTTGCCTAGCAAATCCATGAATTTCCCATAATATTCTTGTATTTTCAGCAAATGTTTGCTGAGGAGGCTAGCTCATGCTCATTTTTGACACCCAGCCTGTTCTAAATAGTAAAAAAGGAAAAAAAAAATACAACACCAAGAAACCGAATGCACACTGTTGATCTTACTTCTACTTCTTTATAGAAAAAGATTATTTAATAAACAGAACACTTCTGAAATTTTAGACTTGCATACCATACAATGCCAAAGACTTTCAATGATCATTCATTTCTTGCAATTTAAAGACAAGAATGAGGTTAGGCACAAATGCCCAATGAACCAGCCTGGGAGCACAGCTCAGACTGAGAGGAAGATAAAGCATGATGTTTTGCATTCTAGGAAGCTAACAATAAGATAAATAAGTTTTTTATTTTGTAATGACTACTATCTACAAAGATTAGGAAAGCAAAGTTTGTGTGTCAAAGTGTAAAGGCAGAACACAGCAGAGTTTAAAAATCAACAGGATTGTAGACTGAGAAAAAGATTAAGTAATCCTATATAAAAGAATTAATCACTGTGCATTAAAAACATTTGCAACAATCTATCTGAAGTGATGCTTATTTAAGCTATTTTTCACATAATGCCTTTATTAGCCACACTTTAATTTCTTACTTACCTATGACTAGAAATCATTGCATGGCATATAGATTCATGTTACATTGGAGGGACTGTACTTGTCAGTGTGTGTGTGTACTTCAGAGCTGTTTTAGAGAATGGTATAATTCTGATTTAAATTTGCGTAATGACGTTGAATTTATTTCATACTGTTTATTTTCCCATTGCACTTCTGTTAGGCACTTTGATCTAGACCTTGTAAGCATTTAGAAAACTAATTGCAAATGCATGAGTCATTGTTCTTTTTACCTTGGAGAGGAGGATATCTTAATATAAAACCTTAGTGACTGCAGTGAGTATTGGACTGATTATAATCAATGTAATTCAGGTACAAAATTCAGAACCTCTAAGCTTATGACAGAACTAGAATCAGGGGAAATTTCATCATCTCCTCCTTTTCCCCTAGTTTCAAAGTTTAATTCTTTTAAATGACACTTCAGATCAGGTTTTTGGTATCTAAATCAGTCTATTCAGTAGCACTGTG
Organism: Gallus gallus; assembly: GCF_016699485.2. Lineage (NCBI taxonomy): Eukaryota > Metazoa > Chordata > Aves > Galliformes > Phasianidae > Gallus > Gallus gallus. Next base: position 9,031,453 of record NC_052540.1, read on the forward strand.
AGACACTGCAGTGCTGCTAGTCAAAATACTCTCCCTGGGATGTCCCTTTGTTAACAGTGTTACAGAGATAGACACATCCTAGGCCTCTATTATGAAAATTCTACAGTATGGGGTACTCTTGTATAGACATAATCCTGGAGGATTAGGATGGGATCCAAGGACACCAGGGCAGCAATCATGACACAGCAAAGCGTGCAGCTGACTGCAGAAGCACAGTAAGGGAAAGGTGTGCCTTACTTTTGTGGCCTCTCAGGCTGTACACAAACAGGGCACACAGCTCCATTATTTAAGCTTTTTAAGATCAAAACTTTAACACTTATGCTTTGAAAGAAAATTATTTCATTCATTGTCAATTTTTCAGTTGTTCACCAATCAGAGAATGTATCTAAATAAGTCTTTTCCTTGTTTAACATTTAAATTATTTTTACTAGCTATATGTAGCTATATATTTTAAGAAAAAATGTCTAAGATAACAAACTAGTTATCACTGGACCATATTTCAGCTAACAAATAACCATATCCCCACACTTGTAAGAGATAACCTTTAAGAATTGAAAATCATTTGTAAGTATCAAGAGAGGATGTGTAAGCTACTAATTTATTGTACAATACGAAAATGCCTAGACTTCATTTCAGTTTTATTTATATGCTAATTATTTATAAGGCAAAGACAATTCAAGTTTTTTTTATACGTAGTGCATTAAGTTAGTAAAACAAAAAGCCTGCAAGCTTTTTTCAGAATCACCTAACCAAAATAAGAAACAATTTCCCACAAATGCAGTAAATGACATAGACCTTCTCTTTTAACCAAGTTCTTAGCAGAAAACAAGCACAGATTTCTGAACTTAACACATCTTAAGAATGGCCTTTGTCTAACTACCAGACGGATCTCAAAGAATCCTTACCAAAATAAAAAGGCAATGAGATTATTACAAACTCGGTTGCAATCAAAACTGTTCAGTTTCTTCTTTCAGTGACAGTTGTACTGCATACCAGTGACAGAATTATGCTAGCTTGCTGTATTCAAACTTATTTATGATTACCAGCCATAATGATTTCAGAATAGCAACATGCACAAAATGAACAGTATTTGCAACAGCAGTTCTCATTAGTTCTATTTATCACTTACTCTTGATCCTTTTTCTGGAAAGCACCGACAAACCGAACAATCCTGTCCCCCACATGGGTCAATATATGCGTATCCTCCCTGAAAATTAAAAGGTTATGAATTTATTAACACACAACTGACAGTAATCATTTTATCATATGGCATAGTACTTTATTTTAAACTTTTTTTTTTTTTTTAATGCTTGGGTGTTTCGAAAAGGGTAAAATACTAGGAAGAAATTGCTGTTTAAGTAAGCCTGTCTAGCTCTAAAGAACAGAACAAAATTTGTGGATTCTCTGTTAAAATGTTACTAAAAATAAGAATCTAATATTTTTTCTTATTTAAATAAGTGATAAAGCTTTTGATTTGTACACATATTGTCCAATTAGATGATTTTAAGGCAAAAAATTTGGCTGTTGCTGTATATTCTCTTATACCCACTGGGCAATGTCCTGCTGTAGAAGAACCTTGACAGTAAACATCAGAATAAAGTGTAGCTCTTCAACTTAATGCAAAAAGCAAGGATGTTTTTGATTTTGCAGAAGATCTGTTATTTTAGAGGAATGGTGCCCACACTTAAGCTGGTGAACCTACTGTTTCATTTAAGCAAGTACAATTCCCACACATGTTGTAACTGGGGACAAGGCATTGTTCTGTGCTGCATCCCAAATTCTTTGGCTTCATTTGGAAAGAAAAATAGATGTATAGGTATAGTTAGGTCTATATTAGACTTTAGTACATTCTCTGCTCTGGCAGAGGGTAACTCTGGGACCGCAGTGCTCAAGACATGCACTCCTGCATCAGGATGTGGCTAGATGGCTGGCTGAAAGACCATGACAAACACCCAGCAGCTACACAATTGATGTTTGAGGTAAGGCCTGGCACTGCAAAACGCTTCTAGAGCCTAAACAGTTTTCTTATACAACAAGCTTCGTCTACATTCAGAAGTCACTGGGCAAGGTGAAAGTCTCAGAGGGATGTTAATACCAGAAGCACGTGATCCACATCCGATCATTTCTAACACTTTATATTAGTGACACAAAAAGAAGCAGCAGATATTTGAAATTTTCCTTTTTGAAAGACTGACAAATGGTAATGCCTCACCACCTTCAAAGGTAATCCACAGGTTACATTTGTCTGTAAGTATCATATGAACCCTTCCCAATGTTTGATTAATAGAATACATAAGTCAGTATTACATATAAAATCCTCCTGAAGTTCTTGGACCTCCCATTAGCACAAACATGCTGGCAAAGTAGAAACAATAAGCAAAAGTTTAATACCACTGCTGTACAAGGTGAAAGATGTTACCTACCATCTATGTTGAGCAGTACTAAATATTGAAGCTAAATACATTTAAGTAAAGAGGTTGCATTTAGAAATATTTGAACAGTCATAATTTTAATTTGTAACAATTTTTAATTTATAAACCATCCCATTAGGAGACTGTCTAACTAAGATTGCACAATAGAAGGCAAAACAGGCTGAATATAGTCCATGCAACAACTGTATTCAATTTTTGTCTATTAAAGGAAAAAAAGTACTATGTACACCGTGTTACTATGCATTGTATACCATTAGTTTACTTATTTCTTGTATCAAAACCTTCTGTTGTTGCCTTTGGCACCAAAGGAAGAGACTTACTTTTCAGCAAATTGAAATGAAGGAAAAAAGCATATTTTAGGAGAAATTAAAGTAACACAAGATGTAATGTCATTAGATTCATTGTCATAACTGAAGATTTTTATTATTCTTTTACATTTCCCAATGCATAATACTAAATATATGCCAATCATATATACCACATGCACTTACAAACTCACTCGAATGGTTAGAATGTTTATTAGATCACATTATTCAATACAATTAAGCATATAAATGGTGAGCGTGGCTTTGAATAGGATGGTGAGGACTTACAGGATTTAAAAACAACTTAGGTAAACAAGTAAACAGTGATAATGTGAAAAATATTTGCTTAGTTTGCATTTGTTTTTTATCAAGGTCAAAAGCATTTTGTTACTCGTTTTAATGATCAACAGAACACAATAGGTTCATACTTCAATTTTTCAAGGAGAAAACACTGATAAATATTAGATAACAAAGAAAAATTCTGTTCCTTTTTTTCTACAATATTTTTAGAAAATTTGGTACTCCCAAGCCTCAGAACAAGGCAGTATGATAGCCTCTCTCACAGACTGTTTTTCTTTCACAAACAACTTCCCGTGAAATTGCTAATCTACTTCATGCTAGTCTTTAACCTACTTGTTAACAACTTGACTCCACTGGAATGTCAACGGAATGCAAATTTCTAATAACATATACGCTGTTTCCCTTTGTTCTGTTTTTAAAAAATAATTCTATCTTAACATTTAAACCAAAAAGGGGTGACTGGAAAAAAAAACAAAAAACAACAACACAAGAAAAGTTTTTAATATATATTTGCAGGAAATAAAGAGAATGGATTCAAAAATGTTTCACTGAGGGCATTACAAAGATGAGGTAAATACAGAGAACAGTAATGAGAGGAAAATATGGTAGATATTAAGACTGTATTATATGCAAAATTTTTACTTCAAAGAGGTGGAATGTACAGATGTACAGAGGTCAGTTGTAACATACAGAATAAGCATAATATATGCTATAGGGCCACAAAGATTATTAGAGAACCAGAGCACCTCTTTTAGGAAGACATTGAGGGAGGTGGGCTTGTTTAGCTTGGAGAAGAGAAGGCTCTGGGGAAACCTTTTTGTAGCCTTCCAGTACTTGAAGGGAGCTTATAAACAAGATGAGAGAAGCAGCTCTTTAAAAGAGGGAAAAATTAGGCAAGATAAAGGCAGAAATTCTTTATTCAGAGAGTGGTAAGGCACTGGAACCATCTGCTCAAAAAAGATGTGGATGCCCCATCCCTGGAGGCATTCAAGGCCAGGTTGAATGGGGCTGTGGCAACCCTGCGAATGGCATGGGGTTGGAACTGGATGGTCTTTAATATCCCTTCCAGCCCGAACTATTCTATTATTCTGACAACATAGGCCACTAAAGCGACTTGATGAGAAAGGATACAGAATCAGCACATGGCAGTGTTTTTTCAAATGCAGCTTTTAAAATGCATTTAAAGATACCAAAGTTAGAATGTAGGAGAATTCAAAGGAGAAAATCACAGAATAGTTAAGCTGAGAAATTGGAAAGAGAGAATTGCAGAAATATTGAAAGAAACATCATCATTTTCCCACAGAGCTGTAGGTCATTTTGGTGTACATATAGTATTCTTTTAACTATACCAGCTTATTTACCAACTGTTTAAAGTACAAATTGTCACTTACCCCATCAATTTCTTGTGCTGAAAAAACAATCAGCAGCCACCTGATTTAAGAGAAGGAGAAAGCTAGTTTACAACTAAACTTTCAATATCCAACCTTCACAAAAAACGTTACCTCTAAAAATAGGAAGTGTATACGTATGGTTGGGATGATTATTTAGTAAAAGTGTATTTATAAAGGATGTGCATCATCAAGAAATGGACAATGCATCCTATGTAATTTTATCTTTTTGGATGCGTGGGACTGAGTATTAACATATAGAGATGAGTAAACTATGTGAAATGATTCTGGGGCAGGCATTCAGGTATGAGTTTAATATTATTTTCACTTCTACAAATAAGTTAATTACTAGATTATAGGAACATCTTTCCTCTTAAAACAGATTCAGAATTATAGTTCCTGTTTTCTACTGTTTAAATAGTGTAGTACCTGAAATTTAAACGGTCTCAATTTACAGACAAATAAAAATCTAATTTAGTAAATTACCTGATACGCTTATCAAATTTATGACAGACTACAGATCGTCTAACTGGTGGTTACTGTTCAACTGACAGCTAAGAATGTATCTTAGCAACTGTAGTTAAAGATTTTAGTGATCTGTAAAACTTACCAGGCAGTTCTGATAAGCCACTTAATTCGTTCAAATGAATCCTTTGTTAACGCCATTTACATTGATTAATGGACATGCAGCACTTTTTTTCTCTGTTTTATAAACAAACCAGCAGATCTTCTGTTTTCTTCTGTTTGTGGATGGTCTAAAGACACCATTCCATTCTGTTGTTGTTTTCTCTTCTGAACCTGATTAAGATATAGATATCTGATGTCCAATTTTACATGAAAAATTACTGGAAAACCAAAACGTGTTACCCATTTAAATATATCACACTGCACAGCTTTGTATTGGCAATACATTATATTGTCCCTTTACAAGCAACCTTTTTATCAGCTATCCATTTATTTCAAGAGATCTATGTATGAAAGTACAGATCAACAAGAGAAGGGTACAAGATTTCACTCCAGAAAAAAAATGTCTTCTTCCACAGTAATGAACAAAAAGCATCCTGCATAATTATTAAAACAAAAAACAAAAAACCAGTCATACGCACTGATTCTGCTAAAAACTTTAGAAATAAGATGTGACACATTTCCACAGTAAGGACCTAATTAACTTCAAAAGTATATATATAGGTATATATATGTGTATGTATATATGTGTATATATATAGTCTGCACTTTCATGACCAGATTTAGCAGTATCTTCTGCAAATTGGGCTGGAGTAGGCATTTGTGTAGGCATCTATATGTGAGAGGCTGGGCTTTTCCCTCTCGTCTTTAATGAGACTTACACTGCTCATCCTGGGCATGAACTTGTGCTATTTCTGAGTACTGACAGCTCTCTTCCACTGTCATCTCATTTGCTTCCCTGTGACCTTTCTGTCCCAGACAACATCACATCTTCTCACTTCTGTAAGACTCTATACTACCTTCTCCGGCTAATACCAGGTTAAATTTAAAGTGATATAGTTAGCTTTTTGTAAAGTGGAGGTGCCTTTGGCTTATAAACAACTTTAGGCCACATTTTTATCCTTATTACTTTTTTTTTTTTTTGCTTTTTTTTTAACCTATTTTCATACAGTATTCCTGCATGAAAAGCATAGCACAGTTGACAGGTTTAGTAATCTCACAAATAAAATGGGAAAATTTTCTAATTCCTTTCCTGAGATATGATTTTCTCAGTGTGGTTACCACCTATCTGGCTTGAAAAACATGTTATTTTATTTTTTCTCCACAGTTTCTCTATACCTTCCAGCTTGCTCTCACTGATACTTGGGACTTGAGACTGAAGGTGATTGCATCTGTTGTGATGCTCAAGGTCTCTGACATTCTGCTCTGCTCCTCCAGAGACACATTTTTGCTGCTAGTCCCAAACTCTTGGGAGAAGCAGCCCCAGTAACTGGCTTTCATGGCAGATTTCATTGGGGGTTAACAGTACCTTCTCTGAATGGAGATCTGGCTCTGCTGTTCGCATGTCCACACATGCAGCTGTTCTACAGAGCTCAGAGGCTGCTTTGTGCTCCTAAAAGACTTCGGATTTCTATCTCACCGGTAGTCCTAATCGACTTTATGTACCTACTGATAGTGAGGCTTTTTCTGTATCACTTGTAGTGCTTTTTGAGGCCTCTGGTGCAGGATGCCCTGTACAGCACTCAGGAACACTACAACTAAGTATGATGGCTGTGGCCTTGTCTTCTCTTCTCTGGTTTGCTATCTCTCAACAGCACTCAGGTAAGATGTCACGTTGGACATGCAGCATTTTTTGTCGATATTAAAAATATGATAAAGTTTTTATACTGCTAACACTCTACAAGTCCCATTTCAATTCAGGAAACCTTTCCATGACTGTGTGGAAAAGCCCGGGAAGAAGCACTTCTCACTGGCTCACGTTTACGCAGCGGAAGGCACTTTCTCTCGTTAGTCGCCTCATCAACGGCACTTCCTCACGGAGGAAGGCGGCAGCGCCGTTGCAGGGCAAACACTCCCTCAAGGCAGCAGCAGCAGCCGGCGGCAGTGCCCCGGGCGCAGCGCTGAGTCCCGCAGTGCCGCCGCTCCCCGCAGCCCCTCCGCGCTCCTTCCCGCTTTCCCCTCCGACCGCGCTCCTGCCCCGCTATCACCTGCCCTCCCCTCCGGGGCGCTACAGCGACTCCGCTCCGGGCGGGCGCGGGCTGTGGCCGAGCTCGGGCGGTCCCGTGCTCGCTGCCGGCCGCTCGGGCGGCGCCACAGCACCGCAGTGAGGCGAGGAGGGGACGAGGAGCGGTACCCCGGGTCGCCTGCACTGCCCCGCGGCGGGCCGACTCCTCAGCGCGCTGCCCAGCCCTGCAGGTGCCGCGGCCAGGCGGGACGGCCTCAGGTACTGCCGCCCGGGGCTGCCCCTGCGCCGCTCACCTCAGTTCCAGGAGGGAAAGCCCCGGGCTCCTCGCTCGCGCTGCGCCCGCTCAGGGCGGACGGACGACGGCTGCCAGCAGTGCCCCAGGCAGGAGACACGCGGGGGGGGGGGGGGGGGGGGGGGGGAGAAGGGGGGAGAGGGGCGGCCCGAACGGCCCCGCCCCGGCTAGCTCTGTCCCTGTCCCCACCCCAGGGAGCCGGGAGCGCCGAGGAGGGTGCGAGGCGGCAGCCCCGGGGCCAAAAGCCGCGGGCGGGCCGGGGGCAGAGTTCTGGTGCGGGGCTGAGCTCCGCGGGACGCCACGCGAGCAGCAGGATGGCGGGCAGGGGCTGCCCACAGCGCCTGGCGCTGCTGCTGCTGCTCGCCCTGCTGTGGCCGGGCCGCGCCGCAGCTGAGGTGAGTGCGCGGGACGGGGCGGCGCGCGGGCTCCCTCGGGGCAGAGCGGTCCCACTCTGCATCGTAGCAGCAGCGGTCGCGAGGAAGAAAGCACTTCACCACTTTCTAGCAACCGCACGGTGAAATGATGCACTACTACCGCGTGAGGCGCGTCTCGCCCGGGTGCGGTGTACCTGAGGTATCGCCCCCAGTGCCGGGCACCGTTACCTCGCACGGCGGCTGGGGCCGACGGGGCGCTCGGTCGCCGCTTCTCCCGGGAGCGAAGGAGCGGTCCTCGCGGAGCCGCAGCCAGACGCGGCCCTTCCCGCCCCGCCCTGCCGCCCGAGGGCTCCCTACGACCCTCCCGGGGCTCACAGCGGCTGCGGGGCTCCGCGTGGGCGGCGGGAACGGGGCGCTGTGTGGATGGGGCGGCCCTGAGGGAACCGCGAGGCAGCTCTTTCTGTCTGCTGCACCTGCGACTACTTTGCTGCAAACGCGCCTTAGAGCACGGTTTGTCGCTCAGGTCTGGGATGCACGTGCATCACTGTCGGTCCGTACGTTCTCCTGTGTCGTACTTCAGACCTTGCTGAGCCTTTCTCCTCTGTTTGGCTGTAACACTTAGATAGGCGTTCCCAACTGGAGATGAGCAGTCAGCTATGGGGCAATCAGGGCAGGGTGGCATTTCTGGTACATGTCCTCTAGAAAACTGCTGGTTTCAGAAAATTTCAAGTTCTGCTTTGCCAAACAATTGCCAACAGTATTGATTTCTCCCTGCATGTTCTTACTGCATACAGAAACACTGTCAGTCACCTTTATGGTAAACATTCATATCATCTACTCAGTTGCTGCTAAATAGAGACGATTTTTCTTCTGCTGTAAAGATTAACCAAAGCAAAGTAATTAGTAATGATATATTTTTTAAAATATTGCAGCTGTTCCATCCACTTAGTGTGGGTAAGGTGCCTAGAAACAGAACAAGCACCTCGATATCATGTGTTCTTTCATGGCACTCTGTAATTAACTCGTAGACAAGTTTAGTCATTTAACAATGGTCCAATTGTTTTGTTTATGAAGGAATTAAAATACCTCTTGGTTCTTATGTAGAACAGAGGTACTAGATCTGTTTGCCATTTCAGAAACTTACTAATTTTTTGCAAAGTTTTTTCAGGTTCTTCATAGAAGGCAACGTCTTTCTGTCTTTCACCTAGTTTGCTCTTTTTTATTCTATTCTCCTTTGCTGGTACCTCTCATGACCCTAGTTGCTCCTAGGACATGAATATCATCATATATGCAGCTCGTAAGAGCATAGGCTGCATACCAGGAACTCCTCCCACAGCACACTCTTTCTCTAAGCTTTTATTCTGGCTACAAAGATCTGCGTTGGGTTTTTGTCTACAAGGGAAGGGAAAAGGAGGTGTACTGACAAGAGACCGCATATTTCTCAGTAAAGCACTTCACTTTCTAGCAAGCACGATAGGATTCTGGAATATTTGCCAGTCTTTCAGCCTTTTTGTCAAGGGTAAATCATGAAGTACCCAGCTTTCTGGAACACTGTCATAACCAGATCCTTGTTTACACTTCTGTCTTAAGGGCTGGATGTGGGATGGTAAGAAGTGTCTGCACTTCAAGGTTTTCTACCAAAGTTTTGCTGTTTAAGCAGAGCTTGACCGCAAGGTACCGATTCAGTGATGCTCTGACCATTCAGGAGATTTCAGATGTCTGAGATCAGTTAAAACTAGATTTACAACAGATAACCAAGGTCAGTTTAAGATTCAGATGTCACAGTTTCTGGGTTGGGTTTATTGGTATGAAAATGCTGATATTTTCAGAGGGAAAATTCTGTTCTAATATTTTTTTCTAGATGACGGAGGAAATTACAGCTTTAAAACAAGCGGTTTCATTTGACATCCTAGTTTGTGGCTGATGTTAACTGGCATGAAGTGATTTATTATAGTAAATGACTGAATAAACCACTGCATCTGGAATGGAGTGCCCATTACAAAGAAATAGTGTTTATGTTTTAAAATTGTGCTACACTTTCATACAAAAATAAATTGATATTTGACAAGTAATCATTATTTTTGCTGCATGCATATGTTGTAAGATGTTTTAATATAGGCACATTTTTAGTGTGTGTTTTTTAATAACTCAATAAGTAATTTATTCCCAAATACAAGAAATAAAATTATTAATTTGTGCCTGCTGATGTTTATATGGCAAATTTCGGTCTTCACAGTCATTACTTCTCTGTCCTTAGCAGCTTGAATTTTCTGGCACATAGTAGGGAGTATTATTATCTGCATTCCTGGCCACTGGCATGCTCTAATCATATCTTCTGAAAACTCAGCAGAAGTAGCATCTTCCCATGTCAAAGGCTTTCAGCTTATTTAATGTATTCCTCCACTCCAAATATTGATGTTATAATCCTTCATATTTTCCCACTGTTCTTATAAATACTTTAGAATAATAGGAGAGAAAAAAAATCCTTTTTTTTTTTTTTCTTTTTTACTCGGGGGGCAAGATCTTTCTAATTCCTCAAATATATTTTATTTCTCTCTGAAAAAATAGAGATTTTATTTTCTACTGTTTCCCTGCTTTTTTTAACAGCAGCTGAAGCTGGTACTATCTTGATAGAAGTGTCTAATCCAATTCTCTCTTTTGATACCATTCATGCTCTTCTTTCATGGTTTAGTGTGATGAATGTCTTGAAATGAAACGTGCATCTAAACAGTGTTCCCTGAAATTTGCTGTAACAAATGACACTGATAAGAAAAATACATTGGTCAAGTTCATTATTTCTGAATCAATGCTGCTTCTTAGTGGCATCATTCATTTTTATGATAAGACCATGTTGTTCAGGAGAAAAGAAGGCTTTTACTTGGACAAGATTACTTGGTTGTAAGATGCTCATCACCTCACATTACCTGTGCTTCTGGATTTTTATTGTAACACGATTATTGTATTAGCTCACAGGATGAAGTCAAGAATTCTGTATTCTGTACTTAAAGCAATCATTATTCTTTGCATTTTTTTTCCATCAGTGCAAAGGAGGGGAGATAACAAATTCAGTGACTACAGAGCTTGAGAAGATCTTTTTTCCATCCTGTTTCTTGCTTTTGTTTACAACCTGTGACCAGGCACAAGCATGTATATTCCACAATGAATTTCTCTTTTCCATGGGTAGAATTCACAGGCAAATATTTGTAAGCTTTTTTTCTTCTTGCAATATTTTTTATCTGTTTGTTTGACTCGTTTCCTATTTATATGCAAACTATATTGCTATTACAAATAGATCTTAATATATGGCTCTGGGAGTGAACAATACAATGTTCTAGCTCAGACATGAGCATCTCTAAGCCTGCTAAGAATGGGATGTAGGCTGACTGGCTTTGTGTAGCCAAGGATCAAAACTCTAGAAAGACAAAGCAGTGTCACAGTGAGAATGTTCCTTTTCCACCTCCTTTGGAAGCACCCAGGCTCTCTGTTGCATGGAGCAGCTGAGAAGGGAAGACATGCACCTGAATATACAAAAGAGAGTTCACTGATCATGTTAGAAAAACAAGTTTTTTGTGAAGTGCTCTCTTTGATTTGGTTCATATGATCCCAAGTCTGAAGTCACTGGGGGTGTTACTTCGATAATTGGGCCTAATTTATACTAGACTATCCTGATCCTGATTGCCTCTATAATTAGTTGTTACGCAGCCATCATCTCCATAGAGAAACAGGCCAGCGTCAGAGTGCTGCTGAGCTGTTTTTTCTCACTGGGCCATGATCAGAATTAGCATAAGTTGGCACAGTTGCCTTCATGTTAGTGCATCAAAACTGGTGGAGTTCCGCTCCCTTACACCACATGCAAGTTTGCTCTGATGGCCAAGAAAAGTTAAGTGTTCTGTTTAGAGCTATATGCTGCAGCACACAGTTGAAAGATGCTGAAACTCATTAGGGGTTCCTTGTAAAACACTTGCAAAACATGAACTGCTAACACATACTGTGTTGCTTTTTCTAACAAATCTGCAAAGTAAATACACATTCAAGCAAAACTGTATAATTCAAGTTATATTGCTGAGTGAACATTAAAATGCTCAAAGCAAGCAGGTAAACACTGGTTCGTTCTTCATTGTTTTATGTTTCTTATAGAAGTAACAGCATTTTATTTTGAGGTCTTTGCTAGTGATCTCTTCAGCAATACCTAGAGCTGGTTTATCATAACAGGTCTGTGAAACAAAATACTTCGCTATTAAGGGCAGCTAGTATGGGATGTCCGGTCATCTGTTTTACTGTCACATTCTCACCCTGCTGCCTAACAAAGTAACAGTAGAAGGCTCAGTGTGTTGGCATGGATTACAGGAGCCTAGGAGGAAGGTGAAATACAAAAAGGCTTTTTTCTTCTTAACCGTTTACAGGCCCTGCCTCTCTTGTGCACAGAAAAGTTTCTATTTTGCTACACCAGGCATTCTTAGGTTTATTTTCTTTGCTTGTCTTCTATTTTAACTTAGCAGATTTGTGGTAGGATACAAGACTCATACGTTTAGAGGTGTTCCATTTGGCTTGGTTCAGTGAAGGCTTTTTAATTGGGGCTTTAAGCTGCATTTTTTCCACAATCTGTTTTGGAGGAAGCTGCAAGAAAAAGCAACCTTTCTTGTTTTTTTTTTTTTTTTTTTTTTTTTTAAATCTGTGAAATCACAAAGCCTTTCAAAAAGGAAAAACCAAAGCATGTGCAGAGCTTTCTGTGAGCAAGCCACTGTTGCTTTCATAGCTATTTGCACCACTTAACAGAAGATGCACACCAGGAATTCTATGAATATACAAGTATACAGGCCTGAGGAGACAACATTTATGGAGAATACCATTCCCACACTGAACAGCTGGGAAGAAGTACAGTGTGTGATATAACACTGATCATATTAAGGTAGGATAGCAAAAAATAGCTAGTTAAATTATCTGAATTATTTATTAGATTACTTGTTTAAGATGTCCCTCTCTTAGGAAGGAGGAGCACGGATGAATAAGCTATTAAACACCCTTAAGAGTTTGCTACGCAGAAATTTCTGTGACTTGAGTTGCCTAATCTTTTTTTCCCCATGGAAAGGAAGAATGTTTGTGTTGTCCCTTTGTTTCATTCAAGATCAGGAGAAGAAAAAAAAAAACAACACAAAACAACAAAGCACAGGGATGGCATTTATGGGACTGCCTGGGAAGGTTTTACCAGTTTGAGTATAGTATGAACAGTTAGCTCCAGTTTCTGATAGGCCTCATCACACTCTAGGGAAGTGAAGTAAGATATTGGTCACTGGAAGTATCAGAAATTCCCGTGTTCTAACAGAAAAAGAAAACCGTGATTCTTTCTATTTAAAGAGGGAATAATTTTGTGTCCTCTCCATAGAACAAAAGCAACAGAGGAAAAAAAAAATCAACCCACCATAGATTCATTCGGGAGCTTCAACTGCACCCAAAATGTTACAGAGACAGTTGGGTAATTGAGGCAGCTTCTGCAACACAGGCCTCAGCGGTCATCACTGAGCTCACAAATTTCGACTGGTAAAAACTCAGTGGTGCTTTTCTTCTAAATGACAACATTTTACTGGTTTTACACTGAATACGTAAGTATAGTAGAAAAATTACAGGTGTTTTAAGTGATTTATTTTCAAACACATAATTTACCCCACTTAAACACTGGCAAAAGGTACCAGAAATGTAATGAAAATTTTGTATCCAACTTACTGTTCTGTGTAAAGCTTTTGTTGTTGGCTTGTTTCTTGTGATAAATATGAATACTTATAATGAAGATATTTGGCCAACTGTATAAAACTGTCATTAAGCAAATTTCTTATGCAACACTTTTTTCAGTTTTAAAAGTGATTTGGTTTTCAAAACTGTTTAAAAATTCTGAAGTGAAAAGACTTTTCATACACATACACCCATAATATCATAGAAAGTTGTCTAATTGTTAATTTAGAGCAGCTTCTTCTGTTTATCCATATCAATGTTTTAACATAAGTTTTCAGTTGGTTTGCAAATGCATTTATGAACATATCTTTGTATTACATAAAAGAACAGATGCTTCTCAAAACAATTCCAGACAGCTTTAAATTAAGAACAGAAAGTAAATAAGTTCTTATCAAATACAGATAGGTGCACGTTGGATTTTCATTGATCACAAATTGTGTATTTGATAATTAGACACAAAATAGTTCTTCCGCAAAATGGTATTAACATTATTTTCCTGTGATCATAAATGCTTAGGACTTCCCTTTTGCACCTCATACTGGAAGCAGCACATGCCCAGCATTCTAAGGTCCATTATACTGAGGAGGACAATTGATTCAGTAACTATTCCCTGTGCAAAGTTCCCAAGACAAGTGTTTAATGGAGCTTATTCAATAACAGCAATATCTGTAGTTTTACAGTTGTCTTCCACAGCATCCCCTGAGGTCAGCTCTCCCTGCATAAAATATTACTGAGTTGTTTATTAATTAAAGTTGCAGCTTTATTTCTTTGTAATGGAAATTGAAAAACAAAATAATTTTCTCAGGTGCAAGGCATTCATCTGGTAGGCAAAATGCTATGAATTCTGATAGCATTCATTGCTGCTAACAGGAGTCTTCTAAGGTAGGAATGTCTGGCTGCCTTTCTGTTCACAAGTGACTACACAATATTTCAGGGTTAGGGAACTGACATATTTTCCTTCATCTCATCATCTCCTATTTCTGCTCTACGTTGTCTATACTTATTGAAGTCTTAATAATTTGGTTTTGTTGTACTGGTGCAGCAATCACTAAAAAAACACAAAGTTCTTCGTGGTCTTTGATAATTTTAATGAATTCATGTTTGATGCTTAGAATGCATGAAAAACTTTTAGTATACAGATAGCAATGGTGAGAGTGGTATTTTGTTTTGATAGCAATGTTTTGGAGCGAGGAGACTTCATTCTGCAGAACCTTGTAGGCTACATGATGATTTACATTTGTACAGCATGAGGAATATGCTGCCAAGGTCACGTATCTACTAACCATGCCTAGATAGAATTACTAACTGCGCTAGTCTAGCTAAGTATCCTAATACAAGCGCATCTTAGACTCAGAAAAGAAGATTTTTCTTACGTAGCTTTTCCAGTAAGAACTTTTTTCTAGACAGCTGTGCTCTCAGATTGTCTGCTTGGGCAGGTTAGGACAAATTGTTAGAAACATGCTTGTGTCCAAGCCAGAAGCTTTACCTAGTGCCATAGTGCTCTTCAGAAAGTGCTGCGTCTCTGCGCAGCATACATCCCCCAGCACAAGTCTGTAGTGCAGATAATTGTTAAAGCAAAATTTCCCACTTAATACAAACATAATATTTTACATCCACTTTTATTAGATGTAACAGAAAACACATGGTAGAGATCATTAGAGAAATGAGCCTTTTGTAGTTTTAAACATTATATGAACATCAACTATTTAAGCAATATTATTCTGAATGCTCAGTTGTGGTTTATAGACACAGCTGGAATGTGTAAAGTGATTGCTTTGCACTGAGACAGCTCAAGAGGAATCTGTGTGTCAGCAGTCTTGAAAATTCTTAATCAAGGTTCTTTAAGGAGTTGGCCCGCTGATACATAATTTTTAATTACTATTAGAATCTAAGAGAAAATATATAGAAAACTGGAAACTAACAGATAATTTACTTCTATTTGAAAAGGATTATTGTGATGACCTGCAAAATTACAGACAGCTCAGGATACTGTTATTGAGCAGAAGTTGGGAAAGCAAATGAAAAATGAAAGGGAAATAAAAAAGAGGAAAAGAAAAACTACTAACACTCAAAAAAAAAAAATATATAGATCTTGTCCAACAAACCTGGTTTCATGTTTCAGTGGTTTCAGTGGAGTTCTTCTTTTGTGATCCTTGAAGTTAGAAGATAAAAACCCGATGACAGGATAAGTGAGATACTAATGAAAAAGAAATTTAAATGTAAAATCAGACTACAGTTTTAATAATGAGCATGATCAGCTGCTAGAGCCACCAGTGAAGGAAAGTGAGATCTTCACTACTCACTTGAGAGAGGACACCTGGGCTATTTTTACTGTCTGGTGTAATTAAGGATGTCACTTGCACTGCTCTTAATTCATGTTAAAATTCCTCCTGTTGAACAGTCATCATTCATTTGCATTAACCAGGACTTACCTCTGGAACCAGGGGTGTTCACTCATGAAATTAAAGACCAATTGGGCCCAAAATGCAAAATTAAGCCCTGCTTCAACAGGATTACTGTATTCCTACAGAACACGTTTAATTTCATTTCATTTTCCATCTGAATGCCTTTATTACTCATCTTTGTGGTTTTGATAGAGACTTCATCTGAAGCCTACTTACAATACGTGATACCTGATCTTACCGCAACACACTTTGCTGCATCTCTATTTTTGGTGCAGGTTTACTTATTTGTGTTGTAGTTTTTTTCCTTTCTAAATGTATATGTATATATTTAAATTATAGCTGACCTACTCAACTCTTCTCCAGGTCTAGAAAAACATGCACTGTGCCTCCTGTGTCATCCTTGATGTCTTTATGGAATGACATAGAAGGACAAATATTGGCTCATCATCCATTCCTCAACTACACGGTGTTTTTCTGTGTGTTTTGTTGTTGTCATTGTTTTGTTTGTTCATTGTTTTTTAAAATTTTGGCTCACTGCTTACTTCATTGGGTTTGTTGTTCATAGAAGGACTTTGCTTTGTTCTTTGGATTGGGAATCTAGTTCCATCTTCCTATCTACTTGTTTGAAATAAATTGAGTCAATTACTACAAGTCACAGAACCAAAAAACACGCAGCCAACATGTGGCTGCAGTAATGCATCTACTTATGAAGATGTTATTGTGAGAAATAATCTCTTAATATCTAATATTAAATGCCTCCATTGTATAACTTGACTATATACTATTGGTATGTTACGATCCTTCAATAAAGAAGCTGCAGGCATCTTACAAGGCTGTGGAGACATCCAGGCAACATCAGTGGTGTAAGTGAGCAATGATTTTTTGGTTCACAGCTCCTTTACAGAAGGCATAATCCAATCTTATGTAAAATCATATGCCAAAACATTTAGTGTTATCCAGCTGTCTGTGTAATGTAAAATCATCTTTGGTCTTTTCAGTTTAGTTTAAAGTTATATGTGTTCACAAAGAGATCTAAATTGATCTGAAAGCTAGCTAATGGCAAATCAAGCACATTCTAAGCATTCTCACTTTTTGAAGAAGAAAGGCTCTTTCTCTTCAAACAGTTAAATAACATTGATTAGTTATGTAGCATCATAAACTTTTACATGTTCCTGCATTTAACTTTAAGATTGATCTGTGATTATAAGTTAAAAGAAGAAGTTTCTTCTGTACCCATACATACCAGTGTTTCCACAGATTGTATCCATTATGGAAGCATATTTTCCCTTGGTTATTTTTCTCTATATCCTGAAAACTCTATTTTGCATATAAGTTCAGTAGTGAACCTGCTTTTTATATTACTTTTATGATTAGAAATATGGTGCAACTTCATTGAGGTCTATAGAGGTATAATAGCAAGTAGTCAATGCTGGCAATAATAGAAGGTGATGTATATTTTTCAGGAGAGCTCAGTGTGGTCAGTAAGGGTATGCTCCCAGTTACACTGAATAAATCAGGAGAATTTGGAATACTTCAAGCACTTTTTCTGAGTAAGCATCAGCTTTCCTGGGCTGATGTGTCTACTAAACTTGTAAGCTAAATCTTTGCTTTAGCGATTGAGTTTGCTGAGTAATCGGGTCTCATAGATTTTGCAGTTAATTTACAACTTGCATATGCAAGCCTTAAGAATGTGGTAGTTTGAGTCACTCACCAGCTCCATACAGCAGTAAAGTGAGGGACCTGCAATGGAGAACTGCGTCTATTGCACACTGTATGTTTACATCTTTCCTTTGTAAGCTGAACACTAATCGGATTCCAGTTTCATACTGCTTATCAGACATGTACCAAAAATGTGTCAGTAGGATGTACTATTTTGAAGAAAATAAATATTGGTGTTGGAAGGCTCTGATACTGGATAGGAAACAAGAATACTTATTGTCATATAGACTATTTTCAGTTCATTTTGAGATGTCAGTCACACTATACTTGTATATTTATACTTAAAGGCTTAAGATACCTGTCATATAACTTAAGTGGTGTATTTAGATTACCCAGTGGCAAACTGATAGAACCCACCTAGAAGAAATCAGAGTACTCTTTGTTGTTAAATCTGAACTACTGTTTATTCTTGTTCTCTGGTCATTTAATCATACTGATTAAAATAATATAAAAAGTAGCACAGTCACACGGCTTCTGTTTTACATAGAATCATTGAATGGTTTGAGTTGAAAGGGACTTCTAAGATCATCTACTTCCAACCCCCCTGCTATAGGCAGGGATGATGACTTTGTTCTCCAAATTTCTGATGCAGTACAACATACGCTCTACTTGTCAGATCTGGAGAAGAGCTTTTGTTAAATGTGCCAGAGAATTAAGTATTTAATGTTCAAAACACTAAAATCTACCCAGAAACATCATATTATCACCTATTATTCTGTCTATAGAATACATATTAACATAATCACTTCATGCAGAATTTGCTTTTTATGGCTGATGGATTCTAATCTATGTTTTATTTTGTAAATAGATGCTCATTTGAGGAATACACATTGCCTCTGTTTATAAATTACTGGATGGAGCTATTTCTCTTAACCTCAGCCACCTGAAAGACAGACAGCTTACATCAGCACTTCTCTAGTTCATGGAGAGCAGCAGATGCCTGCAGCATCTTCCTTCTGTCCTGACAGAGGCACCTAAAAAGATGGAATGAGTTGTTTGAAACCAGTTGTCAAGTTCCCATGTATAGTCAGTAGAAAGACACAGACACCATCAGCTGTATAGGAAATTAAGATAGATAGCTGATACCAAACACCACAGTTTGGCATGATAAAAATAGAAAAAAATGATCTATCATGTGGGAAGAGAATATACTTTTCAGTTCTGCAAAATATTTTACCTGAATGTTGCTACAGATAGATTCAAATTTAATGACAATCTGGCACCATCCTTTTAAAATGTCATGGACAACATTTTTCTCTTCTGTATCTTTCGTTTCTTTCTTTTTTCTTTCTTTCTTTTTTTTTTTTTTTTTTTGTGAACTTCACTGGAAAAGTTATAAATTTGGAACAATGCTGCTGTTGTATGATGACCATCTGTAGGGGTTAATTAATTCTATCTTCAAGATTTAAATAGAAATTTTATACCATACTATCTTAAAGGCTTTAATCCCATTAAAAATACAGTTATTCAATTTCTTCTGAATTTTATGCAACTTGTAAACATACTGTTAAAACTGATATAAGATATTTGTTACTTTCCTATTGTTTGGAACTGTACCATAGTATAAGTAATTGTGCTAAGTATATATATATAATAACCTTCTTTCTGTAGGGATACAATTGAAAAAGTCATTCAGCAAAAGCTTCAAAAAGCAAAGGGAAGAGTTCAAGTATACAAAGAAAGGCAATAAATACAGTGTACTCCACATCTATATGAGATACATAGCTTCAATAACAATGTTTTTAAAAATTTACATTATTTTACTGCATTGAGATAGGATATGTCTACCTGAACATCAAGAAGTCTTTTGCAGAGTCATCGCAGCTGGGCTAGGCTAGCTCGGGTCCTGGCTGCATGATGGCTGTAGCAGGAACAGGGCATAGGGAGGTTAACATTTCTCATACTCCCCAGGGGATCTCAGATGTGTTTTGCAGCTCTGCTTGAGCTCACTGCTCAAACTGAGTACATGAGCTAGCTGATGTAGTTATACTTTCTATCAAGTTTCTTACTGAATTTTTTTTTTCACTTGCTTATTATAAATTTTAAAATGAATCACCAGTGTTTAGTGCTGTGGCCCCAAACTCTTGAATTTTAGACTTCGTATTGGTGTTAATAGTTTGGATGGTGTCAAGCACGGCTTCTTGGCCTTCACCCTAACTTTTAAAGGGAAGCAGCAATCTTACCTGTCTCAAAACACTGCACTGAGCAATGATGAGCTATTTTCTCTGTTAAGAATTGCCACTCTTCATGAACCTTTTTTTAAGTTGTTATTTTAAAAACAAACTAAGAAACAAACAAACAAACAAAAAACAGTTCTCATTTATCCTTCACCAAGAAACACAATGAGGAAAATAATTTTATTATAGAATTTGTCTTTTTTTTTTTCCAGAACTGCATCTGCAAAGGTAAAAGCCCCTGCTTCTGTGATAGCGTGAAAGGCAATAAGGTAAGAGCAAATATAAATTTCCTAGGATTAGTTTATAGTGGAAAATTATTAATGCATTAGTTGAGTTGATACAGTGAGTGCATTTATTTTGTGCTGGTATTCTGTCAGTGAGGTCTATGGTGAATTGTAAAGGCAATACATTATCTCACCAAAAAAAAGGTTAAAATAACTCTGGACACTGATTAAGAATTTCAAATATATTTATTAATCAAATTCTATTAATTAATTAACTAATACTTGTTTACAGTTTTGTGTGGTGTTTGGTTAGGTTCCTTTTATAAACTCCTAGCAAATGCTTTCAGTTCTCACTATCCTGGCAGCATCAGTTCTCCTGTTGCAAATTTCATAATAGCATTGTGTTCGTTGTACTCTTTTTCCACCTCTGGACCTCGCCTACCTACAGCCACCACTGACCTCACCTTTTCCAGTTCCTGAAGGGAAGGATATATGCACTGGTATCAAACAGAAATCTGCAGACCGAGATGAGTTTCTGGGTCCTGGTCACAAACACCTTGTCAGTAGCAGGAGAGCAGTGTCAACTCTATCAAAAGCAACAGAACTGCAACTCTGCCTGTTGCCAATAGTTGCTTGGCAGAGGCTCAGTGTGGCTTTTAGACAAACCTGAATTACACAAATGCCAAAAATTCTTTCAAACTCTTTCTGTAGTTTGAACAACAACTGATTCACAATGAAAGGGGCATTATTAGAGAAGTCATGGTTATAGTTCAGGATAACTGTGGGACACAGTGTTTGCTGTACTAAATCTTAACAGTAGGTTTCAGATGTGTACACTCCATGATGTCAGTGTAGACTTAGGGTTGTGATCATCCCACTGTTCAATACATCTGGTTGGTAAAGAATTACTCCTGACTTCTCTTCTGTAATTATGTATGAAGTATGTCATATTGCACCACTGCTATTCTTGCCTTTAGGAAGTTTAGTTTTGGTGGTGGAGGAAAGTTCTCTCATATTAAAAATGTGAAAAGTAAGAAAAAAAATAAGCTGCCTGCTAAAAGAGAAATACTGATGAGTGAACACCCACAACTTTTCTTCATCAGTTCTCTTTTAATTCTACTGAGCAATTAAGTAGGTAACACTGCTGTAGTTTTTAGGTAGCATTGAAAAGTGAGGACAATTTACATTCATTGGTACGTTTTTCAGATTGGAGAATTTCTTAATGTTGAACAGTGTGAAAATCTTGCTATTTTTGATCTGTCAAGAAGAAAGTGTGGGTAAAACTGCAGGTGCAGAATGGAGATGAGTGAAGTGGTCAGACGAACACATTTCCTCTGTGCAGCTGATGTGCACCCCACAGCTCGCTGCAGTGAATGTGTTGTATGTTCAGTAGTTTCAGAATTACTTTCGTTTTCTATGGGATAGTACCGCACACCCTCTAGTGGTACATCTTGGTACATTTCCTTTTTGCCTTCTTGGAATGGCACTGGCTGAAAAAAAGGATTTGTTATAAAAAGCTGTGCTGGTTTGTGATACGGATCTCATAGACACTTTCTAATGCCATCTTCATCCTTTATTTTTGATTAAATATTCTGGGATTATTTTCTGTGTTTATATATATATACATTAAAATTTAGATGATATTTAAAATCTGGTGAGATTGTGAGGTTTTGAGGGGTGAGAATTGGTGGAGGGGCAATCCAAGGTATTTTCAGCTCCTCAAGACTTTTTTTGGAGCCTTGTACACTGAATACTAGGATATCAGTAAGATAACTTATGCACAGCAGAATTGCAAATGCTTTTTTTGAGTGTAAGTTCCCTCTGATAACACATTAGGAAAATAGACTCCAGAGGAATTGATAACCCCATCCTCTCTCTTCCATCTCACACTGTGATATAAACAGCCCTGAATAATTAACTCTCCAGTGAAGTCTTGTAATCATAGAATGGGTAGAAGAAGTAAAAGGGATCATGCTAAACTGCTTTTATCTAAAGAGTTAAATATTTTCTATAAGCCCCTAGGCCTGAAGTACTTTATTTTAAGCAGGATAAAACTTGCATGTTTGTTATATTCAACTAAAAAACTGAGAGTGCCCTTCCTGCTGTAAGTTTACCTCCCTTATTCTATTTGGCTACCTTTAATCTTCTGCATTTCCTTCACATGGTTTGGTTATTTGGACTTAACCTTTAAAAAAAGACATGAAAATATAATTGGATGGCTTAATCTTTGAGACACAGTGAAATGTTAAAGTGCTGTAACTTATTTTTATTCTATCTAAACAGTTTTACTACATTTTCACTTTTACTGTTTCTTCCTGTGGCTTGCATGAAGAAAAGTATTGATGATTTGGGACTGGCCTTGCTGTATAACAGCAGTCATTATGTTTGCCAATCAGAAATTAGGAGTGCTATGATGATTTCAAATCTGTGTTTCTTGTTGAGGCTAAACATGTTAAAGAAATATTAACAAGAAATATGTACCAACTACTTTCCTAAACTTTTCATGCTGCCAGTTAAATTCTGTACTATGTGAAAACTTGAGTACTCATGTCTTCTGATATCTTCATAATTGGCATGTTCCTTTAGTGATATTACATAGGCTAGACAGAACCCAGGTCAACATGGGCAAGGGTAATCTGTCTGCCACAGTAGTAGACACAGATGTAGAAGTTCAGAGGTACTGAAAATAATGAATGTCTTACAAATTAGTTATCAAAAAGAGAAATCAGCAATATTTTCAAGACTTCTTAACATTTACAGGGTGAAAAAGGCTTCCCTGGTGTTCCAGGACCACCTGGTCATAGAGGCTTTCCAGGTCCAGAAGGGCCTCCAGGACCACAGGGACCAAAGGTAGGTTTCAGTGGTGAGAGAAAGACACTAAATTTGTGCTTGACTGTGGAAGTAAGATATGCCTGGATAAAGAATTATTTTTAAAAGAACAGAAACAACAACAACAAAACAAAAAACCAACACCAGAACCATGTGTTTAGGAATCTCCCATTTAGTGATTGATGTTATGTGGTCAGAAGCTGCAACGTTCATTTTTGAATGACTGGAAGTAGGTGATATGAATATAAGCTTTTGTTGTCATTTTTCCGGGAATCAGTGCTAAAGCACTTGGGATAACCTGCTAGAGGCAAAGAACATACGTCCAAATACATTTTAGTAGCATAACTGAAATTTTGTCTCAACAGTGTGCTCTGACATCTGTTGCTAGAAAGAGGGGAAACAAGCTATTACTGAGGCAAATAATGAAAAATAGATTTAAGAAAAATTGAAGCAAAATATGTTTTTTCAGTTAAGTCTTGTTCTGTCTAGGAAATGCCTTATATTTACCTGAAGTCTGGGGAGAATGACTTTGATGACTTAGGCTTCCTTGCCAATATGCCAAAAACAGTCAAAGCATGAATTTTCAGCAATTTCTGAATGGACAGGAAAAACAGAAATTGCTCATTAAAAAACAAACAACAACAACAAAAAAAAAACAACCAAAAAAAAAACACAATTCAAACATATTATTTATATTTGTCATGGAGACCTACATTCCTGCTGTCATCAATAGAATCACTCTTTGGTGAATAAGCTATTTGTAAGTATGGCCTAAACTCAGACATAGTGTAAGTTAGGAAGAAAGACTGACAGCACTGCCATAGTCACATTACATCTAGGGCCTCCACTCACATGGCTCCACTCTTTATCTACACCTGTAAATAAATATTTCTTTATAGTTTTAATTTGTTTGGGTGTTGTTGCATTATTTTCTAATTTCTCTCTTCTACTTTGCTGGACTGATACTTATGGTGAATCTTGTAGGTGTTGATGAGCTGTTTATGTAAACTCATTGAATACATAGAAATGTATTCAGTCATGCACTTCCCTTGTAATAAGTGATAACAACTTCTGCAGAATGGCAAAAAGTAAGAATAATTTATCTAGCGAGGACATCTCTTTGCCTGAATATCACATATTGTAGTATATTTGTGTTAGCTTTTACTAATCCAATGCACATGATTTTATCTTAAATCAACTGTCAGGCAGGATTTTGGGAGCTGTGTGGTTCTGTACGTTCCCCATTTCCTTTCAAGGTAGAATAAAAGTTCTCTCATATTATCAGTAATACTCCAAATGTCTTGCAGTAATTCTAGCAGATTCTGTCTAGACTGTGCTGTGACAAGTTCTGCTGTCTTTCTTTCAGCTGCACTCTCTCTTTCTGTGTAGCTCCATTTCAGACTGATCCTAGGTATCTTTTCTAGACAAAACAGCACAGGTTAGAGTGACTTGTACTGAATATAGCCGATCGTTACATTTATATCATTCATGCCTAGGAGTTGAAAAACTCTTCAGTGCTGATGAGGCTTCCAGCTCTTTTCTCAGAGAGGTCCTCACAGTTTGAACAGATCTATAGGAACTACTTTCTTAAGATCCTTGACAGTTATCTTTTGAGCTATGATGAGGTGTATCTCCTGTAAACACTGAAAGGTAGGGCAGAATGCCACCATGTATAGAAGCTGGATTAAATGCTAGTTTCTTTTAGTGTTTGTAATAGACAAATCCTGTATATATTTATATAGTTGCATATGCGCATGTTGGTCCTAATATTAAAAAATATTGTATACCCTGTTTTGCATTTGCTCTATTATATTGAAATATGCAGTTGTTCATTTCTGGTTTAGGGTTCTCCAGGGCTTATGGGCTTAGCTGGACCCAAAGGTATACGGGTAAGTACTTTTGTTTGAAACAAGCTTGTATGTATTAAAAATCCTATTTAAAGTTAACAGGAATTTGTGAAAAATGAGTTTATATGACAGAAGGAAGGGATGCCATCCAAAGTGATCTGGACAAGCTTGAAAAGTGGGTTCATGTGAACCTAAGAGGTTCAACAAGGCCAAGTGCCAGGTACCGCACCTTGGTCAGTGCAGTCCCAGATGCATCTGCAGACTGGGAGAAGAACTTTCGGAGGATGGCCCTGCAGAAAAGGACTTGGGGTGCTCTGGTGGATGAGAAGCTGGACATGAGCCATCAGTGTGTGCTTGCAGCTCAGAAGGTCAACTGTATCCTGCCTGGACTGCATCAAAAGAGGGGTCAGCAGTGGGAGGAGAGGTGATTGTCCCCTCCGCTCTGCCCTCCTGAGGCCCCGTCTGGAGTACTGAGTCCAGGCCTGGGGCCACAAACACAAGACATAGAGCTTTTGGACCAGGTCCAGAAGAGGGTCACGAAGGTGATCAAAGGGCCACTGGTTGAGGGAGCTGGGCTTGTTCAGCCCGGCAAGGAGAAGGCACCGGAGAGACCTCATTGTGGCCTTCCAGCACTTAAAGGGAGCTTATAAATATGAGGGAGACCAACTGTTTACAAGTGCAGGTAGTGATAGGACAAGGGGGAACAGCTTTAAACTAAAAGAGGGGAGATTTAGGTTACACATTAGGCAGAAATTCTTTACCCAGACACAGGCATATGCCGCCCGGAGAAGCTGTGAATGCCCCATCTGTGGAGGTGTTCAAGGCCAGGCTGAATGGGTCCCTGGGCAGCCTGATCGAGTGGATAGCAACCCTGCTCATGGTGACAACACAAGCCATTCTGTGATTCTCTGCCTTTAAAGTATTTTTAAAATTTATGTCATGGAATGTGTACACATATTTTTGTATTTTACAACTTCTGCCTTTTTTGCTCTGGCTTATTGTACAAGCTTTATGCTATATGTTTTTAGTATTGTGATATGATATGAAAAATCAGAATGGATTCTACAGTGTAGGTTTTGAGTTTTTCTTAGCAGAGTAAACCAGTGTATGTTAATAGTTCATAAGCTAACATTATACTTGATGTGTAGTCAGAAGGGTTAAGGAAGATAAACTAATGATAATGACTTCATAGAACTATACTTGCAATCATTCTATTTATGAATATGACAAAAAGGAAAACTGCATGATGACATTTTTCTTAATATTAGTGACATTACTGTTTTTGTATGATTAGGGAGTCCCAGGAATACCTGGATTTTCAGGTCCCCCAGGCCTTCCAGTAAGTACAAATTAATCTGATTTATCAAATTTTTCTCTTAAAATACTCTTCAGTACACAATTATTCTCAACCCAGCATACTCACTCCAGTGTCAACGTCTGAATTTGTCTGTCAATTAACCTAGAGATAACAATCTTAGCATCAGCAATTCTTACTCATTGTAATTATTTCAAAACACTTTGTAATCTATCAAGTCTTGTGAAACACTGTTCCTGCACAAACTGTTTCAGTGTTGCTGTAGGGTAATGTGAATGTGCAAAAACAAAGCTTGTGTCAATTTTGTACATGTTTTTTAGGGTGAACCAGGAATTGCTGGCCACCCTGGGCGCTCAGGTGTTCCAGGTTGCAACGGCACAAAGGTACAAACCAAGCTGGTTGTGATTGTGATTGGCTATGTTTGGGAATGGCCAAAGCATTCTTATTTTTTCCCCCAGTATACAACAATTTTGGTTTGTTTTGGTTTGTGACTTTATTGACGAGAAAAAAAATGGAGTCACGACGGTTAATAATGGAAGGGAAAGCACTGTCTTTATGTGTAAGGATAAGTTAATAATACAAGTTAATGTCCTGTGCTGTTAAGAATTATGTTTGTTATTTTGACAGAAAAAAATTATTTTGCTTAAAGTCCAGAAGACCTAATCAGCTTTGTCCACCAGTCCTTCTTTTAACATGGGTAATGGAAGAGGAAATTAGTTCATTTTATTTTACCTTTATCTAGCTTGCAGCTGGCAATTCATAAATCCCAAGGGCAACCAACAGAAAAACTTAATATTAATTCAGTCTGAAAGAGGGAGTCAGAAGAATGCCTTTTATGGAAAATCATACATTTTATAGAGAAACAGAAAACTGGTCTGACATAGCTAATAAATCCTGATCTCTGACCCACATGGTCAGGCTATGCCACTTCTTTTAATGTGATAGTAATCCAACTCGTAATTTTAGTGTGATAACATAAAAAGACCCTTTTGTATAGAAAACATCTTTTGCTATAATAATAACAATATGCATTAACAATTGCTCTTAATTTCAGGGTGATCGAGGTTTCCCAGGTCCTCCAGGTAGAAGAGGTGCTCCAGGCATTCCAGTAGGTGTCTGTTAAATTCATGATTGTATGCATTTTTACTTCATACACACACTCAGTGAAGGAGTTTTGTAAAGCCTGATGTTAGCTGATACTGACAACAGTTGAAATATGTAGGTATCCCCAGTTTATTAATAATGAATAGAGTGCAGTAAAGAAACTAAATTTAAAAGTGATGCTTAATTGGCTATGTTAGACCTCAACTTTTTAAGCAGTGAATGCATGTGAATTCGTTGTCTGATATTAGCTCTATAATGATTCAAGGCATACTCGTGAAAATTTAACACTCAAATCTCTAAGGGCGTACAGTGACAGTATGTCATTTTTTTCCTAAACTGAAATCAGGCCCAGCAAACGTGTACCTGCCTATACACTGTGTTTTTGAAAATAAATCACTTCAGGAGCGCTGAGTTTAAAGAATATTTATAGTGTGTCCTTTCACCATTGTTGCTTACTTTTCTGTTTTAGTAATATGATTGTTCATCTCTGTAGGGTGTTGATGGCATCAAAGGAGATAAGGTCAGTCATTTACACCATATTATCTGAAATACTTATTGGAAATCAAGATTTAATATTCATGTTTGCTGCTTAAAATGAGTACTTGACATCATCATTCACAGAAAATAAGTTTATTTTCCAGAAGTACAACAAATTTTGGTGCTTGGTCTGTACTCTGAAATATATATTATGAAATATAAAATTGTATTTTTTTTTTCCATTCCTTTAACTATGGTTATTGGATGTTAAGAATTTATGTCTTTCAAGCACGCAAAGAATTAAGTCCCTTCTCAAATAGCTTATGGAATTAATATGGAAACCTACAAATGCACTAGAGAGTAGTTAAAGATGAAAAAAAGTACAGAAAAGCTGAAAAAATGTTCAGGACTGTAGATCTGAAATGAAGACTACTCCTAATACAGTGAACTTGGAGGCCTAAAAAAGTTATATTCTGCTTAATAAAATAATTCTTAAAGATAGAACTATCTGTAGTGGGCAATTATCATCGTCTTGCAGTTCAGATATTGCTTATTTTCCTATATACTCTGTTAGAAGATTTGAAGCCTAATATCCAGTAAAAAGTTCTGCAAGCATGTCTTTCTGTCTGATTTATCTAATTGTCCAGGGGTGCCCCGCAGATGGATATGACCAAGGATATGGTGCAAAAGGTGATCCTGGATTTCCAGGAATACCTGGACCTCAGGTAATGAATGGTTAACTCCTACTGTGAGATCTTAGTGCATATACACCTATAGTTGCATGTATATACATGTGTCCATATAATAAATTATTTTTATGTACTATGTATTTATATATGTGTAGCATTTTTTTTAGAATTCCTTATTTCTAAACCAGAAAATAACCATATTTAAAAACTATTAACTTCACATAATCTGACAAATGTAGTTTATCAGAAGTTTTTTTTTCTGACTTTTCAACACAGACTACACCAGAATAATAGTAATTATTTTGTCATCAGAACAAACAGTCTTCATTATCTATTAGTTAAATGGGAATGAGAAAGTCAGGTTGCAGGCAAGAAAAATTACTTTAGAAATGGTGAAAAGTTCCCAATGAAGTAAAATTGGTTCAACTTCTCTAGAATTGTTAACAAAAACCAATATGATCCATATCTTTTGTAAAAAAAAAAAAAAAAAAAAAAAAAAAAAAAAAAAAAACAGCAAGGTTAATAGAAGGAAGCAGAGTAGACATTTATTTTGACTGTTAGTATAAACGAAGAACATTGAATTAAGCTGAAAAACAGTATTCTAAATTTTCCATTTCTTCAAAAATGAAGCTTCAAAGTATAGAATTTATTGCATAGAATATTCCAAAGCTTGCAGGCTTACTTTGTGTAACAATGGGACTACATGGATAATTTGAATGTCCACCATTGCATTAAACAGGACTTACACCCTAGAGTAGTTTAGTTTTAGAACAGATATGTATTCCGTGTTTCAAAACACAGAGTTATACTTCTGCATTATCTTCAAACATAAAAAGAAAATCAAGAGACAGTGCTGCTTCTGTGTTATTCAGTTTGATGAACTTAGCATTATGATTTTCTCACGATCTTGCCAGAACATTTATTCGTGTTATGTTTGGTTTGTTGTTTTTTGTTTGTTTGTTTGTTTGTTTCAATGTGCAGGGTGCTCAGGGTGTTCAAGGATATCCTGGGGAAACTGGACCACGGGGCCTTCCAGGAACTTCAGTGAGTATGGTCTTAAATCTCACGTTACTTTAACCTTTGATTTTTCAAAGTAATCTATGGACTTATCTGACTCAGATTTGTTTGAGGTTTAGAGACTTGAATTTGTGAAATCCATACCTTTCTGCATAAGTCCAGTGTTTTGGGGTTTTTTTCTGTTTAATCATGATAATTTCCATGTTTTCAGACATATCCTTGTCTAAGTAGGCATAAATTTTTATTTTAAAATAACTACCCATAAATTAAAATTTAACGTTAATGTAAATAACTATAACAGAGGAATATGTTTGCAGTCAGACTATGTAAGCTCTACTATCTCTTCACCTCACAACATATTGCAGTGGTAGTGGTGAAAGGAGAAATGAAAAAAAGTAATATAACTCAGGTGAAAGCTGGGCACTTCAGGGATCTGATATTGGTGTGAATACCATAATTTTTTTACATAGTGGGTTGTTTTTTTCTTTTCCTTCTTTTTTGTAGGGCATACCAGGGAGACCAGGACCTCCTGGACCTAAGGTAGTCTCAGATTGGTAATGAAAATGAAAACTTTCTAATATGTGTAACATCTATTTGCATATTCTATGGGTGTTATTAAATTAAATTTTGTAAAAAGCTCCAAATTGTGTTTGTTTTTATAGGGTCTTATGGGAATGAAAGTAATAGGAACCAAAGGAAGAAAGGTATTTGCATGTAATGCTTAAAATATTTTTAAGTTTTGTTTCTGATATACTATGGTGAAATGTTTGGAAAAGTAGGTACTGTGAATAAAAATTCTCAATGTGTGTGTGGAAGTCTTTTACTGGAAGATGGAAACATGGCAGTATATAAGGACAAACTGTTTTCTCATGAGAGTTGAAGTTACAAATTTAAGACAGAAGAGTAGAAACCTAAGACGAGATAGGAGTTAATATTTACTAACACATCACATTTATATATTGTTTATATGTCAATATCATTTTTATTTGCTCAGCATTCCTAACTGCTTATCCAAGCACATAAAAACACTGGTAAATATAGAGCATCTGTAGACTCACAATTTCTTATGACCAATATCTTCTTTGTTTCAGCCCTCATGATGCTAGAAAACCTCCCAGATTTTGAGGGGAAAAAAAATTGGATGATTCATCTTTCGTTGTCTTACTTTGTCTGCCATATAATTTACATTCATAGAAATGACAAAGAATAT
Source organism: Gallus gallus (assembly GCF_016699485.2). Taxonomy (NCBI): domain Eukaryota; kingdom Metazoa; phylum Chordata; class Aves; order Galliformes; family Phasianidae; genus Gallus; species Gallus gallus. Next base: position 9,061,934 of record NC_052540.1, read on the forward strand.
GACCTCAGCCTGCAGTTGGAGGACCAGTGTAGTCAGTCTGAATGCCCTTACAGCATCATTTTAAGAACTAGGGTCATCTCAGAGTTAGGCTAATGGATCTGCACAGGTTCAGCTGTGGTCTGAAACATCACTGACAGTGGGATTGATTTTAGTTTTGTAATTACTACTAGGAGCATGCTAGAAGGTTCCTGGCTTAATGTTTAGAAATACAATTGATTATTCATGAAGCATTCCTTACTGTAACAGTGCAAGTACTTGCAAAGGCTTTCCCTTGGCTTAAAATCATCTAAATTCATGGATAATGTTTTGCTGAGCTCTGCAGGAAAAAGCATATTTAGGAATTTCCCTGTTCTAAAAGATCCTCAGTGCAAAGTGTACTGTGATATTAATCTTTAGATCGAGAGCACAAAAACTGATTTTACCTGTCAGTAATATATTATAATAATCTTCTTGTAGTATGGGATTACAATTCTGAGGATGTCACTGAAGACACTTCATATATTTTTATTGACTGTCTTGACCAAATTGCAAGAAAAATGATGATAATTGTAAGGAGATAATTTAAATAAAATTAGAGATAAAATGTTATTAAAGATACTCTTTGTGCTAATTCTAGATTCTTTGAAAGAAGACAGTATGCACATTCTGAAGTTTCTCACCTAGGAGAGGCTGTTATAGTAGTCTTATGTTTTCTGTATCTCTTTTTACTGGGAGATAAAATGCAAGCAAGCAGAAATGTTAATGGTATTAACAGGCAATTGTAAAGACAGAAAAAAAATCACAATGTCAAAAGTATAGTGGTAGTAATTTGAAACAAACAAACAAAAATTTGTAATTGTTTCATTTTTCCCTTTTTTTTTAAGGGAGACACTGGATTAACTGGACCCCCTGGACCACCAGGAACTGTTATCGTTACATTAAGTGGACCAGACAATATGACGGTAGTAAAATAGTCAAAGACTATGTTCAGGCAAACCATTCTACTGTTTTGTACTTTGTGCAAGGACATCCTTATCTTCACTGTCCTGGTAACATTTCTTTTCACCTATTCTAACTTTTTCAGTATTGTTATGTACTAAGCTTTTCTTACAATGTGTCTGTTCAGTTTTTCAAATATCCTTGAGAGTAGACTGGTGACTACATCAGCCAGTTCCCCCAGGACTCTGGGATACACCTCATCAAGATCCATATACGGATGTTCAGGCTCCTCAGGCGGTCGCAAACCTAATCTTCACTTACACAGTGAAGGGCAATGCTCCCCAGGTTCCCACCATCTGAACCATCTGCTTGAGGGCTGTGTGTAGAGCAGTCTCTGGTGAAGACTGAGGCAAAAAAGTTATTGAATCCCTCAGCCTTATCCTCATCTGCTGTTACCAGCCTGTCTGTGTTGCTCACTAGGGAGGGTATGCTCTCCTGGACCTTTCTTTTCCAGTTGGTGTATCTAGAGAAGCCTTTCTTAACCTTTTTTTGTGCTCCTAGTTATAGGCATGGGTGCTGATAGTAAGTTGCTTTTTCATTTAGTTATTTAAGTAGAGCTATCTATGCTTAAGTGATCTTGTCAGTGATATGAGGCTTTCCTATTTGTTACACTCGAATGTTTTGGTAAGCACAGAAATGCTTCAGTGACCGTATTAAATTTTGAATTAATTTATTACTTTTTCTCTATAATAGGACTTGAAAGGAGAGAAAGGAGAAAAAGGATCAAGAGGACTTCCAGGGCCAATGGGATTTACAGTAAGAGACTACAGTAAATCCCATAAATTTAGACATCCAGACAGCATCACCTAGTAAAGGCAATTCTTTAGAGTCCAGTATTACGCTACTTATGCTGACCTTTAATGAATACCTATTAATGTTATTCTACTTGCGCTTCTTCTTTACATCATTTAATAATAATAATAAAGATAAATCTGTATTTAATTTAGAAAATATGACTTAAAAATATGTGTATTTTGAGGGTGTCTTTGTTACAGGGGCCAACTGGTGATTCTCAGAGTGAAAAGGGTGACCGAGGAGAACCTGGAGCACAGGTATGTGAAAAAGGCACAATATGTTAATCTTCCTTGAAAAGCAGGTTTTTTCTATTGCTTTTCAGGGAAAAGCTGTTACTCTTTTGCTTTCCAGTTTTCAAATCAAATTTTCTAAGATGCGAAAACTCTTTCATCCTGTAAACCAGACTAGAGATCTTTTCTAATTTTCTTATTTTTTTTATTCTTTTATTTTTTCTTTGTAGGGTAAACCTGGTAAAGAAGGTGCTCCGGGTCTACCTGGATTACCGGTAATGAAGGAAACCTTCAAAATGTTTTTTAAGTAACAGTCATCTGTTTAGCATGGTCATATCTTTCTGTCACAGCCTTTGCAAAAAATGTTTGAGAATGCTGATTTGCATGCAGTGTTAAACATTTCCTGTCACAAAACCAGCCTTAGAACATACCATGTGCCTAAAGATTTGTGCAGGAGGGAGGGGGACACTACATAGATCTTGTGGCATCTTTGTAAAACAACAAGACTTGTTACTTGCAGCTAACTATCAGATGAGTTTGAGCCAGGTCAAAGAAACACTAAGTTCCAAAAAATTAACTCTTAATAAATTTCATTCTGGCTAATCAAGTTGAAATTTTTGCAAGAGATAAACCTTACCTCGTCCAAAATCAAGAAGCAAAATGACAAATTTTAATCAATAGAACCAGTGACATTCTTTTACAAAGAAAAGTTATAGTCAAGGTTGCAGCCATCTTAGCCTGAAATTAGATGACTGATTGATGTTAAAATTGTTACCTTGGAGGAAATGCCAAAATATAATTCTTAAACTAAGTCATTTTATACCCAAAATGATCTCATTTGTATACTGATTCAATAGTTATTCAATTTTATGTTTATTTCACTTTAATGACATCATTAGCGCCACAGTGACCTTACAAAAGCTGATTTCACATACGTCATCCTCCTACTAAAATGTTATCCTCATTGTGTCAAAACAACCTTAGCACTCAGTCTAAACATTCCAGTCTGACAGAAAACTTGGAATGACAGATTGCAAGACTTCGCTGTCTTATCACTCAGCTAACATGAATAATACCTTCTGTCATCACAAAGACAGGTCATTGTTCTCTTCCTATTTCTGCATTACAAACAAGAAGTGCATTCAACTGCATCTGCCCTGGCAAAATCCTTTTCCCTTACACATCTACACTTGCAGAAAGCCTTAGCAGCAGTCTGTGTTATTTTCCCTCCTGGTCTTGCTGACACCCCTTAGTGGTAGAGATCAGCATTATTGCAGGTATTGGAGAAGATCTGGAACATGAAGTTGCTGTATGTGAGAATATTACATTGCGTTCATTTTATCCTCTTTCAGAAACTCAGTTTGCAGAGGGAAGACAAATTAAAGCCTCATATATTTGTGCTGTTTGGAGGGGCTTCACCTTAGGATTGGTAGAATATGCCATTATAAGGGCATGCTTGGATGTGAGACTTGCAGTATTGCTTGCAGGCAAGGAACTTTACCCTAACCTGAGTCTTTCACTTAAATTTATTCCTGTGAGCAAGTCACGTTCACAGTGCCATCACCATAAAAAAAGAAGAATTCCGATTTTAAATCTTACTAATGACGTTGCTAAGAGATTATTTCTCACAAAATTGTCTGCTATCACCTGCAGGGACAACATGGTGAACAGGGCAAACCAGGACTGGCTGGCAGACAAGGAGCTAAGGTATTGGCTAATGCTTTTGTTTTTATTTTTGAGTATGGGGATAAGGTATGTTTGAAGGCTAGTACTTTACTTAAAAGATGACAAGTAATAGTATGTAGAATGGGGGATGGATCAACTTTAATAGATGGTGGGCACTAGTTCATGCACATCTTTGCCTGCTGGTGTGTTTCTGTAGTTTTTGGAGTATGTGACTGAACAGTTGTGTTGGGAACAGAAACAGTTCAAGAATAGAATTCCTTTAATGTTGTGAACAAAGTACTGAGGTGACAGAGGATACCAAATGTCATGTCATGTGTTGTTTTTAATGTTGGTTTTAATGAATAAACTTAACCAATTTCTGTCCTTTAATGAAGGGTGTGAAAGGAGACACTGGTCCACCTGGAGCTTGTGGTCGAGTAAGTGTAAATTAACTTCATCATAACATTTGTCTAAACTAGAATAAGCCCAACTGATTTCATATGGCAATTTCAGATGCCTCATGATGCTCTTACTGGAACATGTCATTCTGGGAGGTACTGTTATTGTTGGGTGTTTCACAGAGATGGCATCTCCCTTCATGTGGAATTGGATGCAAAATCAGCATCTCGTTAGACTTCAGTCATTTCCACTCCATTGGCCTTCTTAAAGGCCCCATCTGCATTTAATGGTAATCTTCTGTTCAAATTGTCCAAAAAGAAATAACTTTAAATAAGCTGAATAGTTTATGATATTGACAGAGCTGTAAAAATGCCCACTGCTTCTCAAAAAATTAATGGAAAAAGAAATTGTGAATTTTGTTCTAAGCAGTTTTTTGTTGTTTGCTTTAAAATTGGTGTACTATTAGTCCATCTGTGTTTCAATGTGATGTTTTTATTATCAAGGCAAAACTTTTACTGTAATCTTATTTTTGGGTAGCAAAGCCCATGCAAAGTAATCCAGAAAACAGCAAAAAATTATAGTTACAAAAAAGCAGAAGTATAGCTAGTAACATTCTGATTCTGCTGTTCAGTTAGAGAAACTCTAAAATCAAGAATTAAGAATATAATAAGAATATTGAAAATACTAATTTTAGATGAATAACTTCTATATGCATTTGTGTCTTAACTAAATGATTTTGTCTATTTTCATGTATGATTACATAGGAGAGTAGCCTAGATACTGCTGATGCTGCTTTTAGGCGGTAGAATACACTGATTCCTGAAGGTTCATGTGAAGAATGTTTTCAAGTTACTGTAATATTCATGATATCATCTCCAACTTGTACCCTGCCTGTATAATTGCATCCACAGACAGAGGAGTTCTCTGAGGGTTAAGGAACTTGATCGGAATTTTGTCTTTTGGCTTTATCTCTGTGTTAACAATTTTACTTCAATTTCTGACTGCTTGTGAGTAATTAGTATGTGACTAGAAAGGTCTCATGGTGTCACAACGTCATCATGATGAATGAACTCATAACGTTGTTCTAACTAAATGGTCAGTATGAGGCACTGTGCTTTTTCTCTTCACTCTTACTATTTTTTTCTTTTCTTACAATCTTTTTATTAAGACAGAGTATTATGATGTAGTTGGTGAAAAAGGAGATGAAGGACCTCCTGGACCTCCAGGACCAAAAGGTCAACGTGGCATGCCTGGTTAGTAGTACTTTTTTGGCTTTCACAGATTGTCTTTTGCCATTTTTTATTGCGTATCGCTCTAAAATAATAATTTTTTTCTTTTGTTTATTTTGGCCATGCTGTAAAATTAAAATGCACTCATTTATTTGAACCAGATTTTAGTGAGAATTGGCAGTGTGCCACAGCTGTGTAAATGGTATATGCCTGCACAGGCAAAACCAAACTCTTAAAAGATAAAATGAGAATAGAATGCAGAAGTTGAAATACTGTAATCAGTGTTACTGAGTAGTGCCTTGTGGTTCATACAGTTTTTTAATTAAAGTTCTAAACATTATTTTGCAGGGCCACAGGGTCCTCCTGGAGATGCTGGTAGACCAGGTATATGTAATAATTTAGTACCTCGATATTATATCCAGTCAGCTTTGTCAAAATCTTAATTTTGGAAGACTTTGAACATAACTCTAGGTGGCAAAAATATGTCACCCAAAAGTTTTACTGGGACAAGTATTTAAAGACAAATTAAAGAACATTTAGTATATATTTACATTGTCATTGTAATTATTTAATAAATCACAGCATAAAAAAAGATTCATGATATGGACTTTGAGACAATGTGTTTGTCTCATTCAACTTGCAAATTTTACTTTGCTTTGAAGTTCCATTTCTTGTTTATTTTTACATTTTTTCCTCTTTTGTTAGGTGTGTCAAGGCCTGGGCTGAGAGGTCCCCCAGGATTTCCTGGGCCTAAAGGGACAAAAGGAGAAAAAGGACAGGAGGGCTCGTGTATTGTAGGCCCTCCAGGACTGCCTGGGATTACTGGCAGAATTGGTTCTGCTGGGTTGCCAGGTCCTCCGGGAGAACCAGGTGATGTTTCATTATTGTATACACAATGTACAACAACAAATCTAGAGTCATCTCAATATCTAATTAATCAGATTATATAAATACTTAAGAATAGAGTGTATATTAAGTTATGCAATGTAATTTTTCTTTGGAAATTTCTTCTTAGAGCATTCATTAAATAGCATGTGAAGCAAAGATCTGTGCTTCATTGTTAATGAAATTCTGGAGAGAGGTATTGTGACTTCCTAGTATAAAAATTTCTCACTTTTTTCTATAACTGTGACTAAAAGTCTACTATATAATTACAGGAAGGACTAATGAGAGAAAATCTGTTCTTAAGATTAACTTTTCCAAAAGCTGCAGGATTTCTGTAAAACTACCTTCGGAAAGGGCTGTTCTATAAGTTAGAAAGATCACACAGATACCTTCTTAGGTGATACCTTCTGGACATAAGAGCTGATTTGAAGTTCTGGCAGCATGAAAACAAAATAGTAGTAAAGTAATAGATGAACCAATTGACTAGATGTGGTTTACAACACTTTTAGAAAGTGTATTAACCAGGAGAACATCTTTAAGAACCAGCATCATGTTTCATATGGTATGGCTTACACAAGTTCTTTTCTGATGTAATGCTTCTCTTTTCTCTCTTAAAGATATCTATCCTGCAAATATATTGCTCAATGTATCTTCTGTTTTTTCCAGAGTGATAGTAAATACACCAGAATAATTGTGACAAATATACTTGAACAACATTAATGATCTACAGTTAAAATAAAACTTTCCTTTCTAGTTCTAGAAAAGTAAGAGCTATGTTTCTGTTGATTCAAATAAAATGTAAATATTTCCCCCAGGGACTGTGCTTTTTAAAGGCACCTCCCTGGCTAGACAGATGGATCCAGCAGCAGCCTGATGAGATTTGCTTTAGCTTTGCCATACTTATTCTCAAATATTTGAAGTTAAAGGTGTTTTGGACTTGTCCAGGTAGTTCTGTCTTAAATAAATACTGACACCAGCTCATCCTTGGACCTTTTTTTCTGCTTTAGCAAATGGATAATTGTCTGACGTATTGGTGCCATGCTTGTTTCATTAACAGGTAGAGTAACTTTTAGAACAGGCCCACCCGGACTTCCTGGACAGCCAGGGTGTGCAGGACCTCCAGGACCTCCAGGAGACATTGGCATGAAAGGTCAGTGATTGTGTTTACTGGCTATATGTCACAGCTGATATAGTGTTCACTTGGATAACAAGATGTCAGAGACACCAGAAAATCTTACCGCTATGGGGTAAGCCTCTCCACATTTGAGAGCTCTTACAACATAGCAGAAATTAGAGTTGAAAAAAAAATTTATTCAGCCTCAGTACAGGGTTTTGTATATCTTGATTCTGAGTAGAATTTTTTTTTCTGCGTGAGAGTATTTCCTCTGAATGAGATCGGGAGCAGATTGTAATGGCAGTTACTGGCCTTTTCATGTGAAAACTAAGACACAGAGCTGAAAAATTCCTTTTCCATTTCTGCTTCCTTTCTGAAAAGTATCACTTAGAACCCTTCTGAAATTTTTAAATTAATTGGTCTCACAAGCTATTTGAGTTCGGAGGTTTTAAAAACAGTTTTAGAGATAGCAAGATGTTATCTTCCCCTTACACTAAACAGCACATTAAAGTGCACGTGCCAGAGCCACACATCAGTTGTATAGCATTGCAGCCAGGGTGTAGACCTTCTTTAGGACAATTGGTAAGGTTTTTGTGTTCCCCTGTTGTTATGTCCAACACCAGCAATTGGTCTTTGAAAGAAGGTTCCTTCTGCAATTATCACCACAGAAGCTACTAAATTTGTGTGCCTCTTGCCAGTCATTAAAGTGATCCTATGAAGCCATATTAGCTTGTAACCTGTGTTACTTTCTTCTTTTGAAAAAAACTGGCTTATCCGTAGTGAGTAACCAAACAGCTTATTGTAACTAGAATTGAAAAAATCAAGAGATTTAAGGTAGATGTTCCTATGTTGTCATTTAAATGTTGTCAGTTCTGATTCACTGTCTGACAACAGGTAGTCTTGTAGCGTATTAGAAGTGACCTTCCATTGAAGTTAAGGTCACATTTCCTGCTACTGCTCTTTGCCCAGGATATATTGGCCACCTCCTGCAACAAATTATGTAACACATTGGCTAAGCTTAGGAGTTACTTGCTGTTGAACAACTAACTTATTATATTCCTCCTAGGTGATGAAGCTTGCACATGTACCGATTGCAGCTATATTCCAGGAACACCTGGTCTTCCTGGTTCTCCTGGACCACGTGGCCAGGATGGCATCCCTGGTAAATGATCTCAGTGTTCCTCATGGGATAGTAGAAAATGCCAATACCTTACTTTTAGCATGAGAATCAGGACTGGTATGAGCATGTCTGCAGCACGCAATATTCTCCATCCCTGAAATAGCCCTGAAGTTGTGATAAGAATGCATAATGCAGCTCCATTTGCTGATGTGAGCCTGTACCCTAAAAGCATTTGTGCCTAAACACTGAGCTTAGGTGCAGCTTGTAGCCAGGTCAATCTGTGCACATGCAATCAGTGTGAATGGCAGTAACATTCAGTGCTGAGTGTGATTGTCAGAGCTTGTCAAAATATGCTGTTTCTTTTGCAGGTAGAGAAGGAACACCAGGTCCCAAAGGAGCTCCAGGTTCTCCAGGTGCACCAGGGTTTCCAGGACCCCAAGTAAGACTTGCATTTTTCAGATTATTTTTCAGATCCCATAATAATTTCATATAAATGTCACAGCTGGTGTTACATGCTGTGTTACACTAGGTGACTTCAACAGTTTTCTGTTGTGGCCTTGCCTTGCATGTTTTGCACAATTCTGGGCTCTCTAATAGCAAAAGGATACTAAGATACTTGAAACTGACCAGAGGAGGGCAACAAAGCTGGTAAAAGGGCTAGAAGACATGTCCAGTGAGGAGAAGCTGAGGACGCTTAGGTTGTCTACTCTGGTGAAGAGGAGGCCAAGATTCTGTTCATCTACATAATCATGGCAGTGGCTGTTAAGCATGTATGATTTTTGTCTGTATATGTATACTGTATACTTTGTCTGCTGTGATTTTTTTCAGATCTCTCACTTCTCTTGTGTCCAGCATATCTTGGCAAATCCAGACTTGCCAAAGCCCCAGCTGTACTGAGAAACTTGTAATGCCCTGTTTACTGGTACAGAGGACATTTCCTTCCTGGGAAACTTGCTGAAGAGGGTTGGCAGGCACCTGCCACAGACATAGCACTTGATTGTTTTAACTTGTGCCAATAGTAATAATTATTCTTGGGAAAATACAGTAGGCACTGTCCAGTACAAAACTGTCACGCACAAATATATATTGTGGTGGCATACAGATATATAATTGAAAGAGCCTGCTCATGGGTTTTTTTGTGTTTTTTTTTCCATCTCCCAAGATTTCATGAGCCCAAGGTTGCTAGATCTCAATGTGCTTTCAGCCTTTCAGCTTTACATTATGCCCTAAAGGGTCAAGAAAAGAGCACTGAAATTAGCTACAGATAGCCAACTATGGCAGTTATAGTGTCCCTAGAGAGAGAGTCCTACAAGGAGAAAAAAATCTCAGATTTTAAGATATTTTCTCGTACTCTTATTTGTGCCACAGATTGAAGTGTGCACTTTCAGTAAATAGAGATGAGAATAAAGAGAATTGTTCTCAGGTATTCAATTTAAATACTACTAAAAAGCAAGCAAACAAACAAACAAAAAAAAGCCCATCTGAAAACAGTTGTCGTGTCTAGCACTGAAATTTTCTGATTGCTTTTTTTCCAGGGACCTCCAGGTTTTAAAGGAGATCAAGGACGTAAGGGATCAAAAGGTGAGCCAGGGTATGTGTATCCAGAGGGACCAAAAGGGGAGCAAGGAGATCCAGGAGCCAGGGGAGACAAAGGAAGAAAAGGATCAAGTGGATTTCTGGGAAGACCTGGCTCTAAAGGTCACAAAGGTTCTAAAGGTGAAGAGGTGAGTATGCACTGTCTGCAGTGAATACAGAATTCATGAAAAGCTTAGTCAGTGATTTTATCTTATGTAACAATCTGTTTTACCTATTGTGATATTTCAGCTGAATATCCTCTCCCTGACTTAGAGGTGCTATGCTTATCTATAGCAGCCAATCCCAAGTGAAAACAAGAGAATGACAGTAAATATTCTTGTGTAATACCAGAGAGAAATGAGGCTGGTGTGGATGCAGTGGACTATCTTAGATTTCTGTGATAAATGAAACAAAACAAAGAAAAAAAAAAAGATTTTTTTTTTCTGTCTACTTACAGTGCTTAAAAAAAAATGTCCAAATGATTCCTATTTGGTCTTTAGGAGTTAATCTTGTGGAAGCCCCATCCCTGGAGGCATTCAAGGCCAGGCTGGATGTGGCTCTGGGCAGCCTGGTCTGGTGGTTGGCAACCCTGCACATAGCAGGGGGTTGAAACTCGATGATCATTGTGGTCCTTTTCAACCCACAGAAGCTGGGAGAATAACTTTTAAGAGTAGAATTGTTAGGACAGAGCTCTATGCTCAGCAGAAACAAAAAAACTAGCAATTATCATTGTGCTGTGTTGGCTGAGAAACTGTAAAAGCAATCCAGATATCTCTCTATCTAAACTTGACCTCATTGTAGTCAAGGAGAATAAACGTTGAGCTTTTGTTTTTTCCCAAATGTTGCTTTGAAAAATAAGAAATAATAGTTCAGTGTAATGCCACAGTGCTTGAAAATTGAGCTGGTTTGTACTATTTCACCTTTAATAAAAAGGATGAACAAATGCCCTTTGCTTGTAACCATTGATACTAAATTCATATTTTCTTGATCACAAATAATTCAGTCATAAAAGTCATCTTCAGTTAACAGAGCTGCTCTGCTGCTGCAATAATGTGATATCACAGTCACAGAGAATCAGGCATTTTGTTTTGAAAGTTAACATGAAAAGCACGTAACTTGTGAGATACAGACATGTATAATCATTAATAGGGATTGGCTGGTTCAAAAGGAGATAGAGGGCAACCTGGATTGCCTGGTAACCCTGGTCTTCCTGGAGAGATGGGGCTTCCTGGACTGCCAGGATATGGACCACAAGGAATAAGAGGTGTCAAAGGCTCTAAAGGATTACCTGGTCCACATGGATTGCCTGGAGAAGCTGGTTTGTAACTTAATATTTAATTATTCTTTACCTATGTTAAAGATTTCAATTGCAGAGAGACACTGAAGACAAAGATAATACTATGAAAAATAGGAAGTTTTTCTTAGGATGAGATTTGTGTTGTTCCAGCTTCGGTCCAACTAGAAAAAATAGCAAAAATCTTAGGGTCATAAGACAGCTGAGATTGGAAGGGACCCTATCAGGTCCATTGGTCCAAAATCCTGCTCAGAGAATGGTAAGCTATTAGATTAGAACAAGTTCCTCAAAGCATTATCCAGTCAAGACTTGAAAACTTCCAAGGAAAGAGTGCACATTTTTCAGCAGCCTGTTCCAGTGCTTGACTCTTCATCATAAAAAAGATCCCTTAATTATATATCCAGTTATCAATGTGAGTTAAGTCATCAGGGAAAACAGGAAAGATTGAATCAGCGCCAGAATCATCAGTGTGTTCATTTAAAGGCAAGTATAATCTGGCAGAACTTGAAGTTGAATGGGACAGATGCACTCAAGATACGGTCAAGTCACTTCTTAAAGAGAATTTTTGAATTTTAGATCCTTGGGGATTCTGAAGCTTAGTGTTTGTAACTGCAGTGACACATTGGATTCTGTATGCCTAAGCTGTTGACTCATTTAAGATGCGAATTTGTGATCCAAAGAGGTGAAATGATCAGAGTACATCTGTCTGAGCCTTCGTCACTCTTTCTGGGTTTGTCATATTGTTCCACTTATCAAGAAATCAACATAAATCTGTTGGAGACATTGCTGGATGTGAGGTTTTTTGGTTTGTTTCTTTTCATCTGATCTGAGGGCAGTCATTGTTGGTGTTGACAGTAACTTTTATTTCCTATTTGAAATCATTTTGTGCTCTTTTTTCTGGTTTTCCACCAGACTGCAGGAGGGCTGAGATGAAGTTATGAGGTGGGCTTAGTGTCAATAAAACTATTCCCCTGTATTAAGTCAGGATTTGAAGGTTATTCAAAATCTGTCAGGGCTTCAGAAGTATGGGAACTGCAGTCGACTTCATTTTTAACTGAGTAGATTCCTTGCTAATATTTTAAATGCCTAACATTTCCAAACTGTAAGACTTTCATAATGTATTTCTTGAAGGTCTGAAAGGAGAGACCATTAGGATAGCTCCATTGCCTGCGTTGCCAGGACCTCAAGGACCAGATGGTTTACCTGGATCCCCAGGAGTGCCTGGTGAGAACGTTTACTCTTAGTAATGTCAGAATCAGAGATGATCTGATTGGAATTTCTCTACCATCTCTAGCTGGATAAAACTGTTGGGTTATTTTGAGAAAACTGTTAGAAGAATTTCTGTGCTGCAGACACTAAGGGATAAGCTATATCTCCGTCTTTCAAGAAAATTAGGGGAAGTGGACATAAAAATGAACAGAAAAGGCGTGTGGGGCCATGCCCACAGTATGCAGTACTGTGAAGGGTCTAAGCAGTGCTATATTCTGTTTTCCAAGAAACAGAGACTTCAGGTGTGTATGTTGCAGCTCATATATCCTAAAAGGCACCTCTGACATAATTTTGCAAAGTCTAATCTAAAATACACTGCAAATCCTGCAGTTCTCAAAAGAGAAGAATTAAAATTTGTTTAAAGCATTCTTCAGCCCTCAGTAGTAACAGTAAAAAAAATCTCATACAGTAGTTGCAAGCTTGCTCGAATAACTACACTTCTATTACTAAGTTTCCAGGCTCCTTTTAAATTATTAATCATTGTTCCAACATACTGTGAGTGATCCTGAGTCTCCTTTATGGCTGGGTTCAGGGCTTCGGTTTAGAGGGATGCTTTTCTGACAGCTGGTCTTCTAAATGTTGCAGTGAGACTGAGGCTAACTGGAAGGCCTCTTTGATTTCATGTTATAGAACAGTAGTCCTTAAAATTGCCCTTAATAGCACAGAAAAATCTATTGTCAGTTTAATGGTAACTTATTTAGTTGGTTCTGCTCTGAGCCTCAGCCGTATGGTGTGTTGCTTGAACATTCTCAGCAAGTGGAAGATTTGTATCTGCACATAGTTGTTCAAAACAATTGAAATTGGGAATATTGCATAAAGACTTAACTCACAGACTCATGTCTGCTTCGACGTTGTGAACACAAAGATCACAATTATTACTGGAAGTGATGTGGAGGATAAATAGTGTCAAAGATCTCATAATATGATCTACAGTGATGTTCTACTTAATAATGATAAACTAGAAAACACCAAGTTATAACATAATAAAGCTCTGTGGTAAGATGCATCACAGTTTATGTATTTTCTTTGAACAGGTAGGGTTGGAACGAGTGGTCAGCCAGGTGATGTGGGGCATCCAGGGCCAACAGGTGACACAGGCTTTCCAGGGCTTGGGTTTCCTGGAAATCCAGGCCCAAAAGGTAAAATACACTTTTTGACCTTTAAAAAGCAAAACAAAACAAGACCTTTTTTTTTCTTGCTTTTGGTAATTTTTTTGTTATTTATTTATTTATTGTTAAATCTGAATTGAAATAGATTTAAAAAAAATAAATGAACATTAGTCAGGTGAGTTTTAGCACTCTTGTGATTTACTGCCTTCAAGTTGCAATAGTTGCAACACTGCCTTCAGATTGCAAATTTGAAGTATTTCAGAGACATATTAAAGCTGTCAGTAGGAAAATATTTTAAAAGATGATTCTAAAGAGTAAATGCTTCCTGGAATATTGGCCTAATAAATAGTTCTGAGTGCCACACTTACTTCAGATGGATTCTGTTTACCTGTGTGTGTGTTACAGAGCTGTACAAGTAGCAGTAGTTCATTTTTAATCAGTGTTGATTCAATACAGTGTTGTATCTGGTCTACTCTGGAGGAAATGGCATTTTGAATACTGTGAATTTGGCCCTTCCTCATGCACAGTCATACCCCTCTTTTATATATGCCTTTGGATAATATAAATATTATGAACTACTCTCATAGTCCCATCAGGAAACACAAACAAAAAGTAGAAAGCTCTGATACTAAAATTACTACAATGTAGCTTGTTGAAGAGTATAGTAGGGTGCTGGCACCAGAATGGGTTCACTCCAGTTAGTTACTTAACACTTGAAACAAGTAACTGAGCAGTGTTACAATGAGTATTGAGTGAATATTTAGAGGAGACCATGTGCGGTAGGTGCGTGTTAGGGTGTAACTTAGTGAAAGCGCATAATTGCATACATACAAATACCTACTTGTAAAATAAGGTGATAAATACGGTATTTGTACTGACATTTCATTTCATTTGTAGGAAATAAAGGACTTCCTGGAGGCAGAGGGGCACCAGGTTGTGAAGGAAAGATGGGAGAGCCAGGCCGAGCTGGAAATCTGGGACAACCAGGAGAAAAGGTTAGAAATACAGCACAGACTTTTTCATAGGTCTCATTCATTAAATGTGTAAACGATTTAAGAAGTGTGAGGAAAATAAGAACTCCTATATTTAGTAACCCATGATGCACAATCGATGAAATGAAATCTCTTATAAAAGAGGTGTAAAGTAAAATTTTAACTAAAGATGCAGGATTTCAGATCTCCAAGTGTTTGGGATGTTTTGGTACTTCTGTTTGCAGAGCACAATGAGGTTATTGCATTGCTTTCAGCAAAATTAAATAAATAAATAAATAAATAGCACAGCTTCTGAAAAGATGGGTACTCAGAAATATATGATAGCACATGTAATTGTAGGACACTTGACTAATCTGTAATTGGGATCTAAATGTGAACAAAATAATAACACTTCACTATTTTGAAAAGATGGCATTTCTTCCTTTGTGTGTTTTCATATGACATTCTTTTATGTGTTGTGTTTCTTTTTTGTTTTTGTTTGTTTGTTTCTTTAATATGACAAAGAATGAGTGTTTAAATTATTTGGGTTTGTTTGTTTAATTATTATTTATGCTGTGCCTCAAGCCACAGGACAACTTGATTTAAAGTGACCTTTCTGATCCAAATATGTAATCAGTGGCTTGTATAAGCTCAGCTCTACTAACTAGCTTTAAGAACATACTGGTTTGCTCATACCCCAGAAAACCAGCACTTCTGTCAGCCAATAAGAACAAACGGTTCAACTTTTCCTTTCAGGGAAGAGAGTCAACGCATTTGTCATAAAAACAGTATTCTTGGAAAACAATGTTCAGAAGAATTACAAGGGGAAAAGAAGAAAACAAAAATAACTGAATATTGTGAATATTCTAGGTGCTGACTTTGATTACTTAAATAAATATCCTAATGAAAAAATGACTGTCATGTAAAATAAAGGAAAAAAATTATATTCAGATATAGCTCCAACATTTTTCTGTTAAAACAAGCATCATAATGTAGTAACAGCCAAACAGATGGAATTGCCTTTTTATGCTTAGAAGCAATTTCCTAGAGGTAGGAGATAGGGTTCAAAAGCTATTTAGACAAATTAATATATTGGTGCGGAATCTGCAGCTAGTCAATAAGGAACATCCAGTGTTTACTGAATTGGAGACATTACACATGGTAAGGTGAAAGATCCCCAGGAATAGATGATGATTAATAATAATAAAAAAAAAAAGCTAGCTGATCACAGGGTGAAGAAAATATTTTGGCAGATTTGCAAAGTGTAGTACACAGTGATTGTCTGTATTTCTGTGTTGCAGGGTGACCCAGGCATGATTATTCCCGGAGAGCCAGGCAAACTAGGTTCACCAGGAGGTCGTGGCATTCCTGGCCCAAAAGGTGATACTGGATTTCCAGGACTTCCAGGCTTACCAGGGCATGCTGGACGTGATGGCAATAGTGGCCTAAGAGGTACTGTGGTCAAATAAGCATGAGGAACACAGCAAGTTACATCCATGTTTTAAGGAAAGGGAAGCCAAGTCAAAGAGTGTTCACTCAAAGCTTCAAACTACTATCTAAATTGTTATGAAAACAGCCTCCTTTCTTTTAGGAGATCCAGGCTCATCTGGTGTTCCTGGGGATCCAGGTTTTCCAGGGAAACCTGCTGAATGTCTTACTGGCCTGCCAGGTTTGCCAGGTGTCCAGGGAGCTACAGGCCCACCAGGTAGGATGCTCTAAATCAAATGAGCTTTTTGGCTGAGTGGTTCTTGGTTTTATTTCTGCCTTCCAATTTTCTGAGGGACCTGAAGTTGTTTATGGGTATTGATTATGGGATAATCTGCAAGAAATTGAGATCTCATTTAAAAGGAAGAATTATCTGCAGATTGGAGGAAGCACACGACTGATTAAGATAGATTAAGAGTCAGATTGCATTATACGGCCCCAAAAATGATCATGAACTGATGCAAATTCCACAGGTAAAAGTCTGTTTCAGTCATCTGTCTCATTGGGGTTGAACTTCATGCAATATTATTGATAAAGAAGCAAAACAGAGGAAGATTCTCAACTATAGGGAAAACCAATTCAGGGATTCAGAGTACCTGCATCTACTGTGTATGATTTCCGTTCCAAGAGAAGCACACTCAGACACTCTGCTCAGTTATTCTCCTGTATGTGAACTCAAAAAAATTATTTCATCATGGTGGGAAATCACTCCTCACAGTTTTTGGAGGATGAGAGTAGAACTGGTATTTTAAGTTTGTCTAATCTGTCCTGTGTATGTTTTCACATAGATGTCTTCTGTATAGTTGTCAGAGTTCAAGAAGAGTTTTGTACTTACGATGGCAAGATAGATGAAGGTTAATTTTCCAGCAAGGTATACCTTACATACATCATCATGCATTTTTTCTTAGGAAGAAGAGGTTCACTAGGTTCAAAAGGCAAACTAGGTCCTCCTGGCTTGGGTATCCCAGGAATCTACGGAAAGCCTGGGGAACCTGGATTAATAGGTCTTCTGGGAAACACAGGACTGCCTGGTCTCAAGGGACAGTCTGGAAGACCAGGAGTCTCTGGTGTGCCAGGTAAGGTCTCTGCAAGTACGTGTTTTGACATAGAAGTCTGGTCAGTCTCTGCAAAAAGGTGTCAGTCTTGGTGACATGTAATCAACTCTAAGTTGAAAATACAGAAATAGTTTACATTAGCAGTTTTCATATACAAACCTGTATGATCTTATATGGAAGACAAATCAATCATTATTTCCTGAATAATTAGGATATCCAGAAGCTGTTATGAACCAGTACCAAATTCTCTACAGGGCTCTTTAGAGAATAGGTTACTTACATTATTTTCTGTACAGCAATGTCTGAAACAGAACACTAGCTAGTTAACATTCAGAGTCTTCCCAGCATAATGAAAGTGTAAAGAATATAGAAAGAATATAGTAACTCTTACTCAGAATCCCTTTCCAAATGGGTAGCTTATTAATGCTACCTTTCTTCTTTTTTTTTTTTCCGGGGAAAAAGAAAAAAAAAGCTCAGAGTGTGTCAGAGTTATGACTAAACTGTTACAGGGCTGACTTTAAGTAGGTAATCCCTATAGGGTGAGTTGTTTAGTTGGGTTATTTTTTCAGAAATATGTTCATACTTGGTTTGTAGAATAAAAGAAATCACGTATGTAGTGCAGCTTTTTTAACACAGATTTTTCAGTACTCTTAAATCCTGTGTTATTCTATTGCAAGGAGATGGTACATACATTTTCATACATCCAACTTTAAAATTAATGATGAATATGCAGGCCAAACCTGGGCTTGTAATGTCATTTGAGGTGAGCTGTCATGTCCTGGCTGGCCTCCAGCTCCTGAACCAGAAAGGAATGTCTTTCCCACACATCCTGTGACAGATGTCACAGCCCGATACAGATATCAGGTATATTACAGTCGCTCTCAATTATTTCATTAATTGGTAGAAGCTATTGCAGCTGTTAGTAAACCCTCAAACTACCCAGGTTAATCTGTATGTAAGTGCTGTTTCTGTTGTTAAAAGCTGGTAAACTTGCTTCTACAGTTATGTTCTCGAAATGGAGAAAAGATTAAAATAATTAATTAACCATTTAAATCACAGACACATGTGTAACTTTCTGAAGTAGTGTTCTATGTTACTCATCAGTATTAACAAATACATTTCTATTGTTTCATTTTCACAGGCCCTAGAGGAGAGCCAGGCATAATGGGCCCATTAGGAATTCCTGGACCCCCTGGCAGGATTGGAAGTCCGGGCAACCCTGGTATCAGAGGCAAGTGACCAAATTACATGCCTTCATTATTTCTTAAGAATACAAGAGCTTAACCAGAATTTCATCGTGTCTGGGTAAATCTTTGACTTCTGGACCCTTGCCGTCTACCGACAGAACAGAGTTTTCTTTTAGCAGTACTGAATTGTCACCTTTCCTACTTCACTGGTATTTGTAAAAATGGGTAATGATTTGCTACAGAGCTTTTTGCTCTGTTTGTTTGTTTGTTTGTTTTTTTCTCTCTGTCTCATTCATGTTCTACATATTATCTTTAGAAAATATATTTTCTTTCAGGCTCTTTTGGCTTCCCAGGGCTAAAAGGAAGAAAAGGGCTTCTTGGAGCACAAGGTGAACCAGGTGACAAAGGTTTTCCTGGACCATCTGAAACCTTGGTTGTGATTGGAAATAAAGGAGAACAAGGCTCAAAAGGTACACCTTCACTTTTTCATCATTCAAAACTAGTTAGGGTTGTCATCTGTGTTGCAGTTTCAGTGGATTCTAACATACAAAAGACAGTAACTTCACTACTCAAAGTATTCACATGGCTTTCTAGTAATTTTTGCCAAACACTCCAACTGCCTTTTCTTGTGAGATAGCTGGATATTACACTGAATATTTATCTCCATTTTAACAAGTTCATCCTTAATAATCCTCACATTGTAATGTTAAATCAGTAATAAAATGTGACTATAAGAGGTTTATTTAAATAAATCTTGTGTGTCTTCACACACATAGTGTGTGAGCAGGAACAAGTATGCTTACCAGCTGAATACCAGATCATAAAGAAGTTGACTCTGCTTAGGTATATTTGACTGTCAGAGGATTTATTTTCTGTGTAATATTAGGAGAGACCCAGCATATGAGTTCTGCATGCTCAACTAATGCTATCTGGCTTTGTGTAGACCTTTTCATGTGGTAAATTTCAGAAACTTCCTTTTGTCTCCGTATGGGAAATAGAGTAGGCATTGACTGTGAGCTTGTCTCCTGGTTGTGTTTTTGTTAACAAAGTAAAATATTTTACTCCATTGCAGTTTCATTAATTTAAAAGAGTTAGAAAACTCACATTCTAAAATGTTGTTGTTGCAATTTTTTATTTTTTTTTAATGAAACCATTTTAGGAGTCCAAGGAAGAATGGGACTAAAAGGAGAAAAAGGGGATGCAGGTGTCCAAGGTCCTCCAGGTCTTATTGGATCTGAAGGAGTACCTGGTGTACCAGGTATGGAGTATGTATGTTGAAAATTACCATATCAGACGAAGGGTAAGATAATACTATTTTGAAAGTTGATGGGTCTTCAGTGAAATAATACGTTGGTACTCTCTGACTTTTTATAGGAGAAAATCAGACCTGACATGCCTAAATATTCAGGGATTACCAATACCCTGGAATTTAGACATCTGGGCATTCTAGATGAAGCTCTACTTTGTAGTCATTAAACCGAATGCTAATTTTGCTACATTAAGCTAAAGTGATTGTGACACACCCAGAAACCAGACTGAACTCAGGTGAACAGTGGAAGGAAAGTCCAACACCTTAACAGAGATTACTGATCTTGATAAAATATTCAAAGGTTCAGTTGCCATTCTGAAATGCTGTGATGATTCACAAACCTTAATATGTCAATGTTGATATATAAGATACTTGAGGTTTTTCTTTGATAATAATACTGATAATTTTATGTGCGTCTAGAGCAGTAGGAATAATTATATTCACTATTTGTTGATTTATAAAATGATAAGATATCATGCAATGTGTGAAGTAAAAGAGTCTGTATTAATCTCAGATCTACTAGACAGTCAGTATCTAAGCAAGGCATGTGAAGATAACACTTATTTTTTCATCTTGCAGGTGTCAAAGGATTTATGGGTCTTCCAGGGATTCCTGGAGGACAAGGATTTCCTGGTGCACCAGGAAACAAAGGGAACATGGGAATTCCAGGTTATTTTCTATTAAGTCATGTTGAAAATTGATAGAGCTGTACAGGAGTATTTACGCAGATCTGAGCAGTTCCTGTAAGCACGCAGGCAATACTTAGTCAAGTTGAGATTTATTCTCTGTAGTATTTGTAGACTTCTTACACCCCAGCATTTGCCTGAATTGCAGAAAGGAGTTCTCTCTCTTTTGAGTTTTAGAGTGGGATGTTAATAATGTATTATAACTGACTATCTCTGTATATAGCTTATAATAACTTCTTAAATAATAATTTCAGGGCATCAATTATTCAGTTTGTGGTAATGTATAGTGGCTTAATCTGGTTTTGTAACCAAATGCCTGGCTAGTGGTCATAAGACTTATAAGTTTCAACTATTGAAATTAGAGATAATAAATTAAATATAAATTATTTAATTTATATACTGTTAGAAGTAATACACTTTTTAAAACGTGTTTGGAATCAAAATTAGTAATTGTACAAAATACTTTATTTCTGATGAAGAATGAATATCTGAATATACAAGCAGTAGTTAGCAAAGCATGAAATGTGATATGTGATTATGATCCTTTTAAGAATGCTGTTATTATCTGTGTATTTCCAGGTCAAAAAGGACAAAAGGGTTCTCCAGGCTTTCCAGGAACTTCAGGGGACCCTGGTCCAACAGGCTATGGTGGCTTTCCAGGTGAAAAAGGAGACCCTGGGTACCCATCTCCTGGACTCCCAGGGGAACCTGGTCCAAAGGTATAAAGGCAATAGAAACATTGTCATATTAAGCAAAAAGCAGAGCCCTTAACAACAGAAACAGAAAAATGTGTAAGCAAGAGTTGTAGAATTTGCAGGAGACAAGTAAATGATATGTTTATGATGATGCATACGAAAATCTTCTTGTACATCAAGAATTGCAGAGAAATAGTCTTAGAAAATGCAAAAAATTGTGTACTCTAAAACTATGTTGGTTTTTGAAAGCCTATTGATACTAACTTTTTTTTTAACAGTATGTATTGTTAGATATAAGTTAGACCAAGTGGATGCAATTTTGCTTCATATGTTTTGTTTGCTGAACAACTGTGAATCTTTACATGTGAGATTATCCAAAAGATGTGGTTGATGATGTAAGCTGTACTATACCTCCTGTAATCTGTCCAGATTATCAGCTTTCTTTATTAGTTGAATATCAAGAAAGAGATTGTTGTTCTGCAAGTCGGTCATAATTCAAGATAAAATGTGCATCTTACTATTTCATATACCTGTATATTATGTATAGAACGTATTTTTTTTTTTATCAAAAGAGCAACTGTTAGAATCAAATTGGAAAAAAAGTCTATGAAAAAAACACCTAAGGATGAAGTTAACTTGTAAGTTTAAAAATAAGCATGATTTTTCTGTTCTTCAAATACAGAACTTAATGTCATTCTTTACCTGTTTGTATGCAACTGCTATTTCTTAGGGAGATCCAGGGGCTCCTGGTGTTTTGGGCAGGAAAGGAGAAAAAGGATCCCAAGGTCAGCCAGGACATAATGGAGCACCAGGACTACATGGACCCAGAGGAGAAACAGGAGTTGCTGGAAACCCAGGTATGCTTTGTTTTGGAGAGGGATTAAATGCTGACATACTACTAAAAGAAGAGAATTTCTCAATAAGCTACGCAGGGTGCCTGTGGGGTGGCACTTTTATATTCAGCTGTCATAAACCTCAGCAGCTCCTTTGTAGTCAGCACAGCCAGGCTAACTAAATTCCAAGTGACAATGCCTCTTTTTCTCTCCTAAACTCCTTCTTACAGGGAAACTTGGACTTCCTGGAGATGTTGGTGTTAAAGGACAACAGGGCCACCCAGGACAACAGGGTGTTATAGGCCCTCCTGGTATGGTATATAGCATCTCTCCCAAATTTCTGCCCTCTGGTTTATTATTTTCTTTGTAAGGAGACAGTTGGTATTCTTATTCTTACAAGCTTTTAGAATTTACCTGGTATAGTTACATTCTCTGTTAATGTTGGTATGAGGCTGTTTGTCTTCTCCAATTTCAGTTGAACTCTTTAACAGCCTATTTTCAATGTTCTCAGTTCACTGTTTCTCAGTTCTCAGGGAATAAGTTTTAATTTCGCTTCAGTACTGTGAAACTTTTTCCTTGATACGCTTTTTCTTTTTTCAGTCCAAAAGTCTCAAGATGTGATAGCAACATAGATAGTAGGAAAGGCTTGTTTTAGCTACTAAAAGAGAATAATAAACTAAGACATAGCTAGACATGAAGAAGAAAGTAAATTGGTGAGGAAAGAAGGGGAAGAGAGCATTGCAGTCATTGCTTAGAGCAGCAGAAAATACTGAACCATTAAAAAAAAAACATAAGGGGGAGTGTGTAAATATGCAGCAGAAGAGGTTTGTAGTGTAGACTTCGTTTAAGTCAGTGTCAGTCATTGTCTTCAAAAAAGGGCGTTGAATGTTCTCATATGCAGATCTTCATCTAAATTGTGTTGTTCTGTTTGCTTTAGTGAACTAATGCTGGCTTATCAGCACTTAGCAAAGATCAGAATCTACTCCCAGAAAACTTGATTTTGTAATAAAGGTAGGGAAAGAAAGCAAGTTGCTTGTATGGATTTCCAGCACCACAGATTCCATTTTAATAGTGAGAATGGCGGAAATAGTGGGAGTTCTAAATCCACTGAATTCCAGTGAACTCAATACAAAAGATATTCTGCTTTTGACAAATGTTTATATACAAGATGGTTACCTCTGTCCTTGAAGTAGCTGCACTCATCATTTTTTTTTTATAAAAGAAATTCAGATGATCTTTCTTTCCTGTGCAAAATAACAGAATAAAAATGATACTGTGGTCCTTTTTAATTCACAGGTGCTGCTGGATACCCTGGTGAAAATGGACTTGCTGGTGAAAGGGGTAATCAGGGTCAGGATGGTATGCCAGGTCCCCCAGGAGCAAAGGGAGAACCAGGTAACTGCAGTGAAATACTTGCATTATATTTTAGAAATTACTTTTTTTCCCTAGCTTAACTGACAAGACTTCTGGGGGGAAGGATTAATAAGAAAATTCTGTGGTGCAAAGAGGACTTTGTAAGTCCTTTTAATTTGGCTTTTAATTTTACATAATTTATTGACTTTCTATGTAATTGTAGTACATACTATTAACGAAATGCATGTCACTCATCTATTATGGATGTGATTTGCCATAATTTTCCCTTAAGATGTTAATGCAAGAGTCTAAGTATTGCTGTTAATGATTCTTATGTGTTTCACCTCAGAAAACCTAGGAGAACCAAAATCCCTTTAAAGAAGGGGTCTCAGCTTTTACACAAAAAGGATGAAAGGAAGCAGTGTGTAAAAGCTTTCAACTGAATGTCATTCCTGATATCATCAGTATCCACAGATAGATACAATCCTGTGCTGAATTATGACAAAATGTTTTCATGCTTTACAGTCAAAATGTTTTTATGTATCAAGATCTTAAAAACAGAATAAAATCCTGAGAATAATAATAAGCCTTTTCGCAGAATCACGGACTTGTAGGGATTGGACAGGACCTCTGGAGATCATCCAGTTCAATCCTGCTGCTAAAGCGCATTCCCTAGAGTAAGTTACACAGGGAAGTGTCCTGGCAGGTTTTGATTATCTCCAGAGAAGGAATTTCCACTGCCTTTTTGGGCAGCCTATTCCAGTGCTCTGTCACCTCAAAATAAAGAATTTTTTCTTCATGTTCAAATAGAAATTCCTGTGCTCCAAACTGTGCTTGTTGTGCTGACAAAAAGATTCTGGTCCCATCCTCTTGACACCCGCACTTTAGATATTTATGTGTTTTTTCATATTCAATTTTGAGTAATCACTGCTAAAGTATTTTCATTTTTATTCCTGATGCAAAGAAAAGCTTACAAATATTTGTATTTCTGGATAGAACTGATTCAAAATATAAAGTATAAGTTATTGGATATATAACAAAAATCTATGTTTTGATTCAGAGAATTTTGAAGTGAAATATGGGGTGCTAGACAATGATTTTTTTGAGTAATTACTCTGGTCTATTAAGTATAACATGACCTAATATTTTGTAGGAGCACCAGGGAGAGGAATCCCTGGCCTTCAAGGCGTTCCTGGTCGTAGAGGTGAGTTGTTTTTTTCTGAAAGAAAGTAGGAGCTTCATTTTTAAATACTAGAGACTACATCTGTAAGATGCTTTTGGATGTTTAAGATGGCACATACAAGGGCTGCTCTGAAAGTAATGCCTCTTTTTTTTATTATGCTGCCTCACACACCGAGGCAGATGTTGGTGACACAGCAGTGTCTACAATACTCTGTTAAATTTTCTTGCCATGCAACAGATGGCAGTGGAGGGGCAGTATGACAGAATGGTGTCTGACATGGAATTGTATATAAAACAAATGTGTGTAATTGAATTCCTCCATGCACAAAAAAAATTGCACCCATTGGCATTCACTGATGCTTGCTGAATGTTTCTGGAGACCAAACAGTGGATGTGAGCACAGTGAGGCAATGGATGGTGTGTTTCAGCAGTGGTGACAGTGACGTGAAAGACAAGCCACATTCTGGACAGCCATGCACAGCTGTCAAACCATGAAACGAATAGTGTCTTGATCAGCTCATCCCTGCAAATCAGTGGATTGTGACCAGGAAAATCTGTAAAGAGCTGAATATCAGCTTCAGTGTGTTGGAAATGATGATGGCAGTGTTGGCATATCACACAGTTTGCTCCAGGTGGGTCCCATGAACACTCATACAGGAACAGGAAGAACACTGTGTGCAATTTTGTCAGGATCTGTTGAACAAATATGTGGCTGAAGGTGACAGTTTCCTGGATCACATCATTACTGGTAATGAGATGTGGTGTTACCATTCCAAGCTGGAGTCATTACAGCAGTCCATGGAGTGACAATACGTTAATCCCTCATCGAATAAAAAGTTCAAAATGCAGTCATCAGCAAGTACCTTGAAAGTACCTTGATATGCACTGACTTTTGGTACAGGAGAGGGCTCGTATACTTCTGGATTTCCTAGAACCTGGGCAAGCTATCTACTCTGACTGCTACATCAGAATGCACACTAAGCTGAAGGTTCGAACTCCCAGAGAGTCAGGCCAGAGAAGACAACCTTTCATTGGCAACATGATAATGCTAGGCCTACTCCATCCCAGTTTGAAGACTACAGAACACGTTACCAATCTTGGTTGCACTGTCCTACCACAACCACCGTATGGTCCAGATTTGGCACCTTCTGACTTCCATCCAGTCAGGATGATGAAAGATGAACTATATGGGCAACATTTTCCTACCAACAATACCATCATAGCAGCTGTGAAACAGTGGGTCACCTTCACTGGTGCAGATTTTTACAAGCGTGACGTGCAGACTCTTGTTCATTGCTGGCAAAAATGTACAACTGATGGTGGAGACTATGTTGAAAAATAGCGTTTTGTAACTGAGAATTTGCTCTATCAACTAGTGTTATTCTGCTCTTCATTTGGTTTTATCTGGAATTTAATTTAGTAGAATTTGACCGTTCTAATGTTTGAACAAGCATTGCTTCTACTGCTGCATCAAGAAATATTCCCCAATCTGATCTTTCTACCCTTTCTTCAAGTTTCTTCCTTTGTATGAGCAAACTCTGGAGTTTTAAAAGAAAGGAGGGCGTACACTACCTTGCATTGTGCCTTCATGCAACCATTTTGCTTTACAGTAGCAAGACAACTTTGGCGACATACATGTACTAAAACCAAAGGCTGAATTCTACCTTGGTGGTATAGTAAATGCATATATTCTCTGTAGTCCTATTTCTGAAAGTTGTCATAAAATCTCACCATCATGACAATTCTCAGTTGTATTACTTATACTCTACAGGAGTCAAAGGGGACATGGGGCTTCCTGGTTTTCCTGGGCCACCAGGTATGAAAGGTCTTCAGGGTGACCAAGGACCCATTGGACCTCCTGGATTAATGGGATTACCTGGATTTCAAGGAGCAACAGGCATGGCAATTACTGGCCCAAAAGGGAATAGAGGCATTGCTGGTGCAGATGGAAGACCAGGTATATTGTTATAACTCCTTATTTATCTGAAATGATATACTGATATTTGAAAGCAGAATTCAGCCTCTCCAAAACTCAAGATTGGAAGGAATTCTCCCCCAGAGAGCTTCATAATTAAACAGGTAGTTCCTTTACAAATTGATGCAATGTTATAATTGCAAACACCAGAATGGTCCATGCGGTATGATGTAAGTTTTACCCTCCGCTCAATTTTGCTTTCTTCCTTTGAAGTCTGTGTGGTGTCTGAAATCTGACTTCAAAGAAGTGAGATACCATGCATGTTATTCCAGACATAACTACAAATGAAGGATATGTAAAAAAAAACCTGTAGTGCTACAGAGGATTGCAAGAATTCATCTCTGATCTAAATTAAGAGGCTAGAGAAAAATTAATTTTAGTTATTTAATTATTCATTCATTCATTTTTTTTTTTAAATAAATGGGTATATTTCCTTGGGAATCACTGAGACAATAAATATGAAGTATCATTATAGAGCTGCACTGTATGTAATGTATGTGAAATGGTGTTGGTGATGCTCTTTACGTATTCTGTTTCTGTACAGGTATTCCCGGTTTCCAAGGGCTGCCTGGTCTTCCCACTATGAGCATAAAAGGAAGCAAAGGTGTTAGAGGAGCAGATGGCATACAAGGACCAATGGGCCCAGCTGGTGACAGTGGCCCTCCAGGTCCAAAAGTCAGTGAAAGGAATACTACTTGTTTCTTACTCAATTGTAAATTTCCTTCTTACCATGAAAATAACACCCAGAGTGAAAGAAATAAGTGTGTAATAAAGATACTAAAATGGATATTAAAAACAGTTGTCATAGACTTAAGCAGACCAAAAAGGAATCATTGAGTATTTTTGACATGTCATTTCTTTGGCCATTGGGTATTACAGAATAATATTAACAATGACATGACTGTTTCTAACATGCGGAAAAATTGAGCAAATTATTTTAGTTGTAGGACGTTCTATGGACATAACACTTTAAATACTTCTGAACAAAAAAGATATGTACTTCATAGCATGCAGATATTGCTTTGTCTTTATTATTGATGGTATCTGATTTGCAGGGAGTAGAAGGTCGACCAGGTTATCCTGGTGCTAGAGGGGACCCTGGCTTTCTCGGATTTCCAGGTGTAAAAGGTATTCATATATTTATTATGTACATCTCTGTGTGACAAACAGAAAAAATTCCATATTGTATTGTAAAAGTATGTGTTATAGCACCTACCAGTCAGATCCTAGAGACATGGAGTTTTTCCATCAAGAGAAGAATGTATGTCAGCTATGAAAGAAAGCCCTCATTTCTTCACATCATCAGTCAAATCCCCTGGCTCAGTAAAAGGTTTCTTTTTATTGTTACTTACAGCAGAGCTGTTAGAGAATATTCTGGACATAACCTCAGTTTACACTGTGAAAAGAATCGTTCATTAAGTTTCAAACTTTTGAAGAACTTCATAGTCCTCCTAACAGCCATCAATATAACTGACAGTTGGGATTGAAGGGAGTTGGACTGCGTTACAGGGATATGTAAACAAATTATTGTTAACAGATTACACTTGACCTATAAATTCCAGAGTAACAAAAGACATGTAGAGGTGGACTTTCCTATTTCAAATGAGGCTGCTGACTGTGTTACTCTTCAGAAAGGCTGCATGGGTCACACAGGACTCATAAATAAGGTGGTGGACATCTGACAGTTGTTTTGACCTTTCAAACCAGGAAAAAAAACAACAAAAAACAAACAAACAAACAAAAACCATATTTCCAATCTCCTTCTTTAGGAGAAAAGGGTAATCATGGACCACCTGGACCACGAGGGGCAGAAGGGCCAAGG
Organism: Gallus gallus; assembly: GCF_016699485.2. Lineage (NCBI taxonomy): Eukaryota > Metazoa > Chordata > Aves > Galliformes > Phasianidae > Gallus > Gallus gallus. The sequence continues at coordinate 9,090,149 of NC_052540.1, forward strand.
GGACCAAAGGGCCAACCTGGTAACTATTGTTACAACTTTTATTCTAATACCATCTAACTTAGCTTGATTTTGTTGTTATTGCTTTGTTTTGTTTTGCTTGTTTTTAACATAAGAATTCTTCATTACATTTTTCTTCTAGGTCCACCTGGTGTCTCTGAAAGAATATTCTCTGTCCCAGGAAGCAAGGGGCCTCCTGGACTGCCAGGAATCCCAGGAACACCAGGTGATCAAGGAGTTCAAGGGATTCCTGGACTACAAGGTAGTTTATAATTTTATATCTGAACATATTTGTGTGTCTCATCTGATGGAACATTTCAATTTGGCAGGAAAATATACAGCTGGATAGAAAATTGATATATTTTAAAAAATACTTCTCAGAATTTAAAAAAAACTCTTGGTGCCTTGTTATCAACCTTGTATTTGTAACCTGGCCCTTTTCATTTGCCCACCACACCTGCAGCCAAAGAGCAGGCAAGTTTTTCCCTCAATATAAGGCTAAGCAACAAAAATGGTATAAAAAAGCTTTAGTCAAAACATTCATTGTTTTCGTATGAGCAGAACCATTCTCAAGGATGTTTCTCATTTCTGTGGTAACACAGGTAACAAGTACTGTAGGTGTGCTACAAAGTGATTGTGTCTATCATAGTCTGGAGGTGGGAAGGTAAAGGAAAGACTGTTTATCTATCAAAAGTGAAGCCTGCCGTGGCTGTGAGGAATATGGGAACAAGAAGCAGGTGGGATGAGGTGGATGCGTACTGTTTGCTCAACCACTGTTCTCACACCACAGCTTTCCACTCCAGGAAGGAGCTTCTTAGAGTCCTGGACCTGCTAGAAAGCATGACTGACTCAGGAGTGACAAAATTCCCTCTAGCATAACAAAGCAGACATTAAATAATTGTTCTTTTACACCTTCCTTAAATTTGTTTTACAAAGGAGCTACATTATTTATGGAATTATGAACTGTGAACAACTTGATTATGGCCTGTTATTATGTTTTTGAAATATTCCTATAGTTTAACACGTGGTAAAAGTAAAAGCTATTTGCTGTGATTTATGTACAAGTTCTTTATGAGAATAATATTTTTCTACAATATATTCAGTACTTCCTTGTCATCTTCCTGATGTGAAATATGCTGACAGTAATACTATGGACAGACCCAACATTTGTGAACTTTGTGCTGCTGTTTTTATTCTAACACAGCTACATTCACATAGGAATTTTAACTTCATTTATTAGCAGTTATTAAAGTCTAGCGTGATACTGCTATATCAATCTGTTTTTTCTTGATTAATGTGTAGGACCTAAAGGAGTGAAAGGTCTACCAGGAAGTTTTGGTCGTCCAGGTCAACCAGGACGGCCTGGTCCAAAAGGAGACAGGGGATTTCCAGGACAAAGAGGTACAGGAAAGCAGACATCTCTGTTTGACTGCTACTACTGAATTTATAAATAAACTGTATTCTCAATTTTCATCAAGACTTCTTTTGGCATATATTGAGATTCTGTAACATTTGCAGTAGCACATGCTTAGCTTCTAACAAATTCATGTTTACAACATTTATAAAAGTGTGCCTTGACTGTGCTCCTCTGTTACTAACTACATTTATTCACCCACTTGAAAATCTGTTCAAATCAGTGTGCCTTTACATCAGCTTGAAACTGAATATTTTTATTGAGTCACCATGAAATTAAAATAATTTACAATTGAAAACTTTTTTTTTTAACTATGCCACAAGTTGATGTAAAGTAAACTAAGGTCTGAAAGAATTAATATATCTAGTAAAAAATATTATTTATTTTTAATTTAAAAAAAATTGTGTATATTTTCAAGTGGTTTCACTAATTTAAGTAAAACAGGAATTCAAAGAACGTGATAATATTTTTTTTAATATTCACAGGGCAACCTGGATTGATTGGCTTCCCTGGCCTACAGGGATTGCCTGGATCACCAGGTACTATCACCACTGGTCCAACAAGAAGAGGTTTTATCTTTACTCGACATAGTCAATCAACAAAGATTCCTTCATGCCCATCTGGGACATCACAAATCTACTTTGGCTATTCACTGCTTTTTGTACAAGGAAATGAACGAGCGCATGGACAAGACCTTGGTACTATACTAGCAAAATATTCATATCACTTTCTGTAGAGAGCAGTAATGATAAGCTGTCTTCATAAAACCAAACTCGTTGTGTCCGAGTTGAACACTGGCTTCAACCATCAGTGATCTGCTGCTCTGAGTCAATTTCAGGAATCACAATTTGAAAGACATCTTTCCTTCCTGCACTCCTATACTTCCTTTTGCTCTCTGTACACTTTTTTCAGGAGCAATTTGGTTACTTATGAATAGATGCCTAGTGTAAATGTCATTAGCATCTATCTGGGCTGATAGTAATATTACAAGGTCTAGGAGAGCACAGTGCTTTGTGGATGCCAGATTGGATGCTATAGAGTGTCAAAAATGGCTCCAGAAGCTTGTGTTTAATCCCTGCCATTGTGTCAAAGACTGATATCGTTCAGTAAGATAGTATTTTTAACAGATTTTGTTCTTGGCCCTTAATTTTAAATACTTACTTTTATCTATGTGATAAGTATTTTGATTTCATATAATTTCACTGTATAGACACTTAACTCTTTATAGTCATCAATTTTTAAATTTTTCACTGGTCTCCTTTGTTTGTTGTGCTGAATATAGTCTCCTATTTGTCACAAATTTTCCTCCTATGTACTTTAGGAACAGCTGGTAGCTGCTTGCAGAGATTTACCACCATGCCATTCTTATTCTGTAACACCAATGACGTGTGCAGTTTTGCTTCTCGCAATGACTATTCATACTGGCTGTCAACTGCAACAGCAATGCCAGTAGACATGGCACCAATTTCCGGCAAAGCACTAGAGCCCCATATAAGCAGGTAAGAGTATAAGAATTTTAGTTCTTCTGGCCAGCAGCCACACAGAGTGTAAGTTATTTTGAACATAAATCTTAGAGAAGGACCTTTACCTCTCAGTAAATACATGCACTATTTATTTATTTATTTATTTATTTATTACTCATCTGAATATATCAGATATTCAGTGATACTCTGAGAAAAGTTATAGGTAAGGTACTGCCACAGACTTAATTAGCATAGCTGACATGAGAAAAGGGAAAGTAGTTCTACTGTTTACAGCTGGCGTGTATATATATATATATATATATATATATATATACATACATATTTTTAATACTAATGTCATATATATTGGAGGCAGGCTAAAGTGGCATAATGACAGCTTCAGTGTTTGTAATACAGTGCAAGTCAATTTCTGTTTCCAATTACATATAATAAATTTACTGTAGTTGTTGAAGAACATTATAAACTGGAGCTGAAGGATCTCTAATATGAAACACCCTCACATAAATGTGAACCTTTTCAGTTGCTTTAGAACATCTGAAAAAGTTAAAGAACCTCTTTAGGGGGAAAGCTTTAAAAGCACAAGAGACCAAGAGTAGAAAAATAAGAAACAGGAGAGCAAGCTTTGAACTCTTCCTTCTAGCCTGCTCTACACAGTTGTTGCAACCTAGTAGCTCAGCTTCATATTTTTTTTTCATTTAGGAAATAAAGTATTTTTTAAATTTAATATTAGCAAATAAAGGTACAGAACTTTGATCTAAACCATAGCAACATAAAATAATGAGCACGTGATGAAAGTAAAATTCAGTGTGTTACTTGGGTAAAGGCAGTATTAGGAAGGTCAAATGTTCTGGGATTAGTTCCTATCTTTCACCAACTTCTGCCTAATAGATAATGCAAAAAAGGTATTTGGGTTACCTTCCATTTACTAATATCTTCATTTAACAGCGGAAATGTATGTGAGGTACAGTATTTCTAGTGAGCCCTAGATTTAGGTAGCCAGTATCATAGCAGGTGCAGTTTTTGGTCTGCTTACATATTTTCCCTCACTCTGCACTGAATGCATGCGTGCTTCTTCTTACAGATGCATTGTCTGTGAAGGACCTGCAATGGTAATAGCAGTTCACAGCCAAACAACTGCAGTTCCTGCATGTCCAGGAGGCTGGATATCTCTCTGGAAGGGCTTTTCTTTTGTTATGGTAAAGATAAAATCACTGGAAATACTCATTTTCCTTTGGCTCACTTTCAATGGCATTTTCATCTACATGTGTGTCTTAATAATGGCGAATTTTTTTCTTTGCCTAGAATGAGATAATAATTCTGTTAACTCTTATTTAATGACAGAACAGGAACAGTGTAGGAACAACTATTATGATCTGTCCCCAGAAATAAGTGGCAGAAGGAAAAGGGGGCATAACAAGGGGAAAACAACTGGATTTTAGTCTGACAAAAGTAACTGCATGCTCATGTGTTCTACTGAGCTCTTGGAAGGACAGGTTCAAGGCCCCAGGTGATTAAAGCATGGGTATTACAGGGTGAGAAGCGAGAATGGGAATAAGGGGTCTATCTATACCAGGGGAGTGGCACTTCACCTTTGTTATCCGTGACCGTGGCATGCCATGGGGATGCCAGCAAATGAGGGTAAGAGACAGAACTAAAAATGCCTCTTGAAATGTCTGATTGCTTTGTTTTGTTTTGTTTTTGTTTGTTTGTTTGTTGCATGATGGAAAGTCCTTTTAGATCGAGTGTGGCATTTGTTGTCTCTCCTGTGATGTGGCCCTAAATTATAACAAATATCTTTGGAAAAAAAAAAATTCTCAGCTTCTGGCTAAATTAAAGTTTTTTCAAACATCATCAAACTTACATGTATTTTTCTAGCAAATATTCTGCTGTCATAAATTATTTTAGAGCTCTTTCTACAAGCATTGTCCAACTTCAGAGAATGAAAATGCCTTCTTTGCTTTTTTTGTTGTGTTCAGAGAAGGAATCAATTTAACAAAAAACAGGAATGGGAGCACACACACAAAAGATGGAATTTGACTTATTTGTAATTCAGTTACTGTAGCCCTCAGGTGGATGGAAGCCAGCTACTTTCTAGTCATTGTACTTGTTACATTTTTATGACTTACCTTAGAGCAGAAAAAGGCCTTTGCAAGAACTAAGAAATAGCATAAATATGCTTGAATTTTCATAAGGCTTCTGTACTTCATTGTGAGTCTGATAAAACTAATCTATGCTGATTTTTGTTTTGTCCAAGATATAGCACAGAACATATGATAAACTTTAGAGATTTTTTTGCTGTTACAGTATACAAGTGCTGGCTCAGAAGCTTCTGGCCAAGCACTGGCATCTCCTGGATCTTGTCTGGAAGAATTTAGAGCCATCCCATTCATAGAGTGCCATGGCAGGGGGACATGCAACTACTACACAAACTCCTACAGCTTCTGGTTGGCATCACTAAATCCAAGAAGAATGTTCAGGTAAACTGTACTTTCTCAGCAGCCACAGCCCCACTTCCTTCACCTATGCACGTTGCATCCATGCTGCAGATGGCTTAGAAGCCACTAACTGCCTGCATAACAAGCAGGATCTCCCCTGGTAATTTCCATCAGATTTAGACATCCCCATTTGTCAGGTTTCTGGTCATTCCATAGCACAAAGAGACCTAAAGTGAGACAAGCATCTGATTCATAGTCATAGAATGGCTTGGCATGGAAGGGACCTTAAAGACTATCTTGTTACAGCTCTCCTGTCATGGATAGGGACGCTTTCCACTACATGAGATTGCTCAAAGCCCCATCCAGCCTGGCCTTTAACATTTCTAGGAATGGGGCATCTACATCTTCTCTAAGAAACCTGTTCTGGTGCCTCACTACCCTCATAGTGCAGAATTTCTTCCTTATATCGAAACCTAAATCTACCTTTTTTCAGTTTAAAGCCCTTACCCTAGTCCTTATGTTGTTGGGAGCCCCAGAGGTGAACCCAAAACTCAAGGTGGGATCTCTAGAGGGCCAAGCAGAAGGAGAGAAGCACCTCCCTCACCCTGCTGTTCACACTTGTTTTGATGCAGCCATGGTTACAGTTGGCTTTCTGGGCTGCATGCACATGATGCCAAGTCACGTTGAGGTTTTCCTCAACCAGCACCTTCAAGTCCTCCTCCTCAGGGCTCCTCTCAATCCATTTTCCACCCAGCCTGGATTTCTGCTCAGGATTGCCCCGACCCATCCACAGGACCTTGAAGTTGGCCTTTTTGAACTTCATTCCATATAAAAAGTTTAATCAACTCTCCCTAGTTTTTAACAACAACAATAAACAAAGAAACAAACAAATAAATAAATACATGTTTTCTTTCTTTTAGGAAACCTATGCCACAGACGTTGAAAGCAGGAGAACTAGAAAACATCATCAGCCGTTGTCAGGTCTGCATGAAGAGACCAGTCTAAACAGTGGCCAGTCTTGACAGAGCATGAAACCCTGCTTTTATTACAAAGAATTGCCTAAATTTGGAGAGCTATAATTTATTAAAGTCCAGCTTCACCTGGAAAGAAAACTATGATTGCCAGTGAAGCACTGTGGTGAGGTAGGGCAACAGTTTGACTTTCGTCTTTGGCAAATGACAAAGCACTTTGTTGGAGTAAGCTTGTAATGACAGTCTGCAGGGTCTTCTCCAGAACTGTCTCTAAGCTGTCATCTCTAAGCTGCATCTTCATGACAAAATCTGTAGCATTGCCAAATCTTTAATGAAGGACATTAATGCTGCCTTGTGTCATGTGCTTTTCAAATGGCAAGACAAACAAAATGCTCTAATATCAGCTTACAGATGATCAGTGTTCAAAACAGGTATAATTTAAGATGAAAATCCAGCACTTATGAGAGACAGGGTTCGATATGAAATATTTTCAGTGCACTTTTAAATACATACTGATTAATTTAGGGCTGTTTTGGTTTGGTTTTCTTGTCTAATAAACAAGCATTTTCCCACTTAGCTCACCTTTCCTTGGCTGGGAAACAGGCATACAGTCTTATTTGTTTCACTGAAATAATAATGTTTTTTAACTAGCCAGGAAGGAAGCTACACTGTGCACTGGGTAGACACTACAGTGCTGATGTGCACTGACTGTGTTCTCTTGAGTGACTTCAGCTAAGTGCTGCCTAGTTGAAAGTGTAGGAAAATCTTCTTTAGATGCCATGCTTTTGACATAGATTATGGGATCTTAAATATTCTTCAGATCTTGACAGTATTGAGCCTGTATTTTGTTCCCATGGTTTTTCTCTAGTAAAGAACAAACATTTAGCCTAACATAATTTATGAAATCAGCAGAATTTACAATGACTCTGTGGTTCAGGAGCTCCCATAGCATTATAGGCTTATTACAGAGCCTCCAGGAAGTAATCAGTATTTCATTTACCTAATATTCAATTTTGAAATATTTATAACAAATGATATACCATTTTGAAACACTGAGCGCAAACACTCCTTCAAATTTCATTTATTCCATCCAGTTAAATCCATGCATCAAAAATTGAAACAAGATTGATACTTAAATTGTACCACTGAGCACTGACTTAACAGGAGAACCCAACTGCAAATGAACATGAATACTTGAAAAGCACTTTCATTTACTCATATAACTTATATAAAATTGTAGCTCTGATTTTTTTTAAAAAATATTTGTAACATTGCACTTGCAAGGCTATTTAAAATTGTAATGTTAACATTTAAAATGTTAATATTTTAATACTTGCACAAATTATTGGAATTCCAGTATTTAGTTTTATAGAAGAAGCCTAATTCATCTGAAGAGTTCTGTAAATGTACCATTTTAAATGTAAGGTAGAGCAATACATTGAAATAGCCAAGATTTCTCCTTTGGATCTTTTTTAAGCCAGTGAAATTTTATATTGTTTCTGTTAAAATACTTGCATTGTGTTTGTCTGTTTGAATTTTCAGTGTTAATCTAACTATGAAACAGTTTTATCCGTGTTTCATGTCATTATCTTCTGATGGAGGTGACTTGAAGATACCATTTCCATGAACTAAATGAATATTTTTAAAGTTTTGTTAGCTTGAACAGCTGTAGTACTTCTGTTTGCAAGGTATAATTGTGAATTTGCAGGTTTTTATGAAGAATCTCTATGCAAATGCACTACTGATAAGAAGGTATTAATGTCAAGTTAATATTTAGTCTTTCATTTAGATAAGGTTTGGTTATGGAGGTGTTTTCTTTAAGACAATCCCTTGTTAGATCTCTTGCTATAAGCTCTGAAATTTCTTTAAATACTCGAAGAAAAATCTATGCCTATTGCTTGTTAGGTTTTTTTTTTAATTAAGGCTCAATGCAGTCACACAAAGCCATTGTATACTGTGTACAACTGATGACTCAAGACACAATTGTAAAGCTTACTAGCAAAATGCAGGATATAAGTATATGTGTAACATTAAAGACTGCTGGAAATGTTCAGTAGTGGGTAAAGTATAAAGAGAAGGGAATGGATGTGGTTATAAAGTCAGAAGTAAGTTACAATGTGTTATGTCTCATAGAATCACAGAATGAAAGGGACCTTAAAGATCATTTAGTTCCACCTCCGCTGCCATGGGCAGGGACACTTTCCACTAGATCATGTTGCTCAAAGCTACATCCAACCTGGCCTTGAACGCCTCTGCGGATGGAGCATCCACAGCTTCTCTGGGTAACCTGTTCTGGTGCCTCACCACCCTCACAGTGAAGAATTTCTTCCTAATCCCTAATCTAAATCTGCTTTCTTTTAGTTCAAAACCATTACCTTCTGTCCTTTTGCTACACTCCCTGAGAAAGAGTCTATTCCCCTCTTCCCCGCAGGCCCCCTTTAAGTACTAGAAGAGTAGCTATAAGGTCTCCTCAGAGTCTTCTCTTTTTATTTGGGCCAAACAACTCCAGCTCTCCCAGCCTGACTTTATAGCAGAGGTGTTCCAGCCCTCTGGTGATGTCATGGTTTTGTAACTGCTGTGGCCCTCCTCTGAACCCACTCAAAGAGGTCCATGTCTTTCTTATGCTGGAGGCCCCAGAGCCGAATGCAGTGCTCCAGGGAATTTATGCTTTGTTCCCAGTTTTGGATTCTGCTGCACCCTTATCGTGTGACCTTCAACAAGTTACTAAGAATAAAGATTTTCATAGATAGCTTTAGATTTTGAGTGTTCCAACTTGGGCTTTCTTTCAGAAGCAGGCATTGCTCACAGCTGCAGGGACACATACCAAGCCCAGCTGATACAAGCTGGACACTGAAATCCAAAGAAAAACTTGAAGAAAGTCGATCTTAATCTCTCTCTGGTTGTTGTGAGAATTAGTTAACTTGTCTGTAAATAATTTTAGAGCCTTAACAGGAAAGTGCTGAAGAGGTGCAAGGTGTTAATATATTGTACTGAAAGAATGGAAGCATGAAAAATCAGTAATAATGAGAAAACAATAGAAAGGAAAAAAAAAAGGAAAAAACAAAGAAAAAAAACCTTCTACTAAATACAATCAAATAAAAATATTTTGACTAAACAAAAGACCTATTTCATCTGTGGGGTTGTTTGTTTTTTCGTTCCTCTATCTACTAATGCTCTTCTCCACTGCCTACACATAACATTAAGTATGCGTGTATTAATAGTGTCATCTGAAAGTGTGGTGAGGGAGCTGAGGTGACCCTGCGTGCTCCGGCCCTGCCCTGCAGTGCAGGCCTGCGTCCAGGCTCCGGCCCACACACAAGGCCTGAGCCCTGCTGTATGTAGGCACACGCAGAATCACCGCTGAAGAAATTTCTAATGTGCTTCAAGGCTGCCTTAGATTTTCATTGTTTTCAAGGCAAAACCCATCTGTACAGTGTGTAAATGTTACAGAGACTGGAGAAGTGGTAAAAGGAGGAGGACCCCCACCAGCAGACAGATGGGGATCGCCTGCTGAGGTGTGCTCAGCTCAGCGGCTTGTTTCAAGGAGGCCGAATGGAAGATTGTGCGTCTGCAGAGAAACAATGTATAATTTTCTATGCTGTGTAGTTTTTATTTTTATCTCCTAATAGGTCATATTTCAGATCGTTCACCTCTGTGAAACGGTGCTGTTGGCATTGTAAGGCCTGAGTTAGCAAGCTGCATTGACCTTGGATCAATATGCACTTCAGTACTTCTGCCTCTGCCGCTCATGTTGACCTCTAAAACGTAACTGCGAACATTAAAAAGATAGACAGTGAAAAGTGGAAGCTTTTTTATCCTGTTCAAAAGAATTACTGGTGACACACAGTAGCGCCTTTCATTTCGCTGTGACCGGACCGCTGAGGGTGCCTGCGCGCCCTGCAGGGAACGAGCCGATTCAGCCCGCCGCGGTGCGGTGAGGAGCGGCCCGGGAGGCCTCGGAGCCGCGGCACAGCGGGGCACGGACGGGCGGTCACGGTGCTGCACGGGAGCGTGTCGGGAAACGAGCGTTGTGCTGCTGTGCTATGCGTGATTCGGATGTATTTCACTGGTGTGTGAGCACGGTGTGCCAGGTTAGTTATGCTTTGAGTGACGTTTTCCACCGCATAACATATACTTAGATCCTCGCGTCTCCGTACCACGACGCCGTTAATCGGCTCAGACTCGGACAGCCGGCGGGACGCAGCCCCGGAGCCGCAGCGCAGCGCTCACCCCGCGGACATCAGCAGTGCGCACGCGCGCGCCTCCCGCCTTCCCTCACTAAAAATGGACGCCCTGCGGCGGGGCCGCACGTGAGGCACCAGGGGGAGCAACTTCCGCCTTCTTTCCGTCACGTGACGCGCGGCCCGCAGCCGGCAGCCCTTACGGCAGCCCGATGGGGTCAGCCCGCCCGGTGGCGGCGCCTCACCTGAAGGGTGACTGAGGGCAGCGCTGAACGCCTCCCGCCCGCCCGAGGCAGCGCCGGAGCGCGGCGGCAGCGGCCCGGCCGGAGCAACAGGCGGAGCGGGTAGGGCCGAGTGCGTTACGCCGCGTCTGGGTGAGTGCGCGCTGCGGGGCCTGGAGGGAGCACCGCCGTGCCGTGCCGCCGGTCTGCCCGGTCCGCCCGCCGCCCTCCTGTCCCCCCGCCGCCGCCCGGCTGCCCGGGCCGTGCCCCTCCCGCTGCCCTCCTCCCCCGCGCGGTCTTGGACCCACGGCCGTCGCACCGCGCTGTTCCCTCCAGCGTTTCCGGTATGTTTCTCTTAAGGGAAAAAGGGTTGGGGTTTTTTTACGTTGAAACCTGCTGGGGGTGCTGGGAGGCGCCGGAGCCTCAGGGGAACTGCAGACAGCGGGCGAGAGGAACCGGGAGCGAAGCGCTGTGTGGTGCCGCGGGGGGTCGCGCGGGGCGGGGTGAGCTGTCGCTGGAGTTGGGCGTCTGTTTGGTGCCGCTGCACCTCATCGCTTCCCGACGTCGTCTTTCAGAACCACTTAATGCCTCTTCAGAGCTACTTAATTCTGTAAATGCAAGTTGTAAAATCCTCGTTGTGTTTTGTTAACATCTTCTGAAATCTGCCCGATGACTGCTATAGAACAGTGTGACTGGTTACGTTCCTGTTGGGCGTTTGTTAATGAGCCCCATTTGGAGTTCTGCTGCCGAAACCCACTGCGAGTGCTTTTGCTGTTCTCTTGTGGGGAGAAAAAAAATAAATAGATTAAAAATTGAAATCAACTTGACTGGGGAAAAAAAAGTCAGCGTTGAGAAGTAGGTAAGAGTAGGACGGTATTGAGGTGCTTTTGAGGTACGATTTTCTTAATGCTGATGATCTGGAAGTGCTTTTCTGATCATAGACTCTGGGAAGAAAAAGCACCTTTTGGAAAGTGGAAACATCAAAAGACTGCGGTCTCTACCTGTCACTGGCTGATGCGGCCGACGTCTCACGAGGGAGACAAAAGTGGTCTGCGAGTCTGAAGGACTGGGCCAAAAAAAAGGATGAAATCTAAGAATTGTGAGGTGACAGAGCTGCTTATGCACCTCTTGAGCTCCTTTAAACAACATATGCGTGTTTTGAAGTGTTTAGCAAAGTGGGTTGTTCCAGTTCCTTTCACTTGATAGATACAAGTAGTAAGAATTAATACAGATGGATTGAATCTATGTGTAGTTTCAGGCACTTTCTTTATGGATAGATATACTTAAGTTTAAATAGAATGAAGACCTTCTTCCTGACGCCCAGTTCTGCAGTGTGCTGGAGTGAGTGAGGCTTTGAGATGGGAAACTTATTTCGTTTGATCTGCAGTGACTGTAAGTCTTGACAGTAACATCAAAGATCCCAGGACAGGTTGCTAAGTGGATCACGTCTTTAATATACTGAATGTATGCACTTAATGCAGTCTTACGTAGACCATATCCTTCTGTGTGCTTAATTCTGCTGTCTGAAGATCACTGTCAGTTTGAGGTTTTGTTGATGGGGAAGTATTGTTTCTGTGTGGTATTGTCAAGTATTAGTCTTAGTACACGGCAATGAATAAAGGGGTTTTCTGGCTTCTTTGCATGAAAATAGAACGTGCAAAACAGATGGAGGTGCCATCTGACAGCATCACAGAGGCTGATTTTCCTTGGGTGGGTCCTGAGGGCAGACGCTCTTTGGTGAAGCACTGAGGGAAGAACCCAGGTTATGTTTGTGCACATGTGTGCGTGGAGGAGCAGGTTATATTGGCTTGACCCTGGTGGCACACTGATAAAGGTATGTGGCACCCAAACAGGAGGTGCTGTGTGTGGGCTCATGTTGGTTGGTGGCGTGGCTCGTGTTCTGTCTCACCTGCACCAAAACATTTTGTAGTCAGAGTTCTGTGTGTTCAGCTTTTTATGGCACGTGCACAGCAACAGATGTAGCCCTGCTGTCAAAAACAGCAAAAGAACGTAGCTGTAATTGTATTGGCAAAAAAAATGCCCTTTTGCCCGAGTAGATTGCTTCACGTAGGGAACCACTTCAAGCAGTACCAATAAAAGACTTCTTGCTGGAATAAGCTGTTTCCCATAGGTGGTTTTCCCATAATAACTGTATTTGCATATTGTGTGTGTGCATATGTGTATACAAATAAATATCCCTATTAACCCTCACTGCAAAAGTAACTGATGTCTCTGTCTGAGCTGAGCTACAGCTGAGGCCCCCAGCTGTTGGCTGGCTGAGGTTTCTCACAAGTGAGACTTCCTCCCAGAGGAAACTGTGAGCTGCTCTGCAGCCTCACTCAAACTGTGTCTCCAGGGTTTCTTTCTTAACCCGAGCTACAGCTGCTGTCTCTATCAGAGCCATTGCTGAGGTCCCTCAGCCACTGCCCAGTGAAAGTGTTCTGCCAGCTGTTTGAGTTCCCTCTCTAGCCCATAGTTTCCACCAGTGTCCCTTTCCTGCCGCTCTGCGTGCATAGCTCTGGGATTTCTTCTTTCAGTCTTAAACCAAACGTTCCCACCTCTCAAGAAGACTCACCAATCAAGCAGTTACCTTGGTCTGTATCTTCAGTATTGCTTTCCAGTTGCTGCCCTATTGATAATTTCATCACGGCACAGTTCCTAGGAAATTCCTCTACTGCTTCCCTTGAGATTCCCTTCCTTTTCTAAGAACATGTAGGCACCCAGTGTTTCTTTTCCTGCCAGCCAATGCAGAAAAAGTGATTTTGAAAAAGCAAAACCAAAAGCACCTTAGAAGTTCTGTCTGTCATGTACAACTCTGTTTGAAGATCCTTAGTGTAGATCTGGGTGTTACATACAGCTTCACTTTGTTCTCTCACTGCTCTCTACATTCAGCCCCTTGTGATTGAACTTCCTACACATTTTGTCAAAGGGTTTGTTTCTCTCACTAAGTCTGCTCACTTAGGGTCTTCTAACACTTGCCTAGTAATCATGGTGGAGAGGTCCCTCTAGTTGCTTTCCATTGCTTTTATGTATTGCTATTACAGTTCTTGGTTTCCTTTTGCCAGAATGAGTGGGGCTGCGTTCCCATCGCCAGCTGCCGAGATGGCAGAAATCAATCGCCTTCAGTATGAGATGGAGTACACCGAAGGAATCAGTCAGCGCATGAGGGTCCCAGAGAAACTCAAAGTGGCTCCTCAGAATGCTGACCTTGAGAAGAGCATCCCAGAAGGATTTCCAAATGCCAGTGTAACTATGCAGGTTCCAGAGCGGATTGTAGTGGCAGGTATGTCTGCATCTCAATATGATAAGAACAGGCCATCCCCCACATTCTGGAAGGACAGAAATATATATTTAAAGAAAAACTTAGAAAATGCTTTCCAGTTTTCAAACAGTTGTTGCCTATCAACTTTGGCCTAGGAAGTACCTCAAACTTTGAGAATGCTTCATGAATAGTTTTGGTGTAACTTGTATTGGAAATAGTTGTCAATAGAAAGCAGGTTTCATTTATTAACTGATGCTCTTGCAGGTAATAGTGAAGACATTCCACTTTCCAGACCTCCAGACCTCGACCTTCTTCAGTCTACTCCATTCAAACCACTGGCATTGAAAACTCCTCCCCGTGTTATTTCTCTCAGTGATCGACCATTAGATTTTTTGGACCTTGAAAAACCTCCACAACAGACCCCTCAAAATGAAGAGGCTAGTACTTATTTTGCTTTTTACCTGGTTGAGAAACTTTTCTTGTAAAGCAAAATGAAATAAACAAAGATTTCTCTGCTGTAGTGCAGATCTACCTGGTGCAAGCAAGTTAGGAAAATATAAAATGTTTTATAAGCACTGTATTCTAACTGTGGCCTCTAAGTTCTATATTTAACTGACAAAATGACTAGAGGTTTTAATTTGCAGTTTTGTTGTTGGAACACATAGTGAGATGCTTTAGACACGTAACTGAAAGTCTTTGACAAATGATATAATACATAGAATTAGTGAATTTTAACAAAAATCTAAAAACATACCTCGCAGAAGTATATGGCAGTGTCATGCTGGGGGACAATGTGTAGTTGACGTCTTACAAACTGGAAAATACTTGTGAAGTTATGTATCCTGTGGACTTGTTCATACTTGTGGCATTGGGACGTATAGATAGATAACAAAATGATGGCAGTGAGTCTGGAACTTGGTTTTATGTGTACCAGCATCAGACCCTCTCATCTGATGTCTTCCTCCTAATCACTGAGAAACCCATGTAAACATAGAATGGCTTGGGTTGGAAGGGATTTAAAGATCACCTAGTTCCAACTCCTCTGCCGTGGGCTGGTTGCCACCCACCAGAACAGGCTGCCCAGGGCTCCATCAAACCTGGCTTTGAACAGGGATGGGGCACCTGCAGTCTCTCTGGACAGCCTGTTCCTGTGCTTCACCACTCTCTGAGTAAAGGATTTCTTCCTAACATGTAACCTAAATTCCCTCTCTTAGTTTAAAGCGGTTCCCCTTTTGTCTTATCACTATCAGTCAGTGTAAAAAGACAGTCTCCATCCTGCTTATAAGCTCCCCTAAAGTACTGGGAGGCCTCAGTGAGATTTCCCTGGATTCTTCTCCAAGCTAAACAAGCCCACCTCCCTCAACCTTTCTTCATGACAGAGGTGTTCTGGCCTTATCATCTTTGTGGCCCTCCTCTGGACCACTTCAGCAGCTCCAGTTTGCCTTTGAGGATTGAACTAACTTAACTCTCCAGTGCTAAGTTTTTAAATCGCTCCTGAGGTTTCCTGTCTTTTATCTCCCTCTTGCTCCCCTCTTGTGCAGGTTCGTTCAGTGGGAAGGCTGAAGAGAGAACGTTCCATGAGTGAAAATGCCACTCGACAGAATGGCCAGCTGGCCAGAAATGATTCCATGTGAGTAAAGCAGTGGGGTGCAGAGACACAACTACAGCTTTACTACATAATTCTTTTGTTCTTTATCTCCTCATGCATTTTTTTTTTTACTAAGTAATGTTTTTGTGTGCTGTAATAAGTATATAATTTTGAACACTGGAAAGCTAGCGTTTGTCTTAATTTCTATGCCTTTGTTTCATTGAGGATTTTTTCTTGGAGTTTAGAGGTGGGAGTGTTTGTGGGCACATATAATAACTCATGAAACAACTGAAGTGCTGCATTAGAAGATTTTTCAGTTTCTGAACTGGAGTAATTTTTTTTTTCCTGAATTTTTCAGGTTATTTGCTCGAAGAAATTGAGTTATTTGTGTGCATTAAAATGTTCCCCGTTATCGCTGTTGATATTACATAATGGTTTTAATTAATAGACAAAGAAATATGGTTATTTATCATGAATATGAGAGTAAGTCATTTTTCATTGGTATCTGTATGCTTCATGGATTTGGGATCTGTGAGTATGCATCATCATCTTTTGAGACAAAAATGGCAAGTAGCATTGAGAACTGCAAACTTCATTTACTGATACCATCAGAGGTAGCAGTTCTTATGGTACTTTCTGAAGGCATACATGTCTATATATTCCGGTTAGAAACAATAGTCATTTGATTACTCTCAGTACATTCTGAGTGATGGCATCCTTCCACATGGCAATAATGTTTTGGGTTTTTTTTTTTTTTGGCAGTGTATCACTTAATCTTGCTGTATATGTATGTACTGATCAAAACAATTCCTAATATAGCTACCATAAGAAGTGTTGCTTTATTGAAAGAATCTGAGATGTGAGACCTAACAACGGGATTCATCTGTATTGGACAGATGAAGATGCAGTAGCACAATATTGCTAAACCACCTTAAATTTAGTGTAGGAAATAAGTACATGACCTACTTAGGGTCTACTTATTTTCAGTGGAAAAAAAAAAAAGTTAAGGAAATTGTGTCCTAGAAATGCCTGCTCTCTTGTATTTACAGCAGGAGTACCAAGAGGTACTCTATATACTACATATCTATCTACCTGAGAGTTAATTTGTCTAAAATTGGTGAAATGTATTCAGATGCCTATTTCAGGAATTAGTTTTCCTCCTCTTCCTCCAGATCTTCATGGAGACACTTCTTTCTTAACCAGGCTTTTGGTTTATACAAGCTCATAGATTTCATGTATCTAGGTACTCAGCCTACTGAATTTTAAGTTCATTGAGCTGGCAAAATCCAATTTGCATCCATAAGCTCCTGATCAGCTCAGTCTCCAGATGTTTTAGCAGGCTACTAAGTGTCCAAGTTCCCTTTGACATTGGTCATCCAATTAAAATATGTTGGACAGGATATGCTAGAACTTCACCACAGGAATGGCCTTCAGGTGCCTGTTTGCTAGTTTGCATACAGTGCATGCAGGAGTAGATGGTCTTCATGTGGTAGAAGTTACTTGTGAAAAAGTTTAGTACTATGATGTTACCAGCCTTGCTTTTTCAATCCTTGTTGGAGGAAAAACAGATGGTGTGTGAATTCTTGCAGTTTCTTGAAATCACTTTATCCTTGCTCCCAACACTTGTTTACTCTCCCTGAAGTCATAGGCTGTGTCTGCCTAGCCAGCAACCTGGAAATCTAGTAAGAGCAGCTCTGACTTGGATGTATCTCATCCCTGTGAGATTGCTCATGTCTGAATTTCTTCAATCCAGAAACTTTAAATTTGCAAAACTCACCTGTGTGCTTTACTATATGTAGAATTACTGGTTTAAAACTATCTAAATATTATTTGCCATCATAACTGCTTAATCTATTAGCAGTCCTTCAAAGAGGCTTGGCGGTGCAATACAGACTTGATATCCTGTAAATTTCAGAGGGATGTGATCGGAGGACTAAGCAACTGCTAATTTGCACGACTCAGTTTATCGTGTGCAAGAGCCAGGAAATTGTGACACATCTGGAGATGAGTTTTCCTGTCCTGATGCTCGTGCTAGTGCCTGCATAATGTTAAATCCAAGTTCTTTTACTAAGCTTTTCCAGTCTTCTGGAAAAATGATATAAACTTAGACAAGATTCTGGATCCGTCTGTTTTGTTTCTATGGAGAGTAACATCTAACTGATGTTATGCTGGGCCTAGCATAAAGATCATCTGTTCTGGTAGCACTGAGATTCTTAGAAATTGCTTCTTTTTCTCACATCATTGCTGCTTTTGACTCAGTGTGGCCCAGAAAAAGAAATCACTTTCAAAATGCTGTGGCATTCATAGCAATTCTGAGTCTGTCATTTCTGCCTCATTTAGCTTGTGTCACTCTGCAAGTGGAGAATGCAACTACGGACCTGGCTAATGCTCAGGAGAATGTTCTATCAATGCATATTATGCAAATACTGTGTTCAAGGTGAAATTTGGCTTTTCTGCATTTGTGTGAGCCGTGCCTTTTGCACCCAGTACAAAAGCCTTGATATCTCTTGACTCTTTTCCTTATCATTTAGGCCTGTGGGACATATATTGCAAACTGCAAAAGAAAAATGTAGGCTTTGTGGAAATAGAAGTGGTGATTCTATGAACAAAACTAATAAGACGGTGTTCTGTTTTCACTGTGGTAGCCACTTAGAGATGCTGCTGATGTGGATGTGTTCTGATGTTGTTCAAGATAGGCAGTGCAAGCAAACAAACCTGTTTGATGTTAATTATACTACCTCAGATGGTACTGATTATCACATAGCTTGTAGGTTGCTATTTCTTTTAGAGATTCCTGGTAAATGTGATTAATTTCTTTCAAATTTCATTCCCTTGATGATGATAAACCATTTAAATAGAGAAATTATACTAAAAATGCATTCTTTGCCCTACAAAAAATTTAGATGTACACCTGTTATGTCTGATGTAACTTCAACGTTTAATTTCCTTACCTCCTAGAAATAATATTGTTGCACTGTTGTACAAATACAGAAGAAACTAGCTGTTCTTGAAGTTCTTGTCTCCTGCGGTGTTGGCTGATAGTATTATCTTTGCTCTAATTATTGGAGTGGTACAGTGCTGTTTCATCAAAACTGGCTTGACTTTTATGTTTATTTCATGTTTCGGTACTTCTGCAATAAAAAGTACTACAGCAAAGATCAGCACCTTATTCCCATGGGTTTGGGTTTTTTTTTTTTTTTGGAGTCTAGTTCACATCTTCATAGGAAACATAGTCCCATCTCTTACATCCAGTTTTAAATTACACCAAATATTTAGTTCTCATAGAAGTTGTTTTTTTTCTTTTGTCTGTTTTCCTGATAGATGAGATAGCGTATTCAGTGCTGTCCCCAGTGAAAAGGCACATCAAATTCTGTTGTGTAAAAACTTCATCTTCTTAGGAGGGAGTATAACACACATGCAACAGCATTAACAGCATTGTCTTTAGACAAAGTATTCAGATGTACTGTGCAAAATTCCAGTTCCTGACCTACAAAAGTGACAAAATGTTCTGGAATAGATTGAGGCAAAGGAGTTGACTGTGCTCCTTACCACTGTGTTCTCCATATGATATAGATAACTTTTTTTTCCCTCTTGTTTCTTGGTTTCTTTTTGTTCCCCTCTCTCTTGTCATCCGTTTGCATGCATTTCCAATGATCTGTTGGGAGTTTGGCTTTGTTTGAGATAGTAATTCTCGAACGCGCGCGCGCAAAAAAATTGAAACTAACAGGTGGGCATCTCCTTGTACAGTAACTTTCTCCCTATTTAGAAATATTAACAGCTCTTTAAATGGTATTTTTATAAAAGGATGCTTACTTAAGAGATTACAATTATTATTCAAGGTGGCACAGATCAGATACTGTCCCAAGAAATAAAATGCCACGGTTCCAGTCACCTCTTTCGACTAAGGATTGCACGTAAGCCAACATGTTACCTGGTATATGAAAATCAGGAGTGTGTTTAATTTTGTAGCTCTCTGCAATACTAATTTTCAGACTAAGTATCTGTAATTTAGAATATAAAATTGAAACAGCCTTTGCTACGCTGAATATGTGGTTTCTATTTCTATATATTTTCTATTTCTATATATTTGTTGCATGCTTTCCCAGACTTTCCCAAATCACTTACCGGTTTGAGAAATGTAGGGAGAAATAAATGGTGGCAGAAGGAAAGGCAGAGCTTCAACTAACAATTGATTTATTAAAAAAAAAAAAAGAAAAAAGAAAAAGAAAAAAAAAAAAGCTTTAGTCTTGTTCTTTGACTGTGATTACCTGGAGAAATGAAGCTTTTTCTTGTCCGTTGCTAGTCAGTGTTGAATGTGAAGGTTCCACTGTGAATCAGAAGTCAACAAACCACTGAGATTGGATCAAAACGAGTAGAGCATGTGATTTTGTTTTTTCTTCTTCTCCTGCCTTTCCCTTTGAACTCTCTAAGGTGATGCACTTTTCTATTTCATAGCTTGAGAAATCCTGTCTTCGTGCAAGTTATGGGGTAAAAGGTTGTTGTACGCACATCTTTAATGATAACACAGTCTGTGGCTGAATCTAAACTAACTTCTAATTTAAATCTATTTACCCTTATTTGATATTCCTAGAACTAAGAGAAACACATGCTGTGTACATCTCACATTCTTTTAGAAGGCTTTGGGGACATTACTGGGAAGGTAGACTGTTACTCCTTCATAGTAATTTCTGTAATCCACTATTACCTGGTTGTGGTCCAAATCCTGACATGTACTAGTGTTTTTAAACAGAAGTGCTGAAACAGTAACTGTCTGGGACTGAATGTGAAAACTGTTCAGAAATTTTAAATGAAGTGGTATCAAAGAGTAAGAACATTTCTCTACCAATTGAAGAGATACGGGTGTAGCTACAATTTCTGATAAGTAGTCTTATTAAGTGTTAGAGAATTATTCTCGTCATCTTGGCTGGTATGTGTATCAGATGTTTACTTAATTACATTGCTTCTCCATGGTTTCTGATGTAGTCCAAGGGACTACTGCATGCTTATAGATGAGTAATCCTGAAACAGGAGCACAGAGGAAGAATTCAGCTTCTTCATTTACCGCCCGCCTCCCGTATTCCCTAAGTCTGAGATTTGAGCCCTTTATTTAATTGTTCTCATTTTCAGTCAGAAAGGAAGAAAGGTCTCTCCTAAACTACATACTTCAGAAGGATAACGAAATTAGCAGTAGTCTTTGTGGAGAAAATTTGAATAATTTAATGTAGCTGTGAAGTTTATTTCATGTCCAGGAGGAAATATATTCAAATTAAGAAATGAATTTTTCTCCAGTAAAAAGTACTCTTGAGTGAAGTAACCTCTTGAAGCTTCCAATAAACCAATGAGCATAGAGTAGTTCGGCGAATTAGGAAGTACCTAGTTGTGCAGTCTTCTTTTTTCCTTTCCCCTTACTGTAGACTTTCTACATGTGACCTTCTTCTTGGGAATTTTGTGTAGTTTTAGTTCAGTAGTTGTTTGGTTTTTTGTCATTTTTCAGTATCTATATAATACTTGGTAAATAACATTAATAGGGTTCTGGGTAAAAGTATTCTGGGCAATGTGAATTCTACAATATTTTATGGTTTGCCATTTGTTTATATACTGTCACTTTTTTAAAGCTCTCATTCAGCCTAATATCTGAGATAATGAACAGGAAAAATTACCTTTAATATAAAGACATTTTATGACTTCAAGCCTTGAGCTTTTTTTTTTCCTTTCCTTCAAGCTGGTAAATCTGTACAGAAATAGAAAATCTCATGAATTTATTTCAGTGGCAATATTTCCCTGCTTCAAGTGATTTTTTTTCTACTGACTATTGGGATTTCCAGTGCAACTGAAGACCTAAATCTGTAGCTGTGACCACTATTATTGATAGCAAAATAGAAATCATCATAAATATGAAAGAGAAATCAATTCTACAACTCATAGAGAAAAATAAAATATAGAAAGAAGATAAATGTTTATTATTATTTTTTTACTTTTGGCTACACTTACTCTGCAGCAACATGAGAAGGTATTTGCGCTTTAGCTGATAAATAATGACTAATATCAGTCAAGCACCAGCCACTGCTGTCTTTGCATGTCTCTCGAAGCTTGGGATGGCTTTAACTGTTCTGTGGTTGAAATGACATCTGCATAACATGCTTTGAATCTTTTTGATTGAATTTTCTTTCTTACTCAGTTTTGTAATCTTGCTGCCAGACAGTCACAAAGCAGCTCTATTCAAAACAGAGCATTAAAGGACTGTGACCCACCTAGAAATTATCCACATTTCAGACCCATTTCCAATCGTTCAACCACTCATACTTTGCTTAATTTCATAAAAATGCCAACAAAAGTGGAAGGATTGGTATTCTAACTCTGATAACTTTGCCACTTCTGTTTTACATCAACAGTTCAAGGAGTGTTGAAATAAGAATGTTGATCTTGGAATAGAAACTATCTCAAGATTTAAAGGGTACAGTGACTTGTGCTTTGTCTTGTATTATGTGTTAATATAAATGAGAAAGTTAACTAAAGGGACTTCTTTTTTTTTAAAAAAAAAAAAAGCCCCTCACTTAATTAAGAATCCCAATTAAAATAAAAGGAAGCCTTGATGGTTGAAGGGCAGTGTGGATAATGTCAGGTTGAACTTGAAGAAAAATGACTTGATCAAATGCAGTTTATCAAAATTCACTTCTGTCTGGTAGGGATAAGGTTTGTATAACACTTTGAACCAAAATGCTCATCCTTGCATTTCAATCCTATGTATTTTTTGTAAGGGTCTTATTTTTTCATCATGGCCAAAAACTCAGGTCGTGTAACTTGTCCCTGGGATATGAATTCTGTGCTGAAAGGCTAGCAATGGCCTTCAAACATTGTTCATGTGCAAATGAAAATGTTATCTTAATCTTTAGTCACAACATGAAGAAAAAAATCTGTTAAAGAGTCTGTGAGGTTCTCCTTGCTGAGAAAACTTGGGCTTTTAAAAATACTTTATCTTTGGTGTCAGTGAGGGCCTGACTGCTGATTTCAGCAGGCACAGAATTGGCTGGGCAAGGACTTTCTAAAGCTATTCAGTGTAACTCTTCAGAACTGCATACGTGAACATAGCTTGCAATCCCTTACACCTGGAATTTGGGGATGCCACCTTTATAATGCTGGGAGAAGGGTAAACTGAAAGCGAGCAATAAACACTGTGAAATGGGTACTATCTGAAAAGTTTTGTTGTTTTTTTTTTAATTAAAAATCTGACTGTAGTATTTCTCTCTTCATTTACTATGCTTATATGAACAGTGTGACACCATCAGTGCAACAGGCTCGTGTCTGTCCTCCCAATATGTTGCCTGAAGACGGAACTAATCTTTACTCTGCTCGTGGCATTTTATCGTTTATCCAGTCTTCCACACGTAGGGCTTACCAGCAGGTCTTGGATGTGCTGGATGAAAATCGCAGGTGATTGGTTGTCACTGATTCTGCCAGCTTCTGCTGCTTTCATTTTTGTTCTCCTTTTAGTGGAGTGTGGTTTATGTTTACAAAATGATGAGATGAAATTATTTGCTTTTGCTTTCCTTTGCATTCACTATTCATAAGCAATTTAATTGTCCAAAATTCACATTTCAGAATGCTTCTGTTTATTGAAATACAGCATTAAGATTTCCTTCCAAACAAAAATCACAAGAGCTAATCTGTGACTGGTAGGGATTTAACTGTTTCCAAGTTGTTAGTTTTTTTCCTTCAATTAATGCTTGATATCAAACTTGCAAATTTATTAGCCTTATCTACTACTTTTCTATTGGTGAGTAATGGTGCAAATCAATAAGATTGGGTTGATGTTGCCATAAATCATTTAAACAAATGTACAGAAACTGGATAGGTTACTGTGCAAGGTATTGGTTGCAGATGCTGCTTTTGATAATGTGTTGAGACTTCAGGCTCTGCCAGTTCATACAATGAAAAGTGGTTATATATAACGTGATTACGTATGTAAGTATATATAGCCACTTATCTCTGGTTGATCTGTGACTGATGGTGACCCCTTCACTGGATGTTGTGAGAGGGGAAAAAAAAAAAAAAAGAAAAAGCAATATATACAAAGTTGGTTGCTCCTTGGATTTATAATTTTTTTGTTTCTATGGGTAAGCTGATACTTCGAGAGGTGATGAGCCCAAAGAAGCCTTGTTGTGATTAGTGAAGTTCCATTCTTGTCAGTGGAGTTTTGCCCACATGATGCGTCCCTGTGCTGCTTTCATTTTGACACTTCTAAGCATGACAAGAATGGCATGTTTAACACTGCAGGAGCATTTATAAAGACTAAAAATGATGAGATTTTCTCAGCGAAAGCAATTTTAATTTCCATACTGTGTGTGCTTGTCACAGAGGTTCAGATAAGAATTGCTGCAGCTGTTTTGTAGCTCTTGCAAAGAGGTCGCGTTAGAGAAGCTAACTGCCAGGGATGCTGGGAGGAGCTGCTCATTCCTCCTGCAATCCTTAAGCAGGCCAAATTCCTTATCTGCCTCTGATTGCTGTAGTACCAGTAGCACTCCTCATATTTTATAAAGTGAAGTTCAGTGATTTGCTTTCCAGTTGTTTTGGTAAGAAAGTGTGACTATCAAGCCAATCTTACTGAGAATGCCTGTTTTCACAGTTGCTATCCAAACTGGCACCTCCTGTAGCTCACCATGTTTACTGACAGGACAGTATATCAATGCCCATATTAACATTACCAAATCATGCAGTACTCCAGTCTTGCTGATCTTATGCCTTTAAACTGGAACTTGGAAAAAAAAAAAAAAAAAAACAATCAAGCAAAATACAGTTGGGTGCCTAACCCTGTATTAATCCTATGAAATTCCAAATTGTAGCAGTTAAAATGTCAATGCCCATCCGTTGGTCTATAGCTGTTTGTTGCTTTGTTTTTTTCAGTCTTGTCAGTATCAAAAGATTAGATGGAATAACAGGCTTTGGTGTTGTTTTGTTTTCCTAACAAAGTTAAAGCTCCCAGATAAAGAGGAATTCTTCTGTCTGAGAGTAGCAGCACTGTATATTGTCCAAAAGTCCTTGTTATAATATGGACTGAAATTCTGGCCCTTTCCCCAGTCTGCAGAGAAGCTAAAAAGATTTATCGTGCCTTCCATTAGGCATGTTCTTGCCCACATTTCCTTGGATTTTGCATATATATATATATATATATATATACATACATACATTAATATGTATACTTTTAACTTCAGTCATCAAAATAATTCTAGGGTTCTAAATGCTTCTAAATCTGCATTACTCTTCCTGCCTTGGGTTCATATTTTGAGGCATTCTTACTAGCCTTCTGAAAAGAAACAGGAAACTGGTGTTACTTGCCTGTCAATCAATCTTACCCCAAAAATGAATTTATCAGTAAGGTAAAAGTGTATTCATTGTGGTTGGCTGTATAGATACCCACTGTTATTCTACAGCCAGCGTAGGAATGTGAAATTTGGATAATTCACTTGCATGGTTGTAAAATATTGTTCATTTTAAACTGTTTCAAACTGCAGTCTGTTCTTTTGCTCTGTGTAATGTGTTCTATCTCAAAGCCTTAACTATTTTAAATGTTATGCTAATTATGAGAAAAGAGCTTTTAAAATGAAAAGGTCTGACTTGTGCTATTCACTGGAAATATTTTTCACTTATTTTGTGGCTTGCTTTTCTTTTTACAAAATATCATTAATTATCTTACAATCCACTAAAACTGCTAATGGTAGGTGCTGATACACTGCTGCAGCTAATGAATTATGCCTAGTTTGGTTGGCATTGCTCGCATGATAGATTCTTCAGGTGGGCAACAATATAATGATTACTGTTTACGCTGTCTGTTTACTCTTGCACTTCCTTCAGCTTGGACAAGGACAGTAGGTCAGTTTCACTTTCCAGTTCTAACCTTTTTTCAATTTCTATGAAACCAAGGAGTAGTCTTGTAAAGGTTTATGTGCTGCAGGCAACCAAAAAAGCTGCATTTAAGGATATTTTAGTAATATTTTAAATAAAGCGCAAGGAAAAAAAATCAATTTTTAAAATATTTGTACTTTATCTGAGCTATTCTTTACCTCTTGAACCAATGGCTTAACTTTTAGAAACTATTTAGAAAGAAAAAATAGGGAAATTCATTGCCATCTCTTTTTTTTTTTTTTTTAGATTGGTACTTTCTAAAAAGCCATTGTCCTCATTAAGTGCCAAACTTCACCCATGTAATCTTTTCCTGAAGTGTTACAAGATCACATTTTATGTTGAGGAAGTTAATGACAATCTTCATGATAGAAACAACATAGGGTGCAAGTTAAGACTACACAAGTCCTTGCACATGAGTTTGGATGAGGGTAATGTAGTTCAGAAGCAAATGGAACGGAGCTGCAGGTGTGAAGTAGCCTTGCTTTGTTGAAGTAATCACTGGTGGCACTGAGGTGAGGAGGGAGAGCAGTTTTGCCTACTCACTGATGCTTCAGTGCACAAATCCTTTCTGTACTTCAGAAGCTGAGCTTCTTACCCAGTTCACCTCCAGATCGTGTCCATAAAGTCCTAGTGCCTGTTCTTATGGCTCTTCTGAGATTTCCAGAGAAGTTTCAAGGTACAGTGAGAAGTCAACATAGCTGTTGCCCCTACTGAACAAAGACTGCTGACCTCAGCCACGTGTGTATGCACACAGGTGATGTAAGCTGGACCCAGGTACCTAGATTATCCACACCTCTTGTTTTCCTCTCAGACTATTTGATTGCATCATTACTGTGATATTTCCATTGCACATGCTCTGCTCTAAGCAGAAGAAGATAGTCCAGGTTCATTTGGTCATTGCATTATTAGCTGTTTTACCACTGTTATGAAAGTACATTACTGTGCATTCCCTTTGTGTTTTAGGATGCCATTGTATTTGCAGTGGAACAGTTAAGTGCTGAGCATACCTAAATTATGGCTGCTTCTGATCATGTTTTAATATTTAGGTTGGAACTGCCAGAAGCAGCCTAAAAGTTTTAGGTTTTTTGGTTTTTTGTTGTTTTTTTTTCACTATTTGTTGTAAAATTGTCATGTCTTTCTAACTAAAGAAGAGTTAAGCTATTACAGACTCTTTATTTACCTGAAAATTTACTGCTGAGTTTGAAGGTGAGGCGATCTCAGTTATGATGTCACTGTTATCTAAATAGTGATTTTGTTGTTGTTGATTTCCTGAAATTGAACAAATAAAAAGGGTGGGATAGGCAGGGGAATATTGTGGTGGTCCTCCTGGGCCCACCAATAAAGAAAGAAAAGCATGAACTGCAGAGAAAAGGAGGAAAACAACAAAGTCACCATGCTGGCAGTGAGATTAAAGGCTTGTCTTCAGTTCAGGTTCCCCGTTTGGATGGCACCTACGCAGGACAGTAGTTTTGTTGTTTGCTGCAGTCCTCAGTTGCCTCCAGACCCGAGGCTTTTTTTGGTAAGAATGGCACAGGTTACTTAGTACTGATTAGTTCTGCAGCATCTGTAAAACCTTAAGTTTACCACAAGCTGCCACACCACGGAGACCTAGAGTTCAGAGAGCATTTGAGAACTGTTGGTCTCATTACACAACATCCAAATGTTGTTGACTTGCATTAGGTAGTGCGGGATACGAGTGTGGGATACTGACAAGCTGCTCTTGGCATATTTGCTTATCACAGTTGACTTTTGCTCATAGAGGAGTCCTGTGACTTGTTCTATAACTTCTTTATGCTGAATTTCTTATGTTTCCTCCAAGCATTTAGTTATAGCATCTGTCCAGCAAGACTTGAAACTAACTGAATTATTTCTCCCACTAAGAATACCATTTTTGAGAACTTGAGGAAGAATATTCTCTTATAGGTGTTGGGATTGGGAGCTTCTGTTCTGTAAGGTGCATCACGCTGGCTTTTGCTTGTGTGCCTTTTCATTTTTCACTTGCAGGACTTCATTTTTAGTTTTACGATATGCATAGCAAAATGCTCCAATTGTAGAAGATCTGTTTGGAGTAGGACCTCATCCCAGTACTGTGTACTGGGTAGCTGTCTGCTAAGGCTTCCTAGACCCAGAATCTTTTAAATTAAACTAGGAGTTGTGATGTTTTTGAGCACTTGGTCATTTTC
The DNA here is from genome assembly GCF_016699485.2 of Gallus gallus. Taxonomy (NCBI): domain Eukaryota; kingdom Metazoa; phylum Chordata; class Aves; order Galliformes; family Phasianidae; genus Gallus; species Gallus gallus. The sequence goes on from NC_052540.1 coordinate 9,117,785, forward strand.
AGGCCAGGCCACAGCGTTCTCCTAGCCACCTCAGCACCAGGCCTCTGCCTCCCGCCCATCACAGCTGTAAAGATCTTCACCCCTAGATCCTCTTTCCCTATTGCTAACTTTAGAGGCTGCTATATATGTGGGTTGAGTGCACAGTACCAATACCTGCTGCTGGCATTGGGAAAGTGGAAGAAATTGTCCAACAGTTTGAAATCTTTTTTCAGTTTGTTACACAGCATAGGTGTGGAACTGCCTTGTTAGCAGAGCTACTGAAATTCATAGTGTCACTGTCATCAGACGTACTGCTGATGTTGGTGTCTTCTGTAAATTGGGACACACCAACTTCTTCCTGACAAAGTGGTGCTTTTATAGTTTTAACAACTTAGAAAGCTGTAACCTTTCCTTGCCCTCTGCCTAGAAATAAAAGGAAATAAACTTGAAAGAGCAGTAACAAAAGGGATGCTCATACCATCTACTTGAAGCTTTTAGTCACTTCTTCCTGCCTCTCCTTTATAACTGCATATGGTCCATAGGTCTGTACCCTTGTTGTCTGAGTTATATGTAGCTTAGATGAAGAAAGAAAAGCCAGAAACACCTCTTTCCTTAGAGGGAGGAGAGGGAGTGATTAAAAAGGCTTGTATAAACTTGAAAGGCGTCTCATCTGAGGAGATGCTGAGGGTTCTTGGTTTATCTAGTTTGGAGAACAGGAATCCAAGAGGCAACCTCATTGCTTCCCCTCAAGAAGTTGTGGTAAGCAGAGAGGGAGGTGTTGAGCTCCTTCTGGGAACTGAGGACAGGATGCATGGGGAATGGCACAGAGCTGCACCAGGGGAGGCCCAGGCTGGACATTAGGAAAATTGCTTTACTGTGAAGGTAGTCAAACAAAGGAACAGGCTTTCCTATGGAAGTGGTTAGTGCCCCGTGCCCATCAGCCTTCAAGAGGCTTTTGGACAGTGCCCTCAGTGGTATGCTTTTTTGGTTAGCCATGAAGCAATCAGGCAGTTGGACTAGATGATCTTTGCAGGTCTCTTCGACTGACGTATTCTGTTCTGTATGTGTGTAGATATTTCTTTTCCTGAGGTTTTGTTTTTTGGAGGGCCTCTTTAAAAAATATGAGGTTTCCCATAATGTTATTCTTACAAGGTTGGTAACATCTCCCAAATCTATATTCCAACAATTCATCTTCCACAAATGAAGCTTTCTTATAAAAAAAAAAAAACTTACCTACACAGCTGCATACACTTAGTGTTAATTAAATACAATAAAATAAATAGGTATTGCATAGAAATATATAAGTGGAAATGTTTTGATGTTCCTTTGTTCTGTGTGTTTTACCTCTTATCTCTGTTTGTCATTTCCTGTTTCTGTCTCCTGTTTTCTATCTACAAAAAACTGCTGTAGGCCAGTGTTACGTGGTGGGTCAGCTGCTACCACTTCCTCTAACCCTCATCATGACAACACCAGGTAAAGATTTTGTTGTTACTGTCAGTCACGATCCGCTAGTTTAGTGGATCATAATGCTCCTTTGTATCCCCCCTCACCTCTTGAGGTATCTCAGGCCCCTATTCCTTACCATCCAAGTTACCTGCGTAGTAGATATAACAGTGCTGCAGAAGTTGTGCGGCCAGGGGTAGATTTTAATTACATTAGCAATATGCTTTGAGTACCTGTTTGATAGTGCTTGAGTTTCGTATTGTTATTGCTAGAAAAGTTGGCCTTGCATCATGTTATTTTTTCCAGGTGTTCTCAGTAGCACACCTATGAGTGTTAGTGGTAGCTGGATGTGTTTTTACAGCCACTGTGTTGGCAGACTGACATCACTTCAGCAGAACTGGATGTAAATTTAAAATGTGAGGTCATGATCAGGATTAAGGAAATTCCACATCACTTGTTCCCATTTCACACTACGCTTCTCTGTTTTCATCAGAGTGGAGATAAGATCTATGCTTAATTAAACGCTGGATTCACACAAGTGATTCTTGAGCTCTAATTTGGGAATTGATTTTTTTTGTGGTAGTCCAAGAGATTATCTTAAGGGTTTGCTCACTGGTGTAATGCTCCTGGGCTTGTTTGGAAATGGGCAGAATAGCAGTGATATACTGTGAACCTGTATTAAATTTTTGTGACTGGAGAGACGTGCCCATATAATTTAAATGATGAGCCCTTTTTTCTTTTCCCAAGAGATGGTGGCAGACAACTCTACTATGCTATGGGTGACTTTATGACTATGATTGTCCTTTATTATTTTTCCCCCACATCACTAAGGGAATAAAAAGACAGCTTCAGTCTATTTAATGCTGCCTAAACTGAAAGAACTGTAAGTAGTAAACAGCAGAAATGTTAGTGAAATGAATATTTTGTCTCCTTACAGTAAAAAATGATTAATGGCCTTAGTAAGAAAGTCGTTTGGGTTTTTTTTTTTTAAATAAAATAGTTGCCAAACTTGTTTTGTCTCATAGTGTGCTTTTAGAACAGTTGTGACTCTGACAGACAGTCACTTTACTCAGATATTCTTTTAGTAAGCACTGTTTTTATCCTGGTCTTACCTGGAGAAGGTTTACCTCTCCCTGTATGCCCTTCAAACCTCCAAAAACACAGTTCAAAACCGAATCAATTTCCTACCTTTTATGCACTGTTTCTCAAGGATCTCATGGTTAAATTTAAGTCCAAACTAATGCAATTCTCATTTGGAAACAGCGACTCTTATTTAAAAGCAATACATTTCTGAACAGCAGGAGCAGAGAAACGTTGAGAAGTGGCATTTTAGGGGGGGAAAGGATTATGTATGAGCTGAGAGCAGTCTATAGAAGTTCACTAAAAGTGATGGAAGAACATGTGATGCAAAAGAAGTATCTTTATAAATGCATTTAAGTGCATGCTGCAAGTTTAAGGAGTTCTACTTGAATTCAAATGTAAGTCAGAGTTAACCATTAACTCTGTCATTAAATGCTAAATGTTCTTTAAGGTGTATTTTGTTTTGCATTTGCTAGCTTTGATGTGTATTTTTGTTCAGTATTTGAAGCTGTTGTCAGCATTTGTTCATATGTCCTAATGAGAAAGCAAGTGGAGTCAGGGGGAGATAATATTGGAAACTGAGACTTCAAGATGGACAGAAACTCAGCAGTACATATAGCATCAGGAACTGCTTTTACCTGCTGATTGTTGGAAAGGAAGCTGGTTAAGAGGTAGCATTTGGATGGTCAAAGCACACTTTATATAGTCTTTCTGCCCCCTCCCAACTGTTAGAAAATGTGTGTATTGAAATGAGTTATCCTGGAGTTAGAATGAAGCTTTATGTGAAACATTACATCAAGAAAATTGAGGTGTTTTGAGAACAACCTTTCTGAAGCATGCCGAGTTCAGCAGCAGTGACGGCACTGGACTCGTCTTTTACAGGGTTCTCTGTCCTCAATTTTAAGGTTATTGTGATTGAGATTGTTAATCTCAGTAGGTGGGATATTTGAATAGATACTGAGCATAAGATACCCAGTTCTTTCCAAATCTTCATTTGGTCAGTTCAGATCTATGGCAGATCTCTTGCAACTGTGGTGTTTTAGCTCAGGCAATTTTCAGCAGTCACTAAGCAGTGGAATAACTAGAAATGGTATTCTGAGAGACCAGGTGATACTAAGAAGTCTGTCTGTATGGAGAAATTCCAGAAATATTTAGATGTGGAGAACAGTGGGCTCAGATTTAGTCAGTCACCCACTTCATACATCTTCATGCTTGATTCAGTCATCTTCCTATTGAAAGTACATAACTCAGTAAAAGCTAAAAAGTCTGAGAATTCTTCTGCCTGTCGCCACCAAAAATACATCTACAAGAATGTTCATAAAAATGCAGCACTTGCTAAACTTTGTACGGAGGAGACAGCTAATTGATCTCTTTAACCTGATAGGTACGGCCTTTCCAACATGGATACCACACTTGAGGGAACACCAGATGACATGACTGTTGTAGATGCTGCTTCCTTAAGGAGACAGGTATGTAAAGTGTAACAGTTGATAATATTAAGAAAAAGCTGTAGTGGTAAAATGGGAGAGCATGTTGTATGTTGTAATATAATGGTATGGCTGCGAAGTTAGCCATATAGCACGTGTGGTGAGATATGCTGTCTGGGCCCCTGCTACACTGCCTGCACAGATCTGTATTGCTGTGGAGGTTTGGAGTGTCCAGACTCCATTTCTGCTCCTCCTTAGCAGGGACAGCAAGGTCTGATCACTAGTGACTGAGGATGGAAAGTTGCATTAACAAGTGTTTAAAATCTATCATGCACAATACTAATTCTGGATGCCTATTCAAGCTTCTTGAAAGTCTGGCAACTTTATTTAAACTACTAAAAGTGTTTGTTTATTTTTAGATAATCAAACTTAATCGGCGCCTCCAGCTTCTGGAAGAAGAAAACAAAGAGCGTGCTAAAAGGGAAATGATCATGTATTCAATTACTGTAGCTTTCTGGCTACTCAATAGCTGGCTTTGGTTTCGGCGCTAGACACAGCTCTGAAAGATTTAGTAGATCAAAATACCAACAAAATTTGCAAAACTCTTTGTTTCTGTTTCTGAATTGTACGCTGTTTTATAATTCATACACTGGAAACTTCCACCACAGAAAAAGGCTATAGAATTGCAGTGTTAAAGGGACACCTTGTTGTTCAGTTATGCTGTATTTAATAGATTTGCATTGTGAATACTTGCAGTATCCTCCTTTGCATGCTTCAATGTAAATACGGATCAGCTGATTTTGAAATGAAGCTTGCTTTGTGCAATGTAAGGAGAGTGTCTGACAGGAATAATCACTGGCTTTTTGTTGTGGTTGGGAGAGAACAAATCAAATTGGGTTTGGGAAAAAGTATCAACACGAAGGAATAAAAACTAGGTTTTACTGATCTGTTGTTAGATGCAAGTGAACATCGTTGCACTAGTTCTCCTTCAGTCTAACTTGTATCAGAGGTGTGCCATATTTAAGGAGTGTGTCCTGTTTCATGAGTATGTTCCTAGTTTAAGGCTGTGTTCAGGCCAGATAATAAAAGGTCTTTGCTAACATGCAGACTGTCCAGAGGTGTGTAATATGTTTGTTTCTTTTTAGCTTTAATTTTGCAGATGTTTTTTCTATAAAATACATTTCTAAGCGAGTCAATCTGTGAGTGATCAAAAGATGATGGAGTATAAGAGACCACTGTAGTGTATTTAATAAAACAAAGAAATAATTTAAAAATGTGTTTAATATTATTTTAAGAAAGTTTGAGGATTTGTCTGAACTAGCAGCTTCAGAAGTAAGAGCCAGCAGCAGTGGGGCACCTGATGGCCTGCTGTAGGGCTGCCTTGCCTGGTGTGCTCTGGAATTGCTCTGGATGTGTGTGGTTGAGTGTGTCTGTGTGGGAAGCAAACCCAGTGTCCCCATGTCCTGCAGTGGGGTTAAACATACCCACCTCAGCTGCGTGATCCACACTGTGTCCAGGAGCTGCTGTCCTTGCCAGACTGCTCTTTGGGAGCATTGAGCCACGCACAGCGCTGCTGGAGCACCTCAGCCTCCCTGTGTGTTGGTGGCTTCCGGGCTTTGTATGGCTGCAGCTGTGCCTCTTCCACTTGGACAGGTGGTGGCCACAGCCCCTTCCTCAAGTGTACAGGAATCCTAACAGTGTCAGTGCATGGCAGAAAGTGCAGCGACAGCAGAACCGTGCTTCAGAGGTGACCTTTAGTAGAACAGCAGGGACCGCTGTGCAGGACAGCTTTGGGGCTCTAGAAGTCCACAGACTGCTGAGAGATGAAAGATACACAACAGCTGCAGACAAGAATGACATGGGGCCTCGTCCAGCTGTACCCTCGGCTCGCCCTGCCCAGCAGAAGCACTGCGTACCGGCCAGAAGAATCACCCAGCTCCTTTGCAGCTGTGCTGTTCTGTTTGGGAGCAGAACCCGGATGGCCCACATCGGGACATAAAGTGACCGAGGAGCCCCGCTTGCTGTTCTCTGGTGCTGTGAGTGGGATATTTGCCGGGAAGACTGGAAAGATGGTAAATACATATGAAAATTCTCACGACAGCTGCACAGTATCTGATTTTGCTGATGACTGACTGCAATTTACACAGTATTTATCTGGGAGAATTACCAGTTGGGTGCCCAGCACAGAGGTAAATAAAGCAGCCAGTGGTATTTCCAGCCGCCAGGGCAGGTCGCTCAGTGCGAGAAGCCCTGGGTGCTTCAGTGCGTGCCTGCGGGGCCCCACGGACTGCATGCTGCTCTCACCCACTGCAGGTGCCAGCAGCAGCTCTGTAGGCTGTCCGGCACCACACGTGCCTGGGGCTGCCCGCAGGCCGCACTGTGTGCTGCTCCTGTCCTGGAGTGAGAGCCGGGACGGAGCGCGTCGTGTGGTGGAGCTGCGCGCCGTCAGCGTGAAGCGGAAGGCTGTGTGTGAGCTCTCATTGACCGGGGCTGTGCCTGCTGCGTTTGGCAGAGCTGTATTGGAACGCGAGAAAAAATAAAAGTTTATTTTACGGGAACAAAAAGGCTCTTTGTCTTCCACACGAAACCCCAACAACAGCTCAGGGTTCGCCCTTTAAAACATGTCCGTTTATAAGCTCAGAGGCCCGCCGCGCGCTGCTCACGACGCCCATGCGGCCCCTGCGTTCCCGGCCCCGGGCGGACGGACGGAGCCGTTACTCAGCGCGCTTCCGGTGCGCGCCGTACTGCGCCGCCTCGGAGCGTTTCCGCCCGGGCCGCGTTGCCCGGGGGACGCGTAAGCGGACGGACCTTCCCGCCCCGCCACCGCCGCTATGGCCGCCGGGCTGCTGCTGCTGCTGCGGGCCTCGCGGCGGCTGCTGGCCGCGGCCGGGACGGGGCGGGTCGCGCCGGGCTCCGCGCCGCGCCGCGAGAAGAAGCGGTGGCTCCGCGCCTACCTGGAGCAGCAGCGGTTGCAGGCGGCCCCGCGGCGGCGGTGAGAGCCCGCGGGGAGGGCGGCGGGCGGGGGACGCTCGCGGTGCGGAGCCGCCTCGTTCTGACCCCCCTTTCCTTCCTCGCCCGCAGCTCGGAGCAGCCCGGCTGGGATTACCACGCGGAGATCCAGGCGTTCGGCCACCGCCTGCAGGAAAACTTCTCCTTAGATCTCCTCAAAACCGCCTTCGTGAATTCCTGTTACATTAAAAGCGAGGAGGCGAAGCGCCGGGACCTCGGCGTGGACAAAGACGCCGTCGCCCTCAACCTCCGAGACAACGCGGAGCTTTCCGCCCGAGGGATGTCGTTTTCGCGTTCCTACCTGACGCGGAGCTTCGAGGCCGCCTACCCCCGCCTGCCCGCCTCGGGGGTGGCTGCGCTCGTCGCCTTCCTGACCGGGCGGCAGCTCGTGTCCCACGTGGCGCAGAACCTGGCGCTGCCCGACCTGGCGCTCTGCGCGCAGTTCCCCGCGCCGCCGGCCGTGCTGCACGCCACGTTCTTCGCGGTGGTGGGAGCGCTGCTGGGCAGCAGCGGGCCTGAGAGAGCCGGGCTGTTCGTCAGGGTGCGCCGGCCTTTGTGGTATTCCTTTGTGCCGATAGCGATAAGCGATGATGTCGGGGGGCGGGTGGAGTGGTATGAAGAAAGGCAAAAAAGTATGTCTTGTTCTGTACCCCGTGACCAGAGATCCAGAGAAGTTATTCGGTTCTTTCCCCAAAGCAAAAAGGCTCGGATTGCTCAGATGTGTACGGCTGTGTGCTTCTATAGCAGTGACACCTTCATATGTTTTAGTTTTATATCAAACATGCTGAGTTTGCGGGTTCTGCACTCAGGAGTGCAAAGATCCAAAGATCTTTCCATGCGGGAACGTTCAATCAAAGTGCAGCGTAACAAATTAGTTTGGGCAGCTGCCGGCCTTTCTTTTGTCCTTTTCGCTAATTGCTGGTGTTGGGATGGAGAAGTTATTTGCTAAAATCTCATTTCTGATACAAGGCGGGGGTCTGTGTAAGAGCAAGCAGCAGTTACCAGACAAGACAGTGGTCAGAATAGGTGTAAATTGCATGGGACTGCCCGGTACCTCCAGCTTCTGGCAGGACCCATGTGGCCTGCTGCTTGGCTTTCCCTACGAGCAGCGCTGAGTTGCTCACCTCGCACTCAGAGCTGCCCAGCAGCACTATGAACCCATCAGGCGGGTGCTGCTCCTTCAGGTGGAGTGGTTGGCTTGGCGTGCACACTGAGCAGCTCAGCCAGCAGAGCTCAGCAACACCTCCTGGTCCTGCTTAGCCATGCGGTAGCGCAGAGGCGGTTTGGTCATTCGTTGCAGATATCTGCTGTCAGGTGTGTTAATGACCCGTATTGCATTTTTATTCACAGATGCAAGGAGCTAGAGCTGCTGTTCCCCTTCCCATTGATTTTAACTTCTAAATATATTTCTATTTAGGATTTTTTAATTCCCCAACTGATTGGAAAAGACCTGTTTGAGATCTGGGAAGTTGTAAATCCTATGGGTTTGCTGGTGGAAGAGTTGGCCAAGAGAAATATCTCTGCTCCAGAACCAAGAATTACCAGGCAGCTGGGGGTCAGCACAGTTCTGCCACTGTACTTCGTTGGGCTGTACTGGTTAGTATGGTATTAATTTAAACGGATTTAAATTGAGGGAGAGGGGAGGGCAGAGGGTGGTCCTTTTGTTTCTTTACTTGTGCTCTTTGGTCAAGTTACTACATAACAGAAACCAAGCAGTGGCTTCTGTGTAAAATCAACCATTTAAGTATTGTCAGGAATAGAGCACAAAGACTGTCTTGGACTAAAGAGCTTTGAAGTCTGAATCAGACATGCACCAGCGCCAGGATGTTCTGGTTGCTGTAGCATAGGGACTTTGCCAGTCACAGAACTGATGAGATTTGGAAGGACCACAGCTGTATGCGGAGCTTAGAGAACAATAAGGAGACACCAAGGGAGGTGGACTGGAAAGGCACTACCTTTATATTCTAGGGCTTTTTAGTTAGAGGGCAAATCATTGGCATTAGAGACCAAGCAAGAGGAGTGTCTTTGTGTCCAGACAAGATGTAGGAAGTGCCAGTTGTCCCAGTACGCTTGTGTCTCAAACATGGTGCCTGTCTTGGTCCTGTGCCCTGTGGTAATAGCACTCCTCTGGAGCAGGGAAGGACCTTCTTCTGCCTAACCCATGTTGTTCCATGCTTTGCTCCGTGAGCTATAGCTGAACACAAGAGAAGATTGCCTGAACTCGTTCTGGACTACTGCACTGTGGTTTGTGTGTGTTTTCTAAGATGTATTACCTTATATATAAAAAGGAACTTCAGGCTTTTTCTTTCTGGAATCTCCTCTGTGAACCTCTCCTATTCAGTGCCCGTATCTGTTGATTAAACAGCTGAATACATAATTTATCACACGGGGGAAAACACGGGGGAAACGCAGCACTGATCCATGATGTACAGTGGTGCTCAGGATTCTGATGAAAATGTTTTGTTTGCTCTGTTCCCAGTGATAAGAAGATAATAGCTGAAGGGCCTGGGGAAACGCTACTTGCTGCAGAGGAAGAAGCTGCCCGCGTGGCGCTGCGGAAGCTGTATGGGTATACTGAGAACAGGAGGCCGTGGGATTACTCGAAACCCAAAGAAGGATGGACAGCTGAAAAGGCTATCAGCAGCAACTAGATAATAAAAGCTATTTCCAGTTTCTCTCCAGAATGAATGGCTCCCGTGCTGAACATAGATGCCTTTAGGAGAGCAAAGTTTTTCTGATCTTAAGTTCTTGGAATTTTCCAATTAAATACGGTTATAAAATAAGTGAAGTCTTTTTCTTTTGTATAATGTTTAATATTCAGGCATTTTCCTAAACAGTGGAAGTTCATTTTTCGTCCTGAATTTATGTGTTTTGGCTGAGACGTTTTTCTGTAAATCACAGGAGATGGCTCTTAATGATGTTTAATAGTGTGTGTCCACATCTATAGAAAAAAGTTTGCTGAATGCTTCCTTGGGGCTGGTTTTGAGGGCATTGCTAATAAGATGAGCAGAATTTAATATGCAGCGTTGGTCTGTGAGTTGCATCTGGATCCATTTGTCCTTGATGTGGTGAAAACGTAGAATGTGATGTCAGTGGTATTGACGCTGGTGATCCGATGTAAGAAGGAAGTAATTGGCACTTAGGAGATCTTCCTGTTTGGATGCAGCTATTTTCTTTGCTGTACATCGGTTTCTATTCTTGGAATACTCTCTGGAAGGCAGTATTTTTGATTTTAAAATCTGTAAAAAGGGAAATAAGAGTTATGAGGGCTTGTGCTGAAAGAAATGAGAACGCTGCTGGTTGATGTGTTTTTCCATTATCTCCAGGAACTTCATTTTTCTCCACTCTTTCAGACGTTTATCTGAAGCAGTCCCATGGCCGGGGTATTGGACTCAGTGACATCTGTGTCTGTTTTATTTGCACCCTCTGTAGCTGTCTTAACGGCTTTCAATTACTTGAGTTACACTTAGGTACCCCTGTAATGTTCCTGTTAAGTAGGAACTCAGTGTGTGTATCAGAGGATGGCACACAGGGAGGCAGCCACACGATCCTCGTGTATCTTCTCTTGGAATTGTTTCCTTAAACTTCAGTGAGATTATATTGCAAATTGGGTCTGAGCCCTCAAAGGAGAAAGGGAAGACACTGAATGCAGGACAGTGATTAAGGGAAGAAGCGTTCCTACATTATCCCACTGTAAGCACTGGTTTTATTTTGCATTTCTGCGAAGGATGTGTCGCAGTGAATGGCTCCAGCCTGAGGCTGTGGCTGCTGAGCAGGTCTGTGGCAGTGCAGGTGGTGTTTCCCACTGCCCCGGGAGTGAGAGTGAGATCTGGCTCTGTTCTACTTGACTGAAACAGATTAATGAGTATATTCTAAAGAGAAAACTAAAAACAAACTAAAAGCACCCAACTGACTGCTATTCACGTGTGACTTTCATGTTTGTTATGACATACATCTTCAGCGCATATAAAACACTGCTGTGGCTTGGTGGCAACAAAACTGGCTGGATTCTGGCATGGTAAATTAAATGGGTGAAAGCTTGAATATAACAGAGAGCAGAAAGATCCATCAAACATAAAATATGCATAAAATTACTTGTGTTAAGTTAAAAACTCCATCTAGATAATCTGTTGTCTGTTACATAAGCATAGCCAATAAGGTCACTTTATTCCAGGGGAATAATAGCTGAATCTGAAATAACTTCTGCTATTTTTAGTTTTCAGATTAGGTATTTCTTTTACCTTTACCTATTTTGAAAGGACAATTGTGTGATTTATTTATTTATTTATTGTATGTCCAAAGTCAGATCTATTTTTATATTATTTTATTATTTTGTATTATAATTACATGCTATTTTATATTTCTAATAGTTACTATTCGAAATGCCTGTATTTCAAGAGAGAGGAAAAGAAGCAGTGTGTTGGTAGTTCACCTTCAAAGAAAATTCCAGGTCTGTTTACTGTGGTCTCACAGTTTGGAATATGAGAATAAATCCTAGGAGAAGTGGATTGCTGATTAGTATGCTGGAAGGAAGCTGCTTAATGTAAGAGAAATCAATGTGTTGTGTAGTATGCATATGGCGTGTTCTGAGCTCAGGGGGAAAAATACTTTGGGGACGTGGAAAAAGGATTGGTTTTTATAAAGGTGTGAGTGGAAAGTAAGGAGTTTTGTAGGTAAAGGTGCCCTATTTTCAAGGTTCTCATGGTCTGAAATACATTTGTTGTGGTATCTTTGCTTTATTTTCTGGCACCTCAGCGTGCATTGCTATCTCAGTGATGTTAAACGATTGGTTAGATTTACAGAATGAAGTATCTTCAAAAATAAGCAGGGAAAACTGTGTCAGCCAACCTCCCTTATGTCTTCCCATGTGCTACATTTAATCTGATGCAGATATTTGTTACTCTAATTGTATTTATCCCCCCTTGTCCAAACCATATCTCATAACCATAACTGTTAACTGAAAGTAAACCAGAACACAAGTCATTCTGCACTAATTTAAAATAGCCATATGTGTACTAACAGCTACATCCTGACAAAAGTACTGTTCCGCCTGCTAACCCCTTGCTGCTTCTTCTGTTTTCATTAATTTCCTTCTTATCTTTGTAGTAATGAGTATGAGAATGCAAATATGCTTAGACAGATGTAAGTAGACTTAACAAAACAAAATACCCAAAAAGCTATTCATTAATCATAGAATCATAGAATCACTCAGGTTGGAAAAGACCTTAAAGATCATCGAGTCCAACCATGACCTAACCATACTACCCTAACTAACAACCCTTCGCTAAATCATGTCCATGAGTACCACTAAATGCATGGTCAGTCTTACTACTGAAATTGATCTAGGCTTAGTTTTACCAGAAATATTAAATAAACACAATGTGTAGGTAATATTATTAGTCTACTCCTCTCCTCTTTTCCCTGGAGGAGTTCAAGAAACGTTTAGATGTTGTACCGGTTCCCACTGCTTTGGTGGGAAATATTGGAGATAGCTGGATGGTTGGGTTGGATGATCCTAGAGGTCTTTTCCAACCTTGGTGATTCGAATTCCATCACCTAGATCCACTGTCTTTTTCTGGAATGTGTTTTAAAATTGCCTTTCTGTTAAGAAAGCTAAGGGAAGTCTTACTGTATTGGTTCCAGCTAAGCAAATAGGAGGAAAACATCTTAAGGTGCCTTTGTGCACTGTTATTTCTTCTGTCCCCAGTACGTGTGTGTGCTGCTGTTCCAAGCTGTTCGGTGCTGTAACTGAATGCTCCATGTATCTCCTTGCTTTCAGCTGCAGCTTCCTCTGCTTGCAATTGCCTGAAGTTTTCCTATAATTTTCTGGAAATAAAAAAGGTCCAGAAATAATTGCTTGCATTTTAATTGTTGCTGTAACTTAAAGGCAGGACATTAAAATGCGATCACTTTACAGGTATCTCCCTCTTAATTTGGAGTTTGAAATTGTCTCTGAAAAGTTACAGCCTTATTGAAATTTGTAATACCAAACTTACGACAGATCACACAATTAGATAAGCTGCTCTGGCATTTTGATACTATAAAAAGCCATAAAGAAATCAAAACATCAAAAGATGTGTTCTCATTCTTCTTTGGGAGGGAGGATGATGCAGTGCAGAGATATTAGAGAAGCCCTACTTTTTCCTGTCCTTAACTTTAATAAGTTTTGTGGTAAACAGTAAATGGGCTCAGAACTATTTGGTTGCTCATCTAAAGTACACTCGGCTTTGAAGTTTAACACTAAGAGATGCCTTTATTGTAGAGAAACAGGCATCCAAGGACACATTGTTTTTTATCTTCTCAAAATGATTCCACTGATATAATGGCACCAGTTCAGGGTGTTTGCCATTTCAGCTTGCCTAAGAAATCATTGATAAGTTAGGAAAACGAGACGATCACCAGTTGGTCAGTCAGCAGCCAGCTGCTGTGGTGGACAGGTGCAGACTGGGAACCCCGCTATCCTGTGTGACAGAATCAGCACTGAGGGCGGTCAGTGACTCTTAAATCACGGGGAGGCTGCAGTGCAGCTCAACGTACTGCACATAAAAACTGGGGTGATCTTGGGCCAAAGTGAAACATTACAATCCCTTTTTACTTCAATGTAAGAAATGCAAGGTTTCTACCAGTCTGTGGAAACACTTTTGACTGTGTTTTTATTTATTTATTTATCACTGAACTAATATTTTCATGTGCAGGTGTGCTATCTGAACTGTACAGGTATGGTACGACTGTGAGGGACCCCTTGGGTCATCAAGATAATCCATCGCCTTCATAGCTAAGTTTAATGATCCTTTCTCTAAACAGATGGTGCTCCAGACTGAGAGTAGTTTAGCCTTTTGCTCCCACTGTTTCTTCTGGAAATAACTGCACAACCTGACTGTTCTGAGGAAATTAAAAATGGAGCCTTTCCTCAGCAAGTGCTCGTTGCCACTTGCGCTCACTTGTTCTGACTTCATATCCTTTATATAGGCAATCAAAAGTAATCACATCAATCTCTTTCTGTAGCCTATGGTTTATGTGGAGGGGAAAAAAACCCCACTGGCAACTTTTCCACCTCGTAGAGAGGGAGGAAATACTTCTGACCAGTCTGGGAGGTCAGTGTGTGAAGGCTCTACCTTTGGCAGTTTTAAAAACATTCAGCTCTCTCTTGCTTGCCCGCTTTCAGAGGACGATGCCACCATTCACATAGTATCGATGAAGATACACCGTCACACTGAGATGGCAGTTTTGTGGAGGCATACCCAGATTTGTGATTAGAAAGTAAAGTAGGGGATACTGCCCGGTCAAACAAATATGTGAGTCTAGCTACATGAAAACTGTCAGGTGTTCTTTTAGGGCTGAAGGAAGCGCAGTGGTGGAGAATCACTGTCCTATATTAAAACTAAACCTACAGTGAGAGAAAAAAACCCAACAGATTACACAAAGGTGTAATTCTGCAGTCTGTGGAGGAGTTGGAGGCAGTGCTACTTAATTAAGAAAGCGCTCGTGAAACTGAAGAAGTGTCACAGGATTATTGCGGTAATGGCATCAAGATTGACTGGGGAGAGCACGCCCACCACCAGAGGGCGATAACTTGCCTAAAAGTCCTGGTTTTGTCCCAGAAACAAATTGAGTTATTTTAATAATGATTTTAGAAGAAAGAACGAGGAGGTACAGCTTCATCCTCGAAATTATTGCGAACAAATATCAATGTTTAGGATTACTGAGTAACAAAATAATCTTGTAGAAATAATTCTGATGTCAGAGAATGTTTGAGGAAATGACCGGAGAAAATGACAGTTTCAATTCCAACTGATAATTATTCTAGCGATAATTTTTCTCTTAATTTTCAGTAATAGGAACTGTGAATGTGTTTACAAAATGACCTTTTAGTCCCATCGGAAATAAAATTGTTGCCTATCGTAATACTGTGCATCCGAAGGTTGCTGATTCCATTACACAGACCTCCTGCATCAAGTAACAACTGTGACAATGAGCTCAGTACAGCCACTTGGATAATCTGATCGTCCTTTCATCACTAGGGGGCTAATGGCCTTCGATTTGAGTGATTTCAGTATAATTTTCCATTCGTTACATCAGAGTACAGTTTTGCTTTTATGTTTCCTTTGCAGGGGAAATATTTGTTCAATATTTAATTCCTACTCCGAATATCATGAGATGTTACCGCAGCATGTTTTTGGTCAGGCAGGCATGTCTGTGCTCTCTACAAAGGCAGAAAGTACTCAGTGCACTGGAGCAAAGCTGAGGTTGTGGACGGTGCTCCAAAAGTTCATCAGCAGTTGGTTTATAATGAGGATGAATGGAATTAAACCCTTTGGCAGGTGGGTTTGGACAGCAGTCGGTGAGGAAAGGCTGGGTGTGCAAAACAAGGCTTTACTCTGACAAATGACTACATCAGTTCATATGTTTTTTCTGCTGTAAAAGCTGAAACTTTCCAGTAATTACCAAGGAATCATTCTCTGTTAATCAATGTTTAGCTTAGATCCTTTTGGTATAGGCTTTTGTTGTTGTTGTTTTTGTTTGGTTTTGTTCGCTGGTTTGGATGTTTCCTATTTTATTTTTTATTTTTAATAATTTTGTTCTATTTTGAATGCTAACGGAATGAGCAAGCGGTGGGCTGGGCTCACTGCAGGGCAAACCGGCCGTGCTGCACACACACACACTCTATCTTCTGCCTGCATCTGTGCACATTGCAGCGAGGCCATTATCTGCCTGCACATACGTACATGCAGGGTGGGAAAATGTAAGCTGTAGGGTGGTTGTCGCATCAGAGCAGTGCTGTGAACTGATCAAGAATACGTTGAATATGAAAAATTGGAAGGCTGGCCCTTAAGTGGTAAAGTACAGAGGTCTGAAACAACCCTATGCGTGGAGGACTGGGTTGTGAACGGAAACTTGTGTATTCATAAAGCGGATCTTGGTAGCTCAGGAATGTTAGTGTAAACTTGGGGAGCTCTGGGGAATTATACTAATGGTGTCAGAACTCCTAACAATTACAAGAGACTTGATTAAAAGTCATAAGCTGTAAGAAATACAATACTGGCTAATAGCTTCTGAAATACTTTTGTTTCCATATTTGTGAGGATTTATTAACAGCCAGGTTCCTTTTTGCTGTTTATTTTCTTCACCCACAGCACCATGGGGGAGCTTGTTTAGTTTCTTTCTTTTGTTTAAAAATCTCATTTGCTGTATTTCTCAAATGTCTGTGTCAGTAAGCCAGGGTTTGGCTCAGAATGGATGTTATCCCAAAATTCTCAGTCACTGTGCTGCTTCAGAGTATTTATTCCTTCTTTTCCATCAAAGACATTGTCCACAAACTGAAGCAAAAAACCAGACTGAAGCAAGGTATTGTTCTGAACGCTCACTCTTTCCCAGTTCCCAAAACACATTAGGTAGAATGTCGTGCTTTAAAAAAATAAATTAATTTAATTTATTTAAGCAGATAAGCATTAAATTTTAAATTATTTTTGTTATGCCATGAAGAAAGCTTCCTTTTCACGTCAAGTCGTTTAAGTCACATGCTGATGGGCATTTTTCCTTTCCCTTCCTGTTCAGTTTTTCTAATCAGCAAATACCTTCAAAATCTGCTTTCTTAATTGAAATTTGCATACATGGTTTCAAAGAGACACGCTGGTCATTGCCACTCAACTGGAGAATATACTGAAACAAACGCTATTTAAGCTGCTTGCACCTCCAGCTATGACTTGCAGTATTGAAAAGAGTCAGCTCAAGGAGAGGAGCTGAAGGTGTTTTTGTGCTGCACAGCGGAATGTACAAGAGGCCCAAATGTCAGGGGATTTACTTTTCATGTTAAATCAGTCATTCTAAACAGCAATTTGAGGGTTTGCCCTTTTACTTTGAAACTAAATAACAGAGTCTGCTAAAATATCGTTAGTCTTAGCAGTACTGCTCCCATGTATGGGTTGAGATAAGGTCTCTCCTGCAAAAAACCTCCCTTAAGAGGCTGCTTGCAGCTACCAAGGATTATCTGTATCTATTCACTCCAACTGCATTAACCTTTACTACATTCTCCAGGGGATTTTTATTTGCTGTGCATCTTGTTAGTGTACTTCAAACTTGTTAATGCTGATAGTTGCAAAGCCCTTTTCTCTTGTCCTCCTTGACTTATAGAACTGCAGTTTGGATGTGATGAATTCTCAGGGATTCACGGAAAAAAAATCTTGATAGTATCTCAGTTTCAATCATCACAGTAATAAAAAGCATTACACTAAATTTGAAGCAGCAGGGTTCCTTTTATCAGTCCACTTCTAAAGTTTTTTTCATAATCTAGGTGACTGAAGATCTGAGTTTTCCCATGTTTGTGTTATGTGGCTTATTTTCTTTTAGTATCTATTTGAATGTCTGACATCTGAAAGCTCCATTTCCCAAGTTTCCCTGTTTCAAGTCCATCATCATTACTTTACACTGAGATAATGTTCTTTTTTTGCCTTACTTCAACTCCAAATGGATGCTTATGTGACTTTTAGTCTTTTGCTTATTTACATGGATTGGTTCACTGCAGTGTACAAGATGCCTTATTCATCAGGCAAAATAATCACACTGCTACATTGGAGTCACGTATTTACCAGTGTCGTGCTTCAGACAAAGAGAATGCATGGTAGGTATTTTGTGCCTCATGTTGGCATTTAATACCCAGCTCACTTTTTCCTTCATTTTTGACCTTTTTGACTTTCTTTAAATATTCCAGTTAACTTAGCTTTCTGCTTTCTTGGGGCACCACAGGCCTACAGTTCTATGGTAATACAAGACCTGCAGAACTACCAAATGCTGGCCCTGTTTTCTGCATGTAGATCGCAGCTGTACACACTGCTTCGGCACCAAAGGAGGTCTACTCACAAAAGTAAAATCTGTTCTACAAATTAGCATTCAATTGACCATTTTTGAAAGAATTAAAATTCTAGGAAAGTCTGCAGCAGAACACAGGAATTTGGTAAAGCATGTGCAAGTGAGAGAAAACTGGTTGAAAATATTACTTCTCTCTGTTCTAACTTTGCATGTCTCTCAGTGAAGATGTTTGTCAAACTACCTCTAATTCTTTTTACCAAATCTAAGGTACTAACTTAGACTTCGTAAAAATATAAATAAATACAAAATACAAAATAAGAACCAACGAGACAGCACTAACTGATAGTCGTTTCCACAAATTAGACTGACTAATCAATAATTTAGATTCATTAGTGGAAAGGAACAAAGGCCTCTCTTCGCTCCCATGGGTGTTTTGCAGAAAACAGGCAGGAAATGCTCATCGTCAAGTGGGAAAGGTACTGAAGAATAGAGCTTGAAAATACACTGGGATTTAAATACAAACCTCAATCATTGCTCACAAAATAAGTTATATCATGCAAAGATTAATGTGACAATTAAGTTCTTACTGCTCAAAGAACTGGGACAACATTTCCTGGCTTACTAGTTTGGATAGCTGAATAATAAACAAATTGTTGGTTTAGACAGAACTGAAACATATCCCTTTCCCCTCCAATTTTGAACCAAGAATTAAATTGTCTTTCCACCTCCAAGACATCTTTCAGCTCTTTCTCTCCCATTTCACTCATTCCCTTCCTTCCAGCTTTATAGATATCACTTCCACAATCTCTTGTTCTACCGACAGGCCCTAGGCTGCCTCGTGTATTGCATGTGCTCCCATGGGCAGGCCCAGTAAGTGGATACTATGATATGGCTTGCCATTACTTTTCTCTTGTTTACAGGATCACATGTGAATATAATTCTCTTTCAATTTAAAGGGCCCCACCACTCCTCTGGGATATTTCTCTGACAGGCCACGTGACGTGAATGTTTTTCAGCTGCACCTATGCTGCAGCTTATCAAGTGTCACTCAACTACAGGAACTTACAGAATAATGAACAATACAAGAAAGCCAAATCAAAATCAGTAATAAGAACACTGACCACACCCTAAAGATAAGGAAAATTGACTATAAGGATGAACTTAAAATGCAGTCACCTCATGTACAAGATGTTCCTTTGACAGATGATTTGCCTTCACTGCAACTGTATATAGATAGGCATGTTCTTTCCACTGCCTAGTCTGTGATTACAAACTGGAATAGGATCTTGTACTTTCAAGGCACGATGGAAATTCAAGAACTGTGTCAAACAAAGGCGTAAGGTTGAAATATTGATAACCTTTCAACATCACTGACCAAGATAGAAAGCACAAAGAGAATCAGGACTCCCGAGCTATTCATATTGTTCACTAACATTTAAAAAATTAAAACAAAAAAAATTCTTGAACTTTGGAATGGGTCACTTTGCTGAAATGGCCCTAGGCTGGATTACACAGTGAAATGGGACAATCCCATACTCAAAAATCTCCCACATCACAACAGTCCTTCACTGAAGGAACTCTTACATCTTAAGACAAATTCGAAATGGCTCCTATTAAGTGCCACTCAGGAGGGCACAGTGTTCACTTAACCACTGTTAACAAATCTTATATAAAACAAAAGCTACTCATTTTTCTGAACAAACCTCTAGACAGATAAAATCAGTAACAGAATTTTTTCTTTTTTTACCCTGTTGATGGGTATACAGTTTTTGTGGCTTTATGAGAACAAAACCAAAGTAGAGGATGAAGAAAGAATAAGGAAAACACTTTTATGAGAGAATTGAAAATTAGTTAAATTGAAGTGGTGAATCGTGAAGAGAAAAAGAGATAAGTGTACAAGGTAGCAGTGCTATGTGGGAGTCCACCTGAGAAATCTCAGGCCTTCCCATCGCTAAACTTCAGTTTGATTCAACTGAACTGCATGGAAATAGACTTAACTCAAGCAAAGTTTCAGTATATATTCAAACATTCCATTCAAACAACTTAGAAGAATGATTTAGAAAAATTAATGGCTGTAAGAAGCTCATCTAAATGATCATTTACAGCGCAGCCTTCGCTCTTAGTAATTATCACCAAGAAAGAAGATAAATGCAAAGAGACTTAAGGCTTCTTTCTACCTCTGATGTCAATCTCTTGCATTAACTTTAGAAAGACATTACATGTTTTTACAGTCTTCTTCGAACTCGTTGGGTTTGTTCAGATCAGGAGAAAAAAATTAAGTTTACTTTGCAGCTAGAAGAGTATGTGTCTTGCTATTAACTCCTGATACCTGAGCCTACGTAGCCTTGATCTGTTTCACTTGGAACAGTAAAAGTTTTTTGGTTAATACATATATTAATGCATGAAGCAATAAACTGGGGAGGGAGCAGATTAAAGAATAATTACTTCTTGATCATATATATATATATATAATCTTTATACTTCCCACTTTTCTGCCAGCTCTTGTTTTTGTGCCTCATTGCCTTTCTTGCCCCATGCTTTCAAACTCCTCATGTCATCCTGAGAGCCAGCACATCTGCTTTGAATCTCAGACTTCCATTCCTGTGGTGGCTAAGAATAACTCCCCAGCCAGTGTTATTCTAAAGCATTTAGGTGTAGGTCATACTAGCAGAACAGGACACTCCAAAAAACTAAAGACAATTGATGTGCATTACAAAAAAGCAACCAACCTGGCGTGGCTGAGCCTTTCTTTTTATTGTGAGGCCTGTTTCCCATAAACAGCTGTTATGTGTAAATAAATGCAAGGCTATCAATCTTTTACCTTTCCTATTATGTTACTGTCATAGCAGTGGATAAAAATTGTTGAAGGGAAATGGCATTTCAAATAAACACAATCATGTAATTCAATCATATTTGTTCGACCATTTCCCACAGGTAAATTTTCTTGATTTAAGTAACTGTCAACAATCAATAGTGATTTGTCTGAATGTTACTGTGACTTCGTTTTGATCCTTTACTAAAACGTATCTAGTCATTAACAAAAAGATGCTGCTTAAATAAAATCATGCACAAACACACAAACTTATACTCAGTTGACTGAATTTTTAACATTCCTGTCAGATAAACTCACTGTGATCTTTCTTAGCATTTTTCAGAAAACTCTTCATATACAAATCTTGCAGTGGCAGTTGGCCACAGATGCAATACACCTAATCCCAGGATTAATTTTGTATACCCATCAGTAGCGAAGCAAGATGGATTTAATAGCCCATTAGTCTTTCAGCATGATAATTTCCACATCACTTAGCCTGCTGGGTTAATTGCTTTAAAATGGATATTATTGACCTCAATCCTAGTGACAAACAGGATGTCTTACTCATCTCCCAGATGTACATTCTTAGATACTTGTTTCTTTTGGTCCTGACAATAAGTGCCCTAGATTATACACTCATAAATTATAATTTATACTCTATTAGCCCATATTTAAGGGATTACTGAAGCCACATCTTTCAAAAATCATTGGGCTAACTCTTAAGTTTGGGTGCTTTTTTTTTTTTTTTCTTCTAATATAAACAGACATGGCTTAAGGATAAGAAACCATTGTTTCACCTTTTGTTAATAAATTAATGTTTATGCTGAATGCTGCAGCAGGTGCAGCAGGGATTAAGCACTTTCAGAAAACAGCTGGCCAGTATATTTCTAGCCACAAAAGCATAAGTGCAATCATTAGGAGGAGAGAATGAAGAACAAATTTGAACAGAGAATTAGGAAAGGAAATTAAGGTCCTGGGGCTAAGAAACAGAAAAATATATCAGGTAACAGGAAACCAAATAGTAAAGATGAACAGTAGGTTATTCTATTATTATTTGTGTGTATTATTTCTGCTCTGAGTAACTGAGAGAAAAAATATGATACATCCACTTTGAGGAAAGTAACCCTGGCTGTGACCAGTCAAACATAGAAAGGGAAGAAAAGCACAAGTTACTTACTGCTTCTGGAGAGATGGAACAGGTGGAAAGTTGATGTAGTTTCCTGGTCTAATTTGGCTTTATAAGACATACAATAGAGAGGCTCAATACTTGTATTTAAAAGATGATTTCTAATGAAACTTAATGTTTAAGATGTCATTTAGCTACTAACATAAGCCCATCTTGGTGCTGGCCACAAATAACATCTCAACAGTTTCTTCTTGAAACAAATTAGAGCTTGCTCTCGTGTAATATGAAATTCATAAGACTCTTCTTATTAAACTTTGTGATTGACTTAAAAAGTACTGGGATTTTTCCTGTGAGTTCCGTTCTACATGTCAATGGAAATGAAAACTTCAGCGACAGTGGTATCATTTTTATTATCAACTGTTCCTATGTGATACTGATGACATAAGCAAGCAGTTCTGGACATTTTCACCTCAGTTACAAAGCACCGTTGATTCTCTGTCAATGGTTTATGAGCTGGTTCTCACTGAAACAAAACTGAACTTGTATGCAGCAACTCCCTGCTACTGCAGATCTTTTAGCCAATCACCGCTCTCTCTCCAAAGTATTTTCCAAGAAAAAGACCTTGATTTCTAACCTTTAAACTTTTTGTTTTTCTTCTGAATTTAGGTCATTCGCTCTAGATCATTGAGGCCACCGGAGAAATCTCCAGTGTTTCAAAGTGTGTTTCAAAGGAGGCAACAAAATGAAAACTTCTGAATAACAATAATATCAGCATTTCAGAGAGGGGCTAGAAATTAGACAAGTGAGAATTTGGTCCTTCCAAGACTGGGTGTATTCTGTATTTACTTTTAAGAATGCCATTTATGAACTTGTGTCTACATAGTGATTCAGTGGTGTTCATTTTTCACTACGAGAGGCTCCTGCCATCTGCATCAGGAATATTTCAGATCAGTGCATCACAGCTCGGATGTAAGAGCTTTGGGCTGGTTGATCAGCCCATTGTAAACAAGCAATTCCAGAGAAATCAGAGGCATGCCAAATTACTGATACTGAACATTAGTCCTGGATTTATTATCATTTTTTTAAAACTAGAACACAACCACCCAAGCCAAACCGACCAACCAGCCAAACAAAACTATGAGGAAAATTCAAACTATGAGGAAAACAGAGCAAATCAGATCTTGCTCATACAGGTCAGTGCTAACAAATACTGATGTCAGAGGTCCAAGATCTGACCATAAAAGCACAGCACAGGGAACCATTAAAGCTTAGAAGATTCTAATCACGCATAGCGTTGCTAGGTGTTTTTGCACACTGAGTTCCAAAACAATAAATTAGATTGATAATTTTATTATTATTATTATTTGAAAGTCTTTTGCACTGAAGGCATTCCTTCAGACGTCTTTATAGATAACAACTTTGTAGCTTAGTGGCAGCTCTGAGCTTAGGCCAGAGCCAAGGGTTTCTCAAGAGTGGGAGCAGTTACATGTGACTGTTAGCTGTTCCTTCCCTTTCACGGGGAAAGCGTCCAGATGGAAAGCGAAATTCGCAAGGGGAAACTGTATGTCTGCTGCCAGTAACAAAGAACTCAGAGATAGATTACAATGTTCTTCCCACAATTGCCTGGCGAAAATCTCAGGCTGGATGTTGGGAAAAAAAGTCTTTTAGAAGAAAGGGGGAGGCGTTGGCACGGGCTGTCCGGGTGGTGGGGCCACCGTCCCTACAGGTGTTGAAGAACTGTGGAGATGTGGCACTGAGGGACGTGGTCAGTGTGCCCATAACGGTCGCGCCTCACTACAGAGTGGGCGAGGGGAGAAAGGGCGGCGCAGAGCGCCGGAGCCAAACCCTTCGTTTTGTTGAGGTTTTCCTACTGAGGTTCTCCACAGAACCGCCCCCTCTCCTCTCCCGCCACAAAGCCCCGCTGGGTCACGCCGGGTAACGCAGCCCCGCCGGCGGTGCCGCCCCCCCGCGGGTCGGGGTCAGAGGCGGGAGGGAGTGAGTCCTCCCAGCCGGCAGGGGGCGCTGCAGCCGGAGAGTACGCTCGGCCCCGCCGCTCCGTCGCCGCCATCTCCTTGTCTGATCTCATAAAGGTGTCGCGCAGGTTCCGCCTGGACTCGTCGTCATTCAGCCGCCCCGGGCCCGGCGCCGCCGCCGGCCTCTTCCGCGCCGCTGCCCTCGGCCAGGCGCGGCCCGGCCCCTCCTTCTCTCCCCCCCCTTCCTCCTTCTCTCGCGGTGCCGCCAGCCGGCGTGAGCGGCCGCCGCGCTTCCACCCCGGTTCAGCGGCGGGCGCCGGTTGCCCTCCCCGCCCCTTCCTCCTCTTCCTTCCCCCGCCCCCCACCCCTCCCCGCTCCGGGATCCTCTCCCGCCGGCCGGGCCCCGGAGCGCCGCCGCCGTCGGGGTGTGAGCGGGGCCCGGCGCCGTGCCGGGCCGTCCCCTCGCCGGCGGGGCCATGGCCGCGAGCGCCAAGCGGAAGCAGGAGGAGAAGCACCTGAAGCTACTGCGGGAGATGAGCAGCCTCCCGCCCAACCGCAAGTGCTTCGACTGCGACCAACGCGGCCCCACCTACACCGACATGACGGTGGGCAGCTTCGTGTGCACCTCCTGCTCCGGCATCCTGTGAGTGCGGGCGGGCGGCGGGGGCTTTCGGGGCGGTCCCTCGGCTGGAGCCGGCCCGGCCTGTCGCGGGGTGACCTCCGCTCCGGCTCGGCCTGGCCGCGGCTCCGGGGCGGCGGTGACGCGGGCCGAGCGCTCCGCGCGGTGCTTCTCCCGGGGCGGGCCCTTCCTGCGCCGGGCTCGCTCGGCCACGTCGGACGGCAGCCGGCGCGGGGCTGCCCGGGGGAGGCGGCCGCGAGGCTCTCCGGGGGCTGCTCGCTGAAAGTCCGCCCCCTGGGCAGCGGCTCGGTGGTTCCTAGCGGCTGCGTATGGCCTTGACTTTATCGCGTCCCTGCTGGCGAGGAGGTGTTCTCCTGCGCGTAGGGAGCGTAAGCGTTTTGCTCCGGTATTGGGGGTGGGGGGAGCGGCAGCAGAATGAGCCCCTGAGCGTGGCTGAAGATGCAGGGAAGTGCTCGGAGAACGCTTCTGGAAGACAGAGGACGCGTGGCCCAGCGGCGCGCTTTCATGACACGAAAGATGTGGGCAGACAAACCCTGTTGTGAATACTGTGTTTTTGGCATTGAAAAATCATGCTTCAGTGTTGGATCACCAGGTTGGCCTTTCGTAGACCAATTATGCTTGCCATTAGTTTAAGACAACTCTATGCTGTAGCTAGGAGGACAATCTCCGGTCTTAGCAGGTTTAATAAGGTTAATCAGAAAAAGTTGACTTTTTTTTTTTAATCTTTCATTACTTCATACAAACTTTATATGTAATTCTTACAAAGGAATTAGTTCTGGTGAAGGAAATTGTATTTTTTCCTGTTCCTCATTCCTGCACGGGCCTCCCCCTCCTCCCTTTCCCACCCTTCCTCCTTCTCGGAGCACGTATGAAATTAAACCGGTGGAGATCAGTCAGTTCTGAATTTCAGTTTGTGTCATCAGAAGATCAGTCACATACACATAAGTTGGAGAAAAAGCCTACTGGCTTCAGTGTTACTGTTTGCTTAGTTAAGTGTGTTTGCTTGTTTGTGTTTCTGTGGCATTGAGCAGGATCAAAGAATTGGCCTACGTGGTATCAGAGGATACATATTTTTGTTTGTAAGGATTTGAGTTCATAAAACACACATAAGAACCTGAATGAAGTTCTGTCCCTGACCAAGAAGGACTGAGTACCCCTTCAAGTAGTCTGATGTTTTAGAACAAAGTTGCTAATTATAATGAGACTCATAACAAAGCAAACATGTAAGTTCTGTGCTGAATTCACATGGAACAAACTGCCTCTTATACCGGACAGATAGTTAGGCTTTTTTTTTTCCTGCTTTGTGTAGACTTTTTGCACAGGCTTGATGCAAATACAGAAAATACATTCAGGTTGGGAAGCTGAAAAGAGACTCTTGCTTTTGACGTACACATGGCACTTAATCAGCCAGCCCTGGCTATTGTTTGCTATGCTAGCAAACTGTTATTTGTGCTGGCATGTGAAACTATTTTAAGCTACTGCACAGAGCACATTTAATGGTTGCACATGTTCTTACTGGTTAAACTGTCAGCACGACAAAAGTGCTCGATGAGAATATTCTTTATTTTTCAGGCTGCTTAATTTTAAGAAATGTATCACAAGTGCTGCTGAGATGTTTAGTGTGGCTTTGGGAGGATTTGTTCCCTCTATCTGTTGGCTATGTTGTATGGTCCGCTAATGTCCATAGTCCAATTTACAGTAACATGAAGGACATGCATGTGATGAAACCGCAAGCAAGCAAGGGGCAGCTGTCACTTGCTGTTAAGTTAGCTATCACTAGGTTGCTACTGTACTTGAAGAAAGTAAGGCTTTTTCTGAAAGACACATTAAAAATATTCTAATAAAATGCCAATTGATACCTTATTCTAAATGTACTGTGTTTCTATTTTAAAAATGACTTTTCTAGTTCTTATAGCTAGTAACGTTGATGCTTAAAGAGAGCATAAAGGACTGTTAAGAGGACTTTTTCTACTGAAATCAAATTGTATTCCTTTCGTATTGACGTGGAAGCACTTTCATGAATTGCATAAGCAAATAATATATCCTTTCTGTTAACACTTTAGAACCTAGGCAGTGGGATATTTTTCTTAGTAATGAGACAGCATGGAGATGGACAAGGCCTGCCTCATCACTAGAAACTGCTTGGTTTGGTTTTTTTAGCATTTCTGTCAGAATAGACCTTCAGACAACTTGTTTATTTCCAAATGTTTTTCTATGGAGAGTTCCACAGTGGAGGGCAATGACTTGGGAAGAAACCACGTAATGGCAAATGAGCATAAAAGTCCTGCTGCTTCTGTAGTTCTTAATGACTGCTTGCATTCTGCTTCATAATACTTGCTTTACTGTAAGACTTTAATGTTATTATTACTTGGTCTTGCTTGTATGCTATGTGAATGATTTTCCTTGCTTCCTGTTTTAGTTAACTTTTTTTTCTAGTCTGGTACAGGAAGTATTCTTGGAGTAAGTAGACTGGTTTTTTCAAGGGCAAAGTGCCCAGTGCAAGATTAAAAGACTGATAGTTAACGAGTCTCCTTCAGAAAGGTTACTCAGTTAATTCTGATGTGTGGTTGCTAACATCAGTATCGACTTCAACAGGTATGTTGTTCTAGATACAGGTCTAAACTTCAGAAGTCTGATATCTGGATAGGGTTTTTTGGAAGTTTTCTGAGGTGTTCAGTCAGTCTATTCAAACCTAAAGCCTTCATGGGGGATCCGTCATTAATTTCTAGTGATTTCTGCTAATGCTTCCATGTATAGAAAGATATCAACATTATTTGTTACTAGATCTAGCTTTAAGAAAACCATTGGCATGTCCAAAAGAGTCTGATTAGCTTGTTTGAGTGCTGCTGAGTATGGTAAAGAACTAATGAGTTTATGAAGGTCTGTTTCTGACTTAAATGTTGAAGGTGAATCACACCAAGTTAGTTGAATATTGCGGAGGTCCTTTCCTTAATATGCAGGGCTTAAGTTTTCCCATCAGGTTGAGTTTACCAGAGTAAAGTCTGAGCTGTACGAAATGGAGAATGCAGGAGAAAGGTCATGCGCAGTGGTTTGGATAGTGGCTTTGTGTTGAAATACCTCTTCTTGTCCAGAAAGCAGCATATAAGCATGGAAGCTGTGCCCAATTCTGCTTTTTGGTGTTGGAAAAGAATGTAAGATGTGTAGAAATATACACATCACATCATTGTTTGGTAATGATGTCTAGTGTGTTTTTGGATGCCATAGTGTATCCTGCTGATAGTGACATCCTCTCTTTGTCTTAATCACGTGCTGTTTTGCCTTGTTTCTCTGCTGTCTCTGTATGTCTTTGCTTTCAAGCACCTCTCCTGCTCAGCCTACTCCTAGTTACCAGAAATTAAGGTGTTTGTAAATTCTTGAATAAAGGATTACCTGTTTGACTAAGAGTCCGCTTCCAGTTCTGCACCGTAGAAAGTCTTGATGTAGCCCTGCCTGATGGATAGCTTTTCTAAAAATCTGCTCATGTGATAATATGGACTCCTCTCCTACCCTTCTCCTCCCTAGCACCATTCTTTCTCCCCCCTCCAACCTCCTGGGGAACTTTCTCATTCAGATGCTGGCACTCCTGGCTTGTCAGGAAGGAGCAAGTAAGAATATTTAGAACATATTGTTACTGTGGGGAACGAAAAAGCTGTTTTATCCAATTTCTTACAGTTATTGGATGATGTGGCCTTCTGTTGGCTGCTTATAATATTCCTATTTGAAATTTTAAAACTTTCTGGCTAAGGGACCTCTGTATCAGCCAGATTAGAGTGTTTGATGGCTGATACCAGTAACAGACTAAACAATATATCTTTGTGTAATGGCTGTGGTTTGCTGTCCCTTTCCCCAGAATAATTCTGCAGAAGTTAAAATGTCTAAATGAGCAGTGCTAGACTGAAGGTGATTCTGACTGTTGGCATAACTTCCCAGTCTTTTTTCTCTTTATCATGATTGGTAAATGGCTCTGTGCTATGTATCTATACATGTAGTTCTTTTTTCTATTTTTCTATATGCTGGCTGGAAAGCTAAATAAATGTCTGTGCCATGGTAAATACTGTGCAGCTCAGAAAGGATTTTTTTTTTCAAGAAAAAGGTTAAATTAACCTTGATTGTGTATGTAAGTCTTTTGCTGTTAAAGTGAACTTGTGAGATGGTGGAAGGTCTCCAGGGAAGTCTTCAAGTACCCAGAGTGGCCAGTACTGCTTATACTCACTTATTGCTGATAACAATAGCATAGAAATAACAATGAATATGGTGACACTGGGCTTCCAAAACTCATTTTCCAGGCACATAGGAATGTAGGGTTCTGTTCAAAGGCCTGGCATTTGCCTTGCCTCTTTAACTTCCTGCTTCTTCAGGGATCAGATTTTGCTGGCTTAGACTTGAGATCATGTTAGAATCTGACGTAGGGTGACATTAATGGTGTTGAATAACCATCTGCCCACCATTCCTCTCATGGAAGTGCCCCTCTATCCCAACAAAGCCCACTTCTAAACACTTATAAATAGAAACTTGTGTTCTAGCCCTGTCTGGTATTCTCTGAAATGTTGCTGACATTTGTTGGAGAAGAGCACAGAAACAGCGGCTCTCCCAACAATCACGAGTTCAACCTAAACTTGCTCTAAATTGCATTAGTAACAAACCTTTGGTGCTCATTGGTGGCGTCTTAAATGTTGAATGTTTAAATCCCCAGACTTTGTGGTCTTGTGCTGCTGGCCTTAAAGCTTCCTTTGTTAGAGCACAAGCTCTAACAGTACTTGCTGAAGAACAGCCTTGCTCTGTTCGCCATAGTATCCAGCTGATGAACTGTCCCTGACAGTGCAGGACAGTCTCAGAGCTGGAGGTTCTGGTTGCGTTGCTGTTCCTTAGGAATAATCATTTCTGAGTATGAAGCTTGTATTCATGAGCAGGATGGAAGTGTGGGATGCTGTAGCTGTGGCGTGCTGGCTGCATGCAGCCTGGCAGAATGGTCATCTGACTCAGTCATCCTTCCCAAGTGCCATTCAGGAGATGGCTGCGATCTGGATTAAGTGCTGTAGTGTCATCCTGAGGAGCTCTGAAGCAGAGACTGGTACTGCTGCACCTGTATGGGTTACAAATATATGTTCAGGGTCAGTTTGAGTTTAGGCATTATTATTCTGACCAGAGGATTATGATTCATTTGTCTCCTGTTAAATAGGAATACTGTGAAGCATTAGAACTGTACAAAATGCTTGCCTAGTATATAAAAGAAACAAAGCAAGTGTTAGGTAATTTTTTTTGTATTTAGATAAAAAAAATATATAGTCCTTAATTCCTATTAAGGGGTAACTGTACTTGGCTGTCTACCGTTAAGCTTCTCCTGTGTGTACATAAATTGCTTGTGAATCACCTGAAATTCCTGTAGGTAAGGAAGGGTAAAATAGCTTAGGACTTGCAGAGCCAGAGCTGTAGTACTTAGGTTTTCTGTTTTGACTTCTTTCTAAATCCAGTAACTGTTCTGTTCTAGGGAGATTCTAGTTGGTTTGTGGATATAGCATGTTTGAAGGTAGCTCATGCTGGTAATAAATCATATCAAAATTTTAAGATGTTTTGATTGTAGAATCGAAGTGATTTTTATCAAGAAACTTTGTGCATATGTTTTGGGTTGTATTTCCATGCTGTGCAGTACAGCCTCTTGTCTTGAACTCTTTGGTCTAGGCTGATTTCTTTTGCAGTTCCAATATGTGAGGAGGTATTTTTTTTAGGCTTCCTCCCACCCCTGGCCATCTTAATAACCTTAAGAGTTACTCGTATATATGATAATGCAACTTGATCATCAACTTTGTATTTTCTGACCATTACAGTTCAGAATGTCACGTTTTATTAGATCAGTGATTCAGTTGTGTGCTCTTCCATCATGCAAGACATAAGATGCTTCTGTGTTAGGCCCTGACCTGTAGGGATGGGGCATATTTCCCTCCTTAATAGGAGGATGTAGAAGAGATGAGTTGTCTCCTTGCACGTTGCAGCTGTAACTTGTAAATCCAGGCATCTTGAGCTTTATAACATAAACTTTAATACAGTAGAGCAGTCTGCACTGGAGAGAGCGGGGTATGTTGGAAGCCTCTTGTTAGGCTAAGCACCATCTAGTCAGCGCTTTAAATGCGCTTAGTGGGGCGCTTAACAGAACTGACGGTGCATTTATGCTCTCCTAAAAGCTGTGAAGAGCCCTAATAAATCAGTGTAGAGCAGGTACATGTGTTTTCCTACTTAAATATCTTGTGCCTTCTTGCTGAGATACTAAACTGTGGAGTCTAATTTTAGATGTTCAGGTTCGAAAAAAAATTGCTTTAGGCAAATAACATTCTGTGAAACTAATTTTCATAGGCCAGTAGGTTCATGTGTGACTTCTGCTTTTTGAATACTTGTAAGTTCATGTATGTCTTGGCAAGGCACAGTGAGCTGTTGGTGTTTACCCAAGTGTTTCAAACAGCGAGTGTCTTAAAGCTACATTTTTTTAAATTAATGCTTAAGCTATATGTCATGCTTAGCCTTCTTAGCACTATCCAACTTTTTGTGTGGAAATCAACTCTATCTTTTTTTAAACGCAAGAACCAGCATTGACATTTTACAGTGGATGTAGGCATCAAGGTGAATTTGCAACAGAACTTTACAACAGATTTTTTTGTTAGGCTTTCACAAAAACTCAGTATTGGGGAAAAAAAAATCACTTTTAAACTTATGTACAAAGATTAACTTTGTATTAATCAAGTGGGCAAGCCAGGTTTATCCTTTCTGGTTTGGACAGAGAACAGTTACTTTCTAATTAATGTTCCGGGAATAATCAGAGTTTAAACAAAACTGCTACTTAGCTTAAATTAGTTGTCAGTGGTTTGTATTCCTCAAGGCAATCTGAACCAAACTGCCATTTAACGATGAATAACAAATATAAGAAATAAAGCCAACTCTGTACTAGTTGATTTGTTAGCCATTTGTTGGCCCTATGTTACATTCCTGTAGAGCATCCCTCATCTTCTCTGGAGTCTGTCTTCTCATGTACATAACCACAAAATATTGCATTCTTTATCTCATAATTAACTTAGTGTATTTGCTTTCTAAGATGGTATCAAAAAAATCCAGACCTGATTAAGGTAACACGGCTGTACTACCTGTCGGTGTCCCCTCTGTTTGGCATATGTGGGCTGTAATGTTCTTCCTTTCATTGCGCAAAACACAGTTTGATTTTAATTGCGAGTATTTGTGGGCAGAAGCAGTGTTTAGCATGTACCTAAGGAAAAAGCTTGAGAGGAAAGTATTTTCTTATACTTGCAGTGTTACTCAGCAGGATTTTTCTTGCTTGCAGGTTTTGACTGAACTGGTTTTGTCAGTATCAAGCTTTGGCAACAAAATTGACTTTTGGTTTCTGTTAGTGCTGCTTTGAGCAGTGCCTGGTTGTGAGAATGTGCCCCTTTTTCTCTGAGGCTGAGCTGCTGCAGCTTTGAGCTATTCCACTATTTTGAGAGAACAATCAAGAATTAGACTTTTTTTGTTCCGTTAGTGTTACTTGTAGCATTCAGGGGGAACATGACAGACGTGTGGACAGAGGGGCAAAAAAATAATCTAGAAAAAGGTTCTGGGAGGAAACAGGAAATGTAGGTTAGTGCAAGAGGAAAAGAATCTGAGCTGGGAAGTCTAGCAGGCAGGAATCTACTCCAGTTAGAGTGGGGTCAAGTGAAAGAGGATTGGGAGGGGAAGAAAGTGATGATGGAGGGACCCAAGACTGAGGGATGTAAAGGAAAGATATAAAGGAAAAGATGAACAAGTTTGTGGAAACAGATAAAGGTTTCGAAAGAAGTTGTCCTCATAAGTTTGTGTAGGAAGGAAGAGTTGGCGTGTGCAACTTTGGTGTCCTCTAAAATTCAGTTATTTGACTTCGCACTCTGAATGCAGTTTTGAGATGAGTTGACTTCAGTTTGTAATGTTAAAAGTGATTGTATGATGACAAATTTCCTGAATACTGACAAAATACTTCTTGCTTCTTCTTTTAGACGGGGCTTGAATCCACCCCACAGAGTGAAGTCAATTTCAATGACAACTTTCACACAACAGGAAATAGAATTTCTGCAGAAGCATGGAAATGAAGTAAGTATTAATACCAATACCAAGTGATAAGCATTTTTAATATTCAACTTTGAAATAGTACTTAAGCAAAGCTTGAGGTTTTTTAACAAGTAACAAGTAGACAGGAGTCTTGAAGCTAAGCTCATTTGAAGTGATACTTCTAAGCAGCTCGTTTCGCTTCAGTAGCTGATGATCACAGTGTTGTGTTATTGCCCAGCCTGACCAGTCTAGGTTTACATGGTCAGATCTTGAGAGACAGGTTTTCTCTTAGGTGAGGCACTATGCATTTATTTAAACTCTGCATGTCCAGGCCTTTAGGCTGACTGCAGCAGTGTCTCCTGAAAGAATCAAGCATGACAAACGTGAATGTATTGCTTATAGATGTTTTTCTATGGGGTAGCTGCTAGGAAGCCTTACAGTAGTTTCAGTAGCCTTTTTCTTCAATAAAAATATAGTATTTTAAAGGTCCTTGAAGAGAGGAAGGAAAGGGAGAAATTATTTCCTCTAAGGATTAGATAATGAGCAACTGTATGTTTAGGGTGACTTGCATCAGCTTTGAAGAAATGAAGTTCTAGTGTACTGCCTTTGTTTTATTTTTTTAAATAAATGAAAACTAAGTCTGGTATAAACGTTGGATTGTATCTTATGGGCATCTGTGTAGAATGTAAACCCTGGATTCCATTGATGCTGTCCTCAATTCGGGGATGAGATTTGCATTTCAATATTGTGCTGTAGCATTAAGAAGTTGGAGGCAACTTCTAAACCAAATATGGAAAGATTCTGTTTCACTTTGATTGGATCTGTGTTCTGTTTCAGAAGAGTTATTGATTGTAGTCTGTGGATTATTGTACTAACATGTTCTTGTGAAGCTCTGTGGGTGTGTAAAACTCATCATTAGTTAAAATGCTGACACTTAACTTTTATAAACTTAGCCTCATTCATAACTGTCAGCTTTAAGAATGAAAATACAAGTAGCAATTTCTTTTCCTGTCCTAAGAAGTAAGTGTTACTTGTTGAAATGGCTTTGGTCGTTTGGTGGGTGATTGCTCTAGACAAAGCTGGAATGGGGTCTCAACTCTACCAGACAGCACAACATTTTCTCAGTATCTTTAAATAGCTTTTTTGAAATTGCTTTGGCTTGTTAAAGCTGTTTAACAATGTAAATATTATAGCACATTGTTGACTTTTTGCATGAAGAGAGTAATAAAGAATCTTTTGTGGGTTTAGGTAAAGTATGTAGGAATCTCTTTCCATAAGATTAGATTGTAAGCTCTAACTGTGCTGTACATTTCCCAAGTATAAAGGAAAACATGTGAGTATATATGTGTATGTATGCACAGGTCTAAAGTATGCATATATGTATGTATTTGTGTGTGTATATATTTGAGGGCTGCTCCAAAAGTAATGCTGCGTATCTTATTATGTTGGCCCAAAATGTCAGAGGTAGATGTTTGTGGTGTGGCAGTAGAGGTTGATCCTTCCTGCCATTATTCAGTTGCATTTTGTTGCCATGTGACAGATGGCAGCAGAGGGATGTCTGACAGAATGGTGTTGGACAATGGAAGTGTGTATGAAGCAAAGGTGCAGAACTGGACTGCTCCATGAGGAAGAAATGGTACCCACTGGCATTCATTGACACTTTCTGAATGTGTATGAGACCTAACAGTGGATGTGAGGGGGTGGTGTGTTTCAGCAGTGGTGACCGCAGGAGTGGGGCCCCTCAGCTGGTGCAGACTTTTATGAGTGTGATGTGCGGTCTCTTGTTCCTTACTGGTGAAAATGCATAGCTCCTGGTGGCAACTGTGCTGAAAAAGTGTTTTGTAGCTGAGAATTTGCTCTATCAAATAGATACTGTGCCGTTTGTATCTGTTATAGGTTCCATGGAAATAAATAGGAGGCATTACTTTCAGAGCAGTTTATATATATGTACACACACCTGCATTTGGCTTTTATTTCAGTTTTTTCTGAATCTGTTATGGCTAGAGAATGTGATTACTTTTTTCACTGATTTGAAACCTGAAGTGGACCTTACATAGTTGATCGGCATAGTTGTCCTTCTCATTATAGAACTGACTACCCTGCAATTAGGATTTATTTTATTCATAATTTACTGTCAACATAAATGCACTTGAGATATCTGCAGTGACATACTATTTCAAAAAGCACGTGTCTTTGTTGTAGTATTTATTGCTCTCATTAACAAAAACACTGTAATGATTTAAATGAGCTACCTCATAAATAAGATGTGCCCCTATTGTTGTAGATAATAGATTGCTTGCTGAAGTGTTACTGCTTTAAACACCGTTAGAAGTTTGAAGCCTGTTTTAAACACCGTTAGAAGTTTGAAGCCTGTTTGAGCGTGCCTTCACTTCCATCATGCTGTATGTTGTGGTAGTTAAGTAGTGGCTCTCTTGTGTTAGTATTGACTTTAGGTATTAGGTAGAAGAAATTCATCTCACTTGACAAGAAACCCTTTTTTTTGTCTTGTTTGTTCATATACATAGACATGTATGCTGATGTTAAGAAGTGAAACTTTCTGATCTGAACTTCGTCAGACATGGAACTGTCCAAAGTTTTAGAGATCAGTATGAAACACAGTACCGTCACTAAATGTTTTGGATGTTGGTAGCACTGAGCTTTTTATTTCTGCAACTGGAAGAAAAATAAGTTTTTATTCCAAGTTAGAGTTTTTAATGTCTATTTTTCTACAGTGTGTAAAATACTTCTATATAGCCAGGGCCTCTGTAGTAAACTTTTCTGTTTCTGGATTAATAGATCATGGTGTAGCACAGGGAATTTTTTGCTGTTGAAAGACAAATAGAAAGAAATCACATTAAACAAACCTTTACTGAGATAAAGTCATTATGAAGGTGGTGAGTTGTTGTTGGAGGAAGTAGTTTTCCACTGTCCTTCAGGGAGCTGTTTATAAAGTCACTGTATTGTGTGAGGTTGAAGATCCCTTAAAAACAAGGGGTAATGTTTTGTTAGTTTCTGAAATAATAACTTCTCAGTTGTCACAGATTGCTGTCGCTGTGACACACATGGTTAAACCTGTGCTTACTAGAAGGCTTCCCAAAGAGGCTGCACTTGGAAGAGACTATTCAGAGCAGCTTCTCTTAGAACATGAGATACTGTTTCCTTCCCCGTATATTCATTGGAAATCTTCCTAGTGCAGTAACTTCTGGATGAGTTTTTACTACTTCAGGTTCAAAGCTAAACCTTCTTACTGCACTTGGAGAGATCTATATTTAGGTGTTGCTTATTCATCTGCAGGTGGACATCCAGATGGGTTTTACTAACGTTGCAGTTAGCTCACTGGTATGTCGAGAATGGAGGTGGCTTCAAAAGGCACTTAAGGAATATCAGCTTGAAGTCCTTTGGAAGGATGAAGGCAATTCTATTTTTCTGGGTATTTTTTTTTCCCCTTTCACGAAGAGTAGTGTATGAGGTATTTTAATACCTCATGATGGGTATGCTAAGGAGTGTATGGTGTGGAGACTCAGTTACAAGCATTCAAAGAGAGCTGAGTTTATATCTGATTCAGTAATGCAACATTAGTGGAAAGTGAACTCGCCGCTTATAGTAAGCAGACGTGGTACTCATCTCATTACCTTTACAGGTGTGAATATCTGTACAGCAGCTTCCTACCAAATACCAAAAATAGCAGTATGAGGCAAAGCTCTTACATGGTAGTTAATTTATCTATGTTATTGACATCTGACAAGTACTTTATAATTTTTCTCAATAGGTTATTCTAAAATGCGTGTAATGGTGGCAAATGACTTTGTTCTTGTATTTGGAAAAACTGTTTTGCTCTGGGATAGATGCTCACCTGAGCTAGTGAGCAGAATGCTGTTCAGGTGTGCTCAGCTGCCTGAAAGTAGTTGAGCAGTGCTTATGTATGCTTTCCTGTGACCCATACTTAATGGCACTTGTTGCCCTGGTTTAGGTTGGGATAGAGCTAATTTACTTCATAGTAGCTGATATGGTACAAGTGTTTGTTACCTGTTTCCTGCTCTCTTGATTCCAGGAGAATCCGGAGCTCCAGAACCGGTAGCAGTATGAGCCTGGTTCAAAGCTAGTCTTTGGGCTGAACAAAATGCTGCCCTAGAATTTTCTTGACTATGGAAAGTAGCCTTGGAACTAGGAGTGGAAAGAATAGTAATAAGCTGGCCCTGCTGAGTCCTGACAGCGTGAGCTGTGCAGTCAGGTGTCCTTGTGGTATATCCCTGGTTCTGTTAATACGATATAGAGATGGATGAGCTGATTGCATGTGGAACAATGTCTTTGTTAGCAGGATTTGCTAGCATGGACTGTGCTTACGGAAGCAGCTGTAGCTTTTGGACCCAAACTGTCTTTGAAATCTGCATACTGACAGTATAAAATTCCTTTAACCTACAGAGATTAATGAATAATATTGACATTAGAAATGCTGAACTACTAAACAAAGCTATAACTTGCTTACATAAGGGAACTGTTTCCAAATCTTTCTTCCTGTGGTGAATGTTATGTTTTGGAACATAGTTCTGGTGTATAGTAATCTGTAGTTATTTGCACTGTCAGCATTACATTTGGTGCACAATGGGATATTTTGTTGGGGGGAGGGAGAAATCTAACTTTGCATTTACCAGGCTGCTGAAAGGTAATTTCTCATTAGAGCTTTTTAAACAAGTCTGGCACAGATAATCTTCCCATACAGCGGGATGACTGGATCTAAACAAGAAGTGCTCTGTTGCTGTAGGTCTAATAGTGTTTATTTTCTACTTAAAGTATAGCTATTCCCAGCAGAAGTACATGTCTTACTATAATTTATCCTTGCCGTCCTGCCTTTTACTGCATAGCAGGGCCTGACTGAATCTGTATGATTCCTAACTAGCATAGCTAGGCTAACAGGAGTTTAAGTGTGGTGGCTTAATGTGTTGTGTAAGCAGAAGGCCTTTGTTTCTCCCATATCTGCCTTCCCACACACACAGGAGATCTATATCAGTGAAATAGTTATGACATGGTGAAATGTTTGGTGGCTGAAATACATAGCACTAGAACAGAAGTAGCTGAACTCTCAAATTCTCAGGCTTTCTGCAAAATCGAGTGGATACAGCTGTTTCCTCTGTGACCAATTTTTAGTGTGTCTTTCCCTCCCCACCACATAAATCTATAGTTGTCGTCCCATCACCACCAAATGCAACTATCCAATCCTAGAAAGAGATAAATTGGTACTCCTTTGAGCCTTGTCTGCAACTCCTGAAAGTAAGAAATGAACTAGGAGGCTGGGTTTTAAAACAGAAGCCTTCCTGGTCAACTTGGTTTTGTGGAGTATCAGATGCACAATGAGTAGTGTCAGTTCTTTAGTCTCCTGTGCCAAAGCTGAAAACGAAGGCAATCTCCCAACCTGTAGGACTACGAAAAGTGTATAGAAAAGAAGGTAGGTAAATGCTTTTTTTTTTCCTAGGAAAGAGTTTATCCCTCAAATAGAACAGTTATTGAGTATAGTCTCAGAGAAACCAATGATATAAAAACAAATTGTGGAATCCTTGGAGTTGGAAGGGACCATACTGTATGCGCTTGGCCCAGTTTTTTCTTTTTGTGATAAGTTATGTCAACTTGCAGTTTCTGCCTTTCTACCTCCAGGGTTTTTATCTAGGTCAGGGTGAGTAGGTTGAAGCTGGTTCTGATTCTCTTTTCCTTATTGCTGCATGCTGTACTTACTGATCTAATTCTGCACTTCCCAGTATCTAGTTGCCAAATGTCTAATGACATCCCGTACAGGTCTGAAGCTTGTTGACAGAGAATAGATGCTGTTCTTCCCAAACCATTTGTAAAAGCGTCCTCATGAACTTTAAAATTCCACTAGGATAGCTATTCTGAGTCTTGATTTCTTCTAATTATTGTCACTTAACAAGGTTTGCTCAACTTTGCTTTATCTTGTTATTTTGCAGCTCCTGTGATATTCACTGGGATGTAGTAGAGGCAAGCAAAACTTCCAAGTCTCCCTTCTGTCAACCTTTTAACAAACTGGACTTTCAAATACTGCATGCACTTACTCATTGTGACTTCAGCATGTCTCTTTTTCTTGCTGCATTGGTGACCCAGTGGGACATGAACTAATTATACTTTTCAGGGACAGTAGACAATGATTATGGATTGTTGGATATGTTCCACTGTTTCTAGGGGCTCCCATGTAACTTGAATGTTTACTCTTGGCTCTGACTTGCCTGGCTCTTCTCGTTTAAGAAGAGCATTTTGTTTAATAGAGCTTTGGTTATCAAAAGGAGAAGTGTAGCACAGCCTTTGGTGGATGTACAGAGCTTTTGAGCAGAAGCTTTATTTGTGCTGCTCTTGTGAAAAGAACATTATTACTATTAAATGGCTGAACCAGGGTTAGCTCAAGAAAATGAGGCGAAGTGGGAGGATTTCAGAAAGCCTTAGCATTTCAGATCTGGTACCTTAATAGAGAAATTGTACAACTTGCAAGCGTGTGTGTGTGTATATGTGTATATATATATATCCCAAAGCATATATATAATTTGTGTTTTTTTAATTTTTTTTTCTTATAGTGAGTTTATATTCAAAATCTTTAATAGAACATCTGAACTCTTAAAGCATGTTTTTGAGAAGACTTATATGTCCTCTACCATCTTTTTGCACCTATTCTTTTTTCTTCCCATGTTTTCGAGGTAATGCCTGAGCATGAGTTGGCACCTGCTGGGAATGACTGTGTGCTAATTTGTCTAGGTGTCCTGAGGCAACTCAGGCCAGACAGAACATAGAACTGGAGCTCACGCTGGAGTGCTCTCAAGTGAAGTTGCCGGTCTGATTTTCTGCCTTTTTTCTTTTAATATGATTAATGTTGTAGTATCTCAAGTGCTGTCAAATTCACATAGTAGATTTAAAAAACTGTGATAAGTGGGGAGTGACTAGGGTACCCTAGATGTAAGTGCTGAATACACCACCATAACTAAACTTCAAATAATGTGACATGAATCTAAAAAAAAACCAAAACCAAAACACTTCCTTGAGCTTTCCTGTAAGACTAACATTTAAATAGCTTTGAAGTAATGTAATGTGGTCAATAAAACTGCTTATGTTTCTCACTTTGTTTTGCACTGGCGATTGTAGTTCTTCTTAGTTTAATATGATAGAAAAGCGACTATTTCTAATTACAGCATTAACAAGTTCTGTCTCTGGCTACAATTAATATTTCCTTGTTCTAATTTCCAAGTTTGATTTCATCCTGTAATACTGTGCAGCTTTCTGCCGCTTACTTTTTTTTTGTGGATAGCTGACCATGGTCTGTTACAGCTTGCTTGAAGCATAATCAATGCGTTATTGTGGATCCCTGTCAAGTCAGATGATAGTAACAGAAGTATAGCTAGAAAGAGCATACAGGTCACTAGCAAACAAGCAGAGACAACAGGCCTTTTATTGTGCTCTCAGTGCTCGCTCCCAGTGGCTGCTGATGTTCAAAGCATCGGATGGTACATCATACAGAAATAGACATAGCTGTGTCTTTTATTAGTTTCTTGTGTGATACTAAAGCTTTATTAAAAAAAAAA
The DNA here is from genome assembly GCF_016699485.2 of Gallus gallus. NCBI lineage: Eukaryota > Metazoa > Chordata > Aves > Galliformes > Phasianidae > Gallus > Gallus gallus. The sequence goes on from NC_052540.1 coordinate 9,157,715, forward strand.
GTGGCTTTCTAAAAAGACTCATTTGTATTTAAGATTTCCAGAACATTATATTTACTCTCTACATATTCTTTATGGAAAGAAACTATAGTGAAATGTAGATGTGTGAAAGTTTGACTGTAGTAGAAATATTAGTGAAAAAAGTTGATGAAAATGAGCGCTGCTTGCTGAAGCATGTGAGGCTAAATGTAGGTTTTTCTGCTGGGGTGCTGTGTTGTGGTATTTCCCTCTTACACATGTATTAGAAATATTCTTCTCCCTGCGTCCAGTGACAGAGAACCAATGAAGGGTGCCTGGCAGGTTTAATTAAGTTGTTATGGTGACTTAAGGCATATTCAGTTACTGCTTTTGTGTTAAAGTGTTTAGAAGAAATTAGTTGCTCCAGGAAATGTTTTTGGAAGCCTGAAGATTCGATGTGCAAGAACCAACTCCTTCAAGAAGCCCATATCAAGTATTTTAAACCAGCAGTGCATTTGGACAGTACAGTCCTCCTTGTATTAGTCCTACAGCTATTTGTGTACACACAACTGTTGCCTACTCTAGCTGTGTAGCTGGTAATGACCTAAAGTTGTAAAGGATCAGTCTTTCTCCTAGAAATAGCCAGGAGTGCTCAGGGGGCAGTTGAGGCAGAGTTGATCTTTGTTGGTGTATTCTTCCCACCCTCTGAATGCTTAGGCACTTCAGGGTGAAGATGAAGCACAAGACTGAAGGAGGAGTTTAACAATTAAAAAAACAACAACAAAAAAACCCTGTGGTTTGAATTTGAATCGATCTCACAGTGAGTTTCCATGCTGCTAGTGGCATGGTAATTGTGATGAGTTTCTTGGTTCTGATTAAGGTGTAGTAAAAGAAATGGGAAGAATTCAGCAGTCTGAAATGAGTAGGGAGCTGCACCCCCTCTTTCATTCATTTAGTTCTGATTTTAGGCTGGATGCACACTGATCGTCAGTGTACAGCCCTTTCTATGAGCTGCACCATAAAACAAGGGCTTGTCCAAAATTAGGTACAGCTCTTTCTTTCCATCTGTGCTTCTGGATGTTCCTTGAAATGTTAAAACTGGGACTGGGGAAGGGAGGGGAGTAGGGGACAGCAACTGTGTGAGTTCCAGTACACCAATTCCTGCTGTATCTAGCCAGAAACAGGATTTGTCTGCTCCTAGCAGTCAGCTGGCTGCTAGTTGGTGCAGTTGTAATTACAAATGTAAACGTGAAAATGCTACTGCTGGCCCCCATCAGAGCACCCACTACAGATTTCTAAAGCTAGACCTGTAAATGTTTTCTGTTTGTGTTCTTTGTCAGAAGAAGTAATGCTTAGATGGACTGAAAGATTGTTACTGTGTAAAATAGTGCTTCATACTCCTAGCCGTTACTTTAGGGCAGGCTTTTTAGTTTAACCAAGGCTGTGGTTTGTAACCTATTCATATGAAGAGGTATTACAGTTAACTTTGGTTTCATTTCATCCATTACCAGACTGCAAATGATGACTGTTTCTTTGCAAACTGAGCAGTATGTTAAACTTGATTCTTTTGTGGAGTATAGTTGCTAATTGAGTGCTATATAACTGATGAGCTTATTTGAAGTAGAGGCTACTAATATTATGTTTAGGTGAGTATTGGAATCATTAATTTAGCTGTTCTTTGATTCTTAAATGTTTCCCATTGCTTGCCTCTATCAGTAAACAATGGAGTATTAGATTTAATCAAGCTGAATGAAATCAAGATGTCAGATGTGAAGTATGTACTTATGCTGTCTGTTTAGTCCAGAGAAATCTTTGTAATGACCTATCAAATTTGATGGCCAGTGTTCCCAAAGATAAGTTGCTCCAGATTGGGTGAAGTTAAGTGGCTACAAAAAGATACACCCTCTCACCCACCCCCCCACCAGAGCTAGTGCCTGTATTGGGAAAGTGATGTAGTGAAAGTAGCACAGCTGCTACCTTAATTTGCCAGCTTTCAAGGCAGTCAGTCTGTGCAGCTCCTACACTTGTTAGAGTACGTGCTTCCTCTGAAGGTCACTGGAGATGATGCTGAAGGCCTGATACTATTGCAGGGATGGAAGGGAGCAATTGTAGGAGGCTTAGAAGAGGGATGGCCAGAATGATTTCAGAAACGATGTGGGAAGAAAGGATGTGCATCATAAATCTTTTGTCTCTGCTTCTCTGGAAGAAATCTCATCTAAAATGGCAGTGTCTGTTTCTAGAGGTTAGCTAATGTCTGGTATGCTGTTCAGGTGCGTGTTCAGGTTACCTATGGAGTATTTGTAAGTGCTGAGTTTTTACAGTACAAAAACTTCTGTGTCTTTTGGTTTCAAGAACAGTCATCTTTCCTCTCATTTTGATCAGGAATTCAAGCTGAAGCATATTTTGCAGTTGTTTTGACTCTAACTCACAACTGCAATTAAAAAAAGTGAAATCAAAGGAAGAGTAGTTCTTTTTCCCTCTTTTCTCATAGATGGTCACAAAAATATTTGATACCAAAATCTAAAGTTCTAAAATCTAAATCTAAAATCTAAATCTAAATATCTAAAGTTTAGAGAAAGGTAAGAAAGGCTGTTCAAAAATAAAACGAAATAAAAATCTTATACCCAAACAGTCTCTTAAATAGTAAAATTGAAATTTTTTAAAGTTTCTGTCTGGGACCTCATGATGTAACATGGAATCTGTTGGAACAGTTTAAACTGTGAAGTGCAAGTAACACTGTGTATAGAAATAAGTGTAAAATCATAAGTAGCATGCAGATGCTTTGTCCCTTGTATACTGCAAGGCAATATGAAAACATATTGCAAATAATCTGCAAAAGCAGTGTTTTCCAGTGAAATTGGATGTTAGGATTCACTTGCCCTGCAGAGACAGATGGTCTTTCGACTTCAAGTATTTAGACCAGTACGTGCTGCACCAGAAGCTTGATCTGGAACAAAAACTGTGCAGCCACACACTTTCTAATGCTTTGACTGCAGTAGCAATTGTAGACTTGAATAGGTTTTGAACTGAGGTATTTTCTATTATTAACCAGTCGTCTTCTTTTTTAATCTTCTAAGGTGTGCAAACAGATTTGGCTAGGCCTATTTGATGACAGATCATCAGCAATTCCAGACTTCAGGGATCCACAGAAAGTAAAGGAGTTCCTACAGGAAAAATATGAGAAGAAAAGATGGTAAGATAGCTTTGCAATTTACAATGTTTGCTTCTGACAAGAAGTAAATATTGACTGTTATTCTTGGGTGTGCTTTCCCTTTTGTGTGCTCTTTAGACTAGATTGCACAGCTCTAAGGTAAAATGCTTTATTGAACTTTTAACCATAGATCCTATAGGAAAGCAGAAAGGGGGGGGGAACTATTTAAAGAACTTTCTCAGTGTGTAGTTCACATTGATGACATTATCTTAAGCCATTTCTATTTTAACAGTAATGCAAAGTAGGAGTCATGCAGGCTTTTCTTAGGAGGTGGAAGGTGTGGGTGGTTTGTATTCCAAAGAAGTTTAAAAATGAATGATTTGGCATTCTAGTCCATTACCAAAAAAAAAAAAAAGGCTGACATTTAACACACAGGCATTTTGCAAACTACTACTGATGGTTTGTTGTTGCGTCAGTGGTTAGAACAGCAAAGCTGAGATCTACCAGTTTTCACACTTGAGTCTTGTGGATGTTCGGCAGAACTTTCCATGTTAAACTTATAAAAACAATTGCTCCTTTGGATGTAGGTATGTTCCTCCAGAGCAAGCAAAGGTTGTGGCATCAGTCCATGCATCCATATCGGGGTCTTCTGCTAGTAGTACAAGCAGCACACCTGAGGTGAAGCCCCTCAAGTCTCTCTTGGGAGAAGCTGCACCTGCACTGCACTTAAACAAGGGCACACCTAGCCAGGTGAGTAACAAAAGGACAGAACTGTTCAGTAGTATCATCTTTTTCTTGTTCAGTGGCATAGGAATTTTTGCAGTAGTAGCTTTTATATTATAACCATCTAAACTTATTCTGTGTATTTTGTTGAAGTAAATTTAAAGTTTTTACGGATCAGGTTCTAAATTTAAAGTTGTTCCTATTGAAATAAAAATGGATTTTTCATGATTATTTTCAAAACAGATTTTTTTTTTGACTGGCAAGTCTAATTACAGTTGTTTTTTTGCTTAAATATGTCAATATGCTGAGTCCAGTGCATTATATTTCAAGCATTTTTCTTTAAGAAACAATAAAATGGCTGACATTCATTATTTATTTCATGGTTAAGAGCATGTACGTGAGAAGCATGCGTGTTCATTATTACTTTCTCTGTATTCTGTGGCTGTCTTACCAAGTGTTGTTTAGAAGGCCTCTGTATGCTGTTGTATAAAGCCGAACGACACTATGTACATACTTTAAAGCAAAGATGGCTTTTGAAAAATTGTTTTTACCTTTAGGGTGCAGGCAGCTCTTCAACAGATCTCTTACAGACTCACAGTGGAAACTGGGAGCTTGCAGCCTTCCTATGGTGTTCCTCGGTATTTTCCTCATGCTGAATTCTGAAAACTAGTTCAGAATGCAGTGAATAACTATTTTCCAAGTTGGAAAATAAAGTTTATTTGAACAATGTTTACAGTTCGAAATGCATAATTTTGACATAGTTTGCTTTTAAGCTGCTAACTTGTTCTTGTGTGATCCTTTAATCCAAAAGTCACTTAAAAGCTGCCACGGTATTGTAAATTAACATCTTCCTCCTACTGCAGGAGAAAGGTTTGTGCTGTATACAGCATCTTGAACTTCAGGAATAAATGACTTGTTAAAGAAACAAGCTTAGTCTGTCCTTTTTTTATTTATTCTTTAGCATTTTGTAAAAGCCAATTTGGTAAAACATCAGTTTTGTTTTAGCTAATTTGGCTGTTGTTTGTAGTCTCCTGTTGTAGGTCGATCTCAAGGACAGCAGCAACAAGAAAAGAAACAATTTGACCTTCTCAGTGACCTTGGCTCAGATATCTTTGCTGCTCCTGCTCCTCAGTCAACTGCAACAGCAAATTTTGCTAATTTTGCACACTTTAACAGTCATACAGGTAAGTATTCTGAGCAGCATATCCCTTTTTTTGTATGTATAAAATGTAGTTTTAATTTTTGATTGCTCTGGATTACACTTACTCACAAGGCATATCTAATTTATGTGCTTTGAGAGTGTTTTATTGATTACGTTCAGATCTTTCTATATGGAAGTAGAAGACACAAATACTGGTAATCTTTTTTTTTTTTGAGTGGGAGTTGCTATAGCTATTTTCTATGTTATGTATGATAGGAACATTTTCTGCCTACTGACAGAACTTTAAACTCTTTGGTGGAGAGACTAAAAGGATGAGTAACAATGTAGAAAGAAGCTGATATTAGACCTTTAATTTTCTTTTTGAGAAGTATTAGAGCAGTCATGGAAAGAAAGCAAATAAAAAGACTAAAGGAGATCAAATGCATTGACAATAACTGTCAATTTGTTACAGGAAAAACAAAGGCACCCTCAGTTTAAAGAATGATTTTCCCCCCACCACCCCCACCTTATGTTTCTATGTGAAAACTGAATAAAGCCTGTATGTGTAGTATTCTCAACTTTCAGGGAGAGTAAACAAGCCTTGAGCACGTCTTCACGGGGTAGGAGGGGTAGGCTCTTATTCCTAAAGAATGTCTTCAGTAAAATATATTGAGCCCTCGGGGTGTATTTTTCAGCCAAATATCTCGAGTCATAGAAGTCTTTCCTAAATGAAAAGTTGATTCTGCTGTCACTGAAGTATGTTGTTGTGAACTTGCAGTAAAATTGTGGGAAAGTACCTTTGCCTGCCTGGCCTGAATGAGCTTTTCATGTAGTTTTTCTGAGAGGATCTAATGCTGCTAAGCCAACAAGAAAAAGGTATTTCTCAGAAACCTGAAGCTGTTAACAGCTGAGAGGAAGAGTGACTGATGGAACTCCAGTCATATACCTGAAGAATTAAGCAAAGTATCCAAGACTTGCTTAAATTTAACTTTCAAAAAATGATGCGTAATTAGTTGAATTCAGTAATGAAGAATAGGAAATTCTGTTGTAGTGTGATTTGTGAAGTCCTTAACATAAGTTTTCATGTTAATCACTGTTTTGAAGGTGCATTTAAGTGGGAAAGCTTGTGCTGACTGGTCAACATTGTACATTTCTACTTTACAAATTTGTACTGAATTAATCTGTATTCACATATACCTAACACGTGTGGCTTCTAGGGTGTGGAAGTCCTGTTCAAGGTATATTTCAGTACTGTGTTCCAAATCTAGGTAAAACTCTGCTGTATCTCCTCTGGTCCATTTTTAAATGGGTAGAAGAGCGGTATAAATGCTCTAGAATAAATATAATATTAAGATTATGTTAATTTCTTGTCAAAGTAAGTGCTGAAAAAATCAGAATTCTGAGTAATGCCCAGGTGTCATGACTGATTTTCTGTTTATTGTTACATTGTGATTGTTCCTTTGACTCCTATAGAAAAGTTTTAGAACCCCAAACAGATTCAAGTAAATTAATTTCTAGAATGCAAAATCTGAGTAATAATGTAATTTACTGGTTTTACAATTAAATCACAAGTAAATGTAGCAGCTGACAGGAAAATGGTAAAGAACTGTGCTGTGATTTGTGAAGCCTAATGTGAAGCTTAAAGATGGTACAGGAAGTGTCGCTTCTGGTATGGTCCTTTTTTTTTCCCCACATTTTTCTAACGTATGTGACTCAGGATATGGCTTCACACTGAGAGGGAAACGTGCTGACTTTACATGAATTTCCTGTATTTAAGTCACATAGTTTCTGCACAACGATGAGATTTTGAAGGTGATGGTAGCATCTCTTTATAAAAACTGTTCTTTGCAGTTTCCATACTGGTAAGAGTATCAAAAAAGGATTAAACATTTTGGCCTACAAACTAACAGACTGGAGTGTTGTCTGCACAGGTGATTTTTAAATAGGTTTGAGACGGGATAACTCTGCCAATAACAACAGAAGAGACTTTATTTAGAAAAAAGGATGACACAGTTACTGCCTTCTTGAGAATTGTTTTTCAATTTTGTAATTGTTTCCTTTACCTTAGGATTTTTTGAATATTTGCTACCTTTTATTCCATACCAGGTAGTGCAAACCTCACAGAAGAAACCGAGCTGTGGGTGTAGCTTGTGTTTCCATGTCAAATTGGAGATAGGTGTAGCCAGCAGGTTTTTGTACTGCTTTATTGATTTATAGTCACAGTAGCGGTTGAGTCAGTGCTGATGTGCAGTCTGCTCAGGTTCCTGAACTTAGTGTTGTTCTGGAGCTTCTGGGTGGAGAGCTGAGAATGGACTGTCAATTTGAAAACTTAAAAACATGATTTACAAATTATTCTGGTACGGGAAAGTACAAGTCTTACCCAGTCTTTACCTTTGTGCCACTTCAGCACAGATTTAAATGTTACCACATGAAACAGAGCAAGATTAACATCGGAATGTTCTGCAGGAGTCTTTAGAACTCTACTGGACCTGCTTGCAAGTTGTACTCTGCGTCAGTTGATACAGTAAAATTCAGTGGCCTGTAATACAATGTGTTGTAGTTCTGCAGTCTACACCCAAAAGATATTTAAGATATTTATCCATGTGACAGGTTAAAATGAGAAAAGTCACGATTCTAGGAGTGACACTTACATATTGAATCCTATTTGGTCAATTAAACGTCTGTCTGAGTAATCATTATCCAATTGATGTATCAATATCTAAAACATCGCTTTCATTTTTGAGCGAGTTGCAGTAAAGTTCTTAATTTATCCCTCTGAAAGCTGCTGGTTTTAAGAAGAAACGAAGTAGAATTGGGAGATTTCTGTTCTGTATGTTTAAGACTTTATGTGGAGTTCAGGAATTAGGCTCCTAGTTCTGCTTGAATATATTGATGATTGAATGTCCAGCTATTTAAAATTAAACAGGTTTTTTTTTTCCTTTTATTTCCTTTTATAGTATTCTGCAAAAAGGAAGGGACAGACTGAAATTCTGTTTGAAATTTCCTTGGATGTTATTTTGTGGTTACAGTCCATGATTGCTGTCTTCTTGATGCACAGACACCATTGTTCACTACCTGCCAACCGTTGCCCAGCCAGTCCCTTAGCAGTGGCTGCCTCTCTGCCAACTGCCCTCAGTTCTGTATGTTTTTCACGTGATGCCAGATGATATGGAATATCCCTTTAGTCAGTTTAGGTGTCCATGTCCTGGTTCCATCTCCTCTCAGCTCTGCCCAGCCCCACACTGGCAGGGCAGTACAAGAAGCTGAAAAACTGAAATGTCCTTGGTTCTGTGCAGCACTGCTCAGTAACAACTAAAACATCAGTGTGTTATCAATGTTGTTTTTTTCCTAAAGCCAAAACAGTGCATCATACCAAGCACTATGAAGACAAACAACTCTGTCCCAGCTGAAGCCAGGACATAGGGTTTCAGGAAAGAAGTACTTTGTACTGTGGGAATTCAAATTGTCAGTATGTTTCAAGAATACCTTGTTTTTATTCCCAAAGAAATGTTCAGTTAGCTTTCAAAACAGAATGCATGGACTAACATTTAGAATGATGCCTGGTTTGGGTTTGACAGGTAAACATCTTTACTTTCCGTTGTTTCTCCCCAATCAATCAAAATTGCAAATGCTCTGAGTTGATCATCTCATGCAGTCTAGTAGTAGCATGGGTGAGGAGGAGGCATAGGTCTATGAAAATAATTCATGACAGCTTGTTCTGAAAACTTCTATTTGTAGATTATAATGTATAACTTTTCTTGTGTGAAAAGCAATTAGGAGATGGGACACAACTCTTGGTGGCTATCATGACCATAAATTCAGTTAATACATCTGTTTTTTTGTGTTTGTTTCCCATATCCATTAACGTGTTTTGTTCCTTTGCAATTTACAGCGCAGAACTCTGCAAATGCAGGTTTTGCAAACTTTGATGCATTTGGACAGTCTAGTGGCTCGAGTAATTTTGGAGGTTTCCCCACAGCAAGTCAGTCTTCTTTTCAGCCCCAAAATACAGGTAGAACTCCTAGCACTTTTGATCAATACTTAATTGAAATAATCCCTTACCTTTTTGTTGGAAGATACTTACGCTGAGTTTTTCTTGCACCTGCCACCTTGAATGCAGTCAGGCTATCTGAAGCTCTGGGGAAACTCAAAATTAATTCTTTGTTTGTTGTTAATTTTCTTTTTTTTCCAACACTGCTAAGAAGTCTGATCTTTATGGCACTGTATGTTTGTTGTTTGCTCTACACCTGAAATAACTGAGTAAAGAGTACTATTTTTGATCATCAATTGACTGTTTATCTTGTAAGTGAAGAGCTTCAGACCCAAAAGCATATCGCAGTACCAAAATAAGTATGTCTGTGCAAATGTGTACCTTGCACACATTTTAGTGTGTTTGGCTTCATGTGTAGAGCCGGTTGCTAAGATTTATTTTTTACTTTTCTTTAGTTTGATCATGCTTTAAAACTTTTGCTTGAGCTTACACTTGCTGTTTGTCTAGATCTTTGGCTGACTGACTTTCTTTTCTTTTTTTTTCTTTTGAGTGTGGTGTCGTTTTAAACTTTTTTTCAAATTTTCTTTCTCCCTTCTTATGTTAACTTTAACCCACACACAATTTCTGGCTGTCCAGCGTTCAGAACGCTTTCATCTAGCTGCAGTTTTGGTGAATTTACTTCAGCTTTTCCTCTCCAGGCTGTGCACAGTAAGTTCCACACAGTGGAGAACTCAGCTTGCTTCATTTTATGCCATTGTAGTATAGTATCATCGTTTCTACTGTTGCGTATGTTTTAGCCTAACTGATTAAACTATTAGAAAGCTTTGTTTTTGTGGTATGAGTGGAATCCTCAACCAACTGTTAAAAAATGTGATACGCTTAATGGAAACATTTCATTTAAGTACATGACCTGCCTATATTAATAAAATAGTCTGGACAGTGAGGAGATGGAAGCTCATGGTTTCATATTTAAACACATTCAACTGTGTGGACCTAAGCCAGATGTTTTTCAAATTGATTTTTGTATTTCTTACATCAGCAGAAACTAGGTTATAAAAGGAACTGGTTTATATACTATCTGCCCCGAAATCTTTCTTGATTGAATGTAGTCTGAAAATATGGGGGGGGAAAAAAAATCCACCACAGTTCTCTTTAAACATTGACATAGTCATTCTTCTCTTGGGCTTGTAGGCTACTGGGTTTTTGCCTAGAATGGTGACTGACATCTAAAACGATCAAATGCGTAATACCATTAAGTGAATTCCAGTAGTAGTTATTCATTAGACACACATGACAGAAAATGAAGCTTCTCTATTTTGAATATTAAAGATTCATACAAATATGTATTTTTTTTTAGTGAGATATTATTGCTGAAATTACTTTAACAGCTAATGGGCATCACATAGTTGTGTCTGATTTAAGCTGTTAAAATTTTCTGTCCCTGAGCTGCAGACTAAAAAACATAGAAGGTGGTGTTTTTCTGTTGTTCTGTTTTTTGTTTTTGTTTTTACCTAATGTACACTTGAAGGATAGGAGTAAAGGGTCTCACTTGTGGGATGGGATGGTGGGAACATGTTACATCAGATAACCACAGAGAATTTAGAAACATTTCAAAGCTGGAGAAAACATTGATCATGTTTAACTTACTTTGTTACAGGTGGAAGTGCTGGATCAGTGAATGCTAACTTTGCTCACTTTGATAACTTCCCCAAATCCTCCAGTGCTGATTTTGGAGCCTTCAATGCTTCTCAGAGCAATGCAACAGTAACTGGAGCCAGTAAAGCTGCAGTGAATAAACCAGGTCTCCAGTCAGCAGACAAATATGCAGCTTTGGCTAATCTAGATAATATCTTCAGCGCAGGGCAAGGTAATAAATCTTATTTTTTGACATGCTTATACTACATTGGTATACTTCTCATAAGGATGGTTGTGTCTGTCAAATTAGTAACTGTAAGCTATCAGTTTTTTTTCACTTCAGTGCATCCTTAATGTTTATAGTATAAGAATAAGACTTCAAGGCATCGCTCCAGGATGTCTTCTGGATGACTGCTGCTTGAGAGCCTACTTGTTATCAAGATGAATAACTCTAGGTTTAAATATTTAAATGATGGATCATGCAATGATACATACACGCACACATATGTGTCTGTGTGTGTATATATATATATATAATATATATATATGCATTGTTCAAGGCACATTATACTAAAAAAAAATCCTTCATATAAACTTATGAAAATACTTATGTGCTAGAATCTGTGGTAAAGACTCTCAAATGGAGAACTGCAGTTGTTGCACAGAAGTGCCAGAGTAGCTTTCTAATCTCTTTGACTCCAAAAGATTTTGCTCTAGTTTTTTATAAACTTATTCTTAAAATAACGTGTGGGGTTTTCTTGTACTAAAAAAATGCTGTCTTGAAAGCAGATTTCCAAAAGCTAGTGAAATTCCAACTCAGATTTATTATGATATTACTGAAGAACTGAAGTTGCACACATCCCCAGTATATGTGGCTCTGTTAATTTTTTTTCCATAAATGTGTAGGCACATCAAAGTTTCTGCTTGGTTTTAATCAAAGTTCATTGGCAGTTAACACGGTTCTGGCAAAGCTAGAATTTAAATCATCTTTAAGCAAGGATGCAAAATTCAGCTTTGCTCTCAATTCAGTACTAGCCTACAGTAAGACTACATTCAGTCAAGTTGTCCTGTCTCCTTGGCTTAGCGATCTTTTTGAATGACTACAGATAAGGAATAGAAGTATAAAGATAGCAAAGAAAGGTTCTCTTTTAATAGCAGAACTCCATTGAACATGAAGATAAGTAAATTTAAGCTCACCCCTTCAGTAAGAGATGCTGAGATATCATACATTTATCCTACTTATCTTCTAAAATCTTCTCTTAAGAGTTCATTACTTCTCTTGATCTACAGAAGATGATACTTTAGTATTTTTGGTTTTGTGCCATTTATTTTTCTTTATTGTTCTTTAAGCCTAGTGATATCTTGTGGAATACTTATGTGATGCCATAGAATAGTCATTTGAGTCCATTGTTTCTGTAGGAATTAGCTTAGAAACCAGCTTTATCAGTGCTTGCAAATGTGTATTTAGGAAGTGAAAGCTTAAGCTTAATTAATTTTAAGGAGAAAAACTTTAGGTCCCTCCTAAAGTAATGCCTCCTATTTGTTTCTGTGGAAACAAAAACAGATACAAGCAGCACAATAACACTTTGATTAGAGGAAATTCTCAGCTACGAAACACTATTTTTTCAACTTAGTCACCACTATTAACTATGTGTTTTAGTCAGTGATGAACAAGAGCCTGTATGCTGTGCCGGGGGAGGCGGAGAGGGGGGTGAAATCTGTACCAGCAGTGGTGACCCACTATTAAGTGCACCACCCACTGTGTCACTGTGTTCACATCCACTGTTTGGTCTCCATAAATGTTCAGTAAGTGCCCATGAATGTCAGTGGGCGCCATTTTTCCTCATGGAGAAATTCAGTGACACACCTTTGCTTCATATGCATGTCCATGTCAGATGCCGTTTTGTTAGACTGCCCCTCTGCTGCCATCCTATGCGCATCAACAAAATGTAATGGGGTATTGGTGGGAAGGTTCAACCTCTACTGCCATACCACCACCATCTGCCTCTGATGTTGTGGGGCAACCTAATAAAGCAGGAGACATTAGTTTTGGAGCAGCCCTTGTAGTTATTCTGTAATTCTATTTTGCAAATAGTATGTGAAAGTGTTTTTTGGTCTATAACGTGGAGCTTTGTTCTGAAATCTCACCTAAGGGTATTTTTTTTTTTGGCTGAGTTTATCTAGTTGAAGACGACAGTAGTATTGAGCCCTTATTTTCTAGGGAAACTGAAGACTATGCAGAGCTGCAGAATATTTGTAGAAGCATAACACTATGCCGTAGTTCATGTATAAATTGTTAAGTTTGAAATTGATACACTAGTGCTTAACATTTGCAGGGCAGAAAGTGATATAGTCTTCATTTTAAATCTGTTTTTTCTCTTTCTAGGTGGTAGTGAGCAAGGAAGTGGCTTTAGTACAGTAGTGTCTGCATCAGCAGGTCCTGCTTTGTCAGCCCCAAATCAGTCAAGTGCATCTTCAGACAAGTATGCAGCTTTAGCAGAGTTAGACAGTGTGTTCAGCTCCACCGCAACCTCCAGTAATGCATATACTTCCACCAGTAACGTCAGCAGGTACTTCTTATTAGTTGTAACTGACTTTTTAGTGGCTTCAGCAAAATGCAGGAAAGTAGCTCAGAGTTGTTTCTTAAACAAACACGGTTTTAGTTTTATTGAAGATGGAGAGATATTCACTGTGTTTAGAGTCTATGTTGAAAATACTTCCTTTATTTTAAATAATAACAGTACTGTACAATAGAGTATTACACCTCTTAGGTGGTAACACATTTACGTACAGATTACTTGTATGCATACCAAAAACCATAGCATCATCCCTGGCAAAAATTGCTCTTATTTTTGATATAAATAGTACTAATCACTTATTTTTGCATCGCTACAGTAATAAATACCAAATGCCTTTTACAGTTATTGTTGATATTAGAAGTGCCCCTTAAAGCTTTTGTTTTGTAACCTTATCCTGATGGCCTCTATTCAATATTCATTCTCTTGCTGTTGGTGGAGAGGACTCTGTAACTGCTGCTGAGCAATAAAAAAAAGTCTGACTCAAGTGCTTGTTATAATCTCTGACTCAGGGCTTCAATTCCTGGCATTTGTATTGCAATTTTGTACTGCAGTTAGCAAACTCTGTGTAAGCATTCCTTTTCTATTTTTTTTTACATTCGTTGTCAGCATGTAAAGTTGCATTTAATGGTTAAACAAGCAGTTCTGATTTTTCTGAATGTATGAATTATTTTCAGCAATGCTTTTGGAACAGTACCTGTGGCTGCTACTTCACAGACACAGCCTGCATCTTCGAGTGTGCCTGCTTCATTTGGAGGTATATAACAACTTTGCACGGTAGACTAGCACCTTACTTTTAGTTATTAATTCAATACTATGGCACTTTTAATATTGAAGCTATCAACGAACACCAAAGAAATACTGTGATCTATGCATGTAATGCATTTCAAATTAAATGTTCTATTACCAGTTACTGATTTCATGGAATTTTATAGATAAAATATTATAAACCTAATGTGAGACAGACTATTTTTTTTAAAAGACTTGATTAAATAGTGTTTTTTAATCTTTCAGCAACACCTTCCACAAATCCATTCGTAGCTGCCCCTGTTGCCCCAGTGGCACCCTCAACAAATCCATTCCAGACCAATAGCCGAGGAGCAACAGGTTAGGAAAAAAGTCACAGAACATTTTTACATACAGTATTTTTTGCACTACTTGTTTTCTTTTTTTTATGTGATTGTGTATTTTTCTTAAAGATTTTCTATATTACTTGTCTTCAGGTCTAATGTGTTTGTTTAATGTAGAGTTGCTTTCTTTCGTTATGCTTTTTTGTTTGATAGGTTTTTTTGGGGGGGTGGGGCGGGGAAGGAAGAGTTGAGGACATTAGCTTCCAGTTTCTGGCCCGGTTCTGCAACTTCAGACTCTGGCCATGAAGTGTCAAAGTGATCTGCATAAGATATTTAATACTACCTGTACTATATTGTAGTCTGTGTATTACCAGTTGAGTACTATCCATGACTACTACCTTAGCTTTGAAGTGTGCTTTGCAACAGATTGTGCTAAAATCCAGGATCTTGAAAACTCTGCTGCCAAGCTGGTATAGTTGATTTTTTCTACACACTCTCCGCTTTTCTTTATATCCAAGCCCCAGAAGGCCTTAAATCCAAGGTCACCAGAGTTAGAACCAGATGAAGGAAGAAATTAGGAAGAAATTCTTTAATGTGAGGGTGGTGAGAGACACTGATGAGGGTTGCCTGGTGAGGTTGTGGATGTCCCCTCCCTGGGGGCATTCAATGCCAGGTTGGATGGGGCTTTGAGCAACCTGGTCAGCTCAGGCTGACTTAAAAAGATAACTAAATTAATCTGCTTTACATCATTTTTCAAATATGGCAACTCTGTCATTCTGCCTTCTAAACAGCCTTCCTTGACTTGCAGAGGTTCTAACGCACTTTCAGCAGTAGTGATGTAGAATGTACTAAATAAGTGATGGAGACTATAAGTAATGATAATGTTGTACCCCTTTCAATATAAGATGTAAACCTGTGGCTTGTCCTTTTAAGTTGAATGTTTTCTGCATGAACTATTTATTACACGGACCATCTGGTCTGTAGCATTTATTTGTAATGACTTAATCTAACACTGGTAATGCTATGGTTGAATTGTTTGCTACGTGTATATATGTACGTATATATATTAGTAGTCATCTAAGAAATTGCTGTTCAATAGCGTATAAATGATTTGACATTGTCTGGTCTCTTTGTGGCTTCCATAAGGCCTCTCGGGAGCAATGCACTCTCACATATTTCCTCACGCTCATTTTGGTAGGTGGCCACATTCGGTATGAAGTTTATTGTGGCTAGTTGTTCTTGCTTGTAAAACCTTACTGGTAGCTATCTGGTTCTCTGCACATAGAGTTTCAGAAGCCTTACATGTTTTATAATGGACTGGGTGTGGGTGTCTGGCAACTCAACAAAAGGAGAGAAGAGCACAGAAATCTATAAAGCAACTAAAACAAAACCATTATTGATATCCTCCACAGTCACACTAGAATGACTGTATAAGTTGAGTGACTATTGTAGCTTGTGTTAACAGTAGTTTGATACCTTTTGTGATATCCCAAGTTGCTGCTCAATTTGTTGTGATTTGTTTACTGTTCTATCAACTTTTCCTGATGAATAGTTTCTCTAATTTTGACTTTATAACAATGTCAGTACATTAGTTCTGTGTGCTGTAGTTTGTGTATGTAATGTCTTGCCCTTTAATACTTTTGGGGTGAAATTTTGAACTGGTAATTAAGCTGTATTCATCAAATGCACTGATTTTTATTTTTTATTTTTTTTTATTTTACATAGATCTTATACGAGCCCCAAATTTAACATTTATCAGTTTGAAAGAGCAGTCTTGTCTATTGTTGAATTAAAAGAAAATATCTGATGTCTCCATTTGTACCAAAAGGTCTTCTATATGCTTTTCCCTACAATAATAACTCCCAAAAGACTGAATAATGGTTTTGTTACTCTATTTTTGCACTTGATGTGCTCCTGTTTTTGTTGAAGGCACGTCGAATTGTATATGTGCTGTTACGTTCTTTACTTGAAATGTTTCAGCAGAGAATCAGATGAAAAGATTTCTGTTTTGTTTGTTTCAAGTCTTACTTCAACAGTGAGAGTGTTTGCACTAGGAACTTTGTGTGCAAAGTAATGTGCATGGTGAGAATTTCCTTTAAAGTGACACTAAAGATGGGATGGACATATGGGATGCATGTATCCCTTAAGTTTTTTTTTTGTTTTTTTTTTTTTACTTACTGTAATGCAGCTTGAAGTAGGAAGATATTGCTGTGCTTTTTTTGGTAGAGAAAAAGAAGGGCTTGTGCTGCCTGGAAGTGCTTGCTTCGAATGCGTGCTGACTTTTTTTCTAGCAAACTTAGGGCTAAGTATTTAGTGTAGAAAGTATGGAAAACAATATATTTTTCAGAAAGCCTCTCTGTACTGGATCTAGCAAATGTTAAATGATTTCATTTAATTTTGAAGTGCAAAAGTAAATGATGTACTTAATTTGTGGTGACCTAAAGTAACGAATCAGTGGATGCAGGGTTTAAACAGAACTTTTTTTATAATCACTGAGTCATTTGGAGACTCTTAACATGGCATTACAGTAACATCTTATGGGAAAAGTGATTTCTTTTAAATAACTGAATGTTATTTTTTGCCTGCCAGCAGCAACATTTGGTACTGCATCCATGAGCATGCCTGCAGGATTTGGAACTCCTGCCTCCTACAGTCTTCCTACTAGTTTTAGTGGCAACTTCCAGCAGCCTACATTCCCAACCCAAGCAGCTTTCCCACAACAGACTGCTTTTGCTCAGCAGCCAAATGGTAGGTCTATACGCTTTGGATCACTTTCTCCATGTTTCTGTTTTAAAGAAGATAAGTCAGCAATAATGAGTGCATATTTTATTTCTATATGAACGTCGCAGTTAAATTAGCGAGCGGTTCCCCTCACACAGCACTCCATTGGCTCTGTAGTTAGCATTCAGGTGTGACTGTGTGCAGTGACGTAACTGAAACTTCACCATAATTGATATAAAGTTAAAATGTTCAGAGATGTAACAGATCTAAATGCAAGGATTGTGTGATCTTTATGTAGAGTGTGCCTGCAACAGGCTATAATATTTTCTCGAACTTGAAGAGCATAGGCAAGAGAAAATCAGGAAGTACTTTTTCCCAAAATCTAAATGATAAAATAATGTTGAAAAGAGCTTGTATGTAAAAATCAGGAATTCGTTAGTTCTGAACAGTTGAAACTGAATAAAAAAAACTCAGCTATAGTTTGTACGCTTTCCTCATAGTGTCTTATTGTATGATTTTTGCAAGTGTTCTCTTGTTTAAAAAAAAAAAAACCTAGCTTTTTGATGCCAATGTGTATCGTGTTTAAGCTATTAAAAATCAGTTCTCTGATGCTCTGCTACACAACGCTCTGGAGCTTTAGCATCTATAGATGCAGTAACTAATACTGATAGTATGACTACTTCATAAATATTATCTTAGAGGGCGCTGTTAATGGCAATGTTAATAGAAAAGCAGTAATTCACTGAAGCAAACTTCTGGAGAAAACATAAGCAGATGTAATTTAGGCTTCGTGTCTACCTGAGTGAAAACTTTGCTGCAGACAAGTGTATGATTTACATTGCTATTACTGCACTAAACTTCTTAATAGAGCAGTGAACACTGATCACTTCTTCATCTAATTTGTGTTATCCACGTGACAGCACACTGAGGCAGCTTAAGGATGTTCATGTGATCATACAGCTGAAGTATGTAGCAGTAGCCCTCAGAAGAGGGTGCTGAGATCTTAATAGCTGTCTTCTGAATTGTAAACAGAAGCAAGCTGTGAGCTAAACCTATTCAAATTTTCATACCACATTTATTGCTTTTCAGCTGCAATTCCCAAAGCTCTTACTGAATTTGAGAATTCTATGAATTTCTACATTCATGTTACTTGGCTAGCGAAGAGATTAGGAAGAGAGAGAGAGACTGTTGCATGTTTAAATTGGGAACTGATCTTGCTAGTACATCTTTCTTCAGGACTGAAATGAAATTGTGGCTGTGAGGAGTCTAAATAGATTGAGCTGCTAAGTGACAACTTAGTATTTAAAAGTTCTTAAAACTACACTGTTCAGGTAGGATAAATCCTGCTGTCTGGTGCAGTCCAAGCTTTCCCCTTGTTTTAGTTTGGAAGCTTACAGCAAATAACTTACTGAAGATTGATAACTGGCAGTAATATTTTGTTATCTTTCAAAGGTGCAGGTTTTGCTGCATTTGGACAGGCAAAGCCTGTAGTAACTCCTTTTGGACAAGTTGCAGCTGTTGGAGTATCTAGTAACCCTTTTATGGTAAGTGAGTTGTTGCATGATATTAATAACTTGTGCATGTCTGAAAAGGCGCAATCTGTAATAATTATAGATACATGATGGGTTTTTTTTGCTTCAAATAAGGGAAGGCAACATGTGAATATATAAATGCCATAGCGTCATTATATAGATATAAGGCTGCTCAAATCAAAACAGAAGTGTCTGTATGCCATACTCCTACAGTAATGTAAATTTAGATAAAAGACAAGAAAAAATCCAATGAACCAAAACCCTGCAACATAAACCAGAAATATTTCTTAATAATTGGTTCTCTGTTTCATATACCTTGTATTTATGATTTGTGATTTAGAAGAATGTCTTATTTTATTCTTTCTGTTTCCCTCAGGCTGGTGCACCAACAGGACAATTTCCAGCAGGAAACTCATCAACCAATCCTTTCTTATAGCCTTATAGACACTTTACCCAAAAGAACTCTTATGTGGTCACATAACATCTCTGCGCCTCTTGCACTGTTGTCTTGTTTCACTGATATTAGCTTTAAACACAAAAGAAGTCTTTAAGAAGTTAAAATGAAAGCCTGCATTGTGTACCTTTGGGGGGAAAGAACACGAAAAACCCAACAAGGAGTCATTCCCCTCCCCTCACACACACACGCAAACAAAGAAAATCAACCCCCTCCCTTCCACCTCCCCGGGTAATAATGTGCAAAACAGAGGGCTGTGGTAACATCCTTGGACCTGTGAACTGGCAGGAAAAAAGTAGCGGTATCATGTATATTAAAATTGGCTAATAAGTTATTGCAGATACCACATTCATTATGCTGCAGTACTGTACATATTTTTCTTAGAAAATAGCTATTTGTGCATATCAGTATTTGTAACTTTAACACGTTATGTGAAAAATGTTACTGGGAAATAGATCAGCCACTTTAAGGTGCTGTTGTATCTCTTGGAATGAATGAGCTACATCATTTTAACCATTGGTATTGGAAGTCATGAAATTAAATTGAAGGTTTGTTCATTTCTCAAAATGTTTTCCTTTCCTAAAAGCTCTTCTATTTATACATGCCTAAATCTCTAATGTTAGAGGGATACCTGTCTGCATAATAAAGCTGATCATGTTTTGCTACAGTTTGCAGGTGGAAAAAAAATAAATATTAGAAAAAAGAGGTGTAGCTTTATTTCTGTGCAGTAACACTTAATTGGGTTAGAACGTTCATATTGTGAATCTCATACACAAATGATCTATCAGAAATGATATGCTCTTAAATTCAATTTTCATATCCCACAGTCTTGAATACGTCCTCGTGATTAAGCCTGCTGTTCAAGTGAAGTGGCTTATCTAACAGGAATGAGTTTACATGAACTCTTACAGAACTCTGATAATAGCTATACAGTGAAGGACACTGAGAGCACTGAGGTGAGTAGTGACTTGAAAAATGGTTAGTTGCTGAAGGACATAACTGCAGACAGCTATTGATGGAGTCTTTCAACATGACTTAGTTGTGATCACAACAGTACGTATGACCTTGGTACCACAAATGGAGTATTTCTCTTATTAAAATTAGTAAAAATTGTGTGTGTTAGTAAGACGTCCCGTGGAACACTAAGTTAATTGATTGGATTTCTTAATTTTCTAGAATGTTTTCTGCCATCTTAGAATAGCATTTGTAGAGGAAGAAATGTCTGGCTTGTCTAATCTGTGGCAGGGAAGCTGCAAGAAGAATGTAAGTACATCAAAGTAATCAGTGGTGGAATTTAAACACAGATAACTGGGCTTATGTTCAAGCGTAATACTGAAATTAAACAATTAATGTGCACGTGTTGAGTACCCAGACCTCAAGCTTAAAGGAGGGTTTCTGGCTAGCTGAAGAATAAAGTTCTAACTTTCAAAATAACAGGAATAAATGAGGTCAAAATATTAGAGATTTTTGAGAAAAGGTGTGTGAGCTGACTGAAATAAATGGGAGAATTCCTTAAGGTAAGAAAACTTTTTGTAGTCGTCTGCCTGAGTAGAGATGTGCTGGTTTCCTGGGGATCTAGCAGACATGATCACTGCCTGTGAAAATGCTCTTTGTATGTCAGTGCTTCTGACTGGTATTGCCTATGCGTGGAGAATGGTAATCTCTGTATATTATTTTTTTTCTTAAGTTTTAGAGATCCCAAAGGACAGTGGATATAATAAGTTGCTTATAGTAGTATTCTTTGCTTAAAGGTCTGTTTTGACCTGTTGATGTATTTGATGTTAAAAGACTTGGAGTCTTCCTTTTTCTTCTGACAAGGGCTGATGGATGGAGTATTGTGTGTGGATTAATTCTCTTTGGGTGAAGGAAACCAGGAAAATGAAGACCTTTTTAAACAGGATGATGCATGTTGGAGGTTCGTAAGACTGGTTGGTTGTGTGACAGGCACAGGTTTGGTTGAGCATTAAGTTTCCCCCAGTTAATTGTTTAGATGATGCAGCTTTCTGCAGTGTTGCTTGCAGCCATTCTTCTAATCTCTTTCCAACATTCTTTAATGATCAGTGGGTTCACCAGCCATGCTGGTATTTCTGCATTTGATGGAGATAATGGTGTATACACTTCTGGTCAGGAAAATTCCAGCTATGAATGTAAAGTAGCTGCTGTAAACGAGAAACTGAGAAATGGGGAGAAAAGTGAAGAAAGAATCAAGAGCTGTTTTTGTTGTTGGGTAGTAACTTAAGGGGTGACCCTATGCTACCTTCTTCCCCTTACTGCCACCCATGCTCCTGTATGATCTCATCTTGAAATGATGGTAGTCCAGCTGCTTGACCTCATTCAGGAGAGTCTGCTGTTACAAGGGGAGGAGGAGAGAATACTGTGTTACTTCTCATCCCCACTTCAATAATGGAGAATGGCTGTTACACTGCACTTTCTGGCTCTTTTCAGAAAAGATGAAAGCTGGAGACTTGGTCCTTCTAAGTGTGTGCATAAATTCTGAGTTTGTAGAGCAGAAAGAATCTCATAATTTTCACAACTGAAGTAACTTGAAAGTGCATCCAACTGAAAATTACCCTAGTAATAAAGCTCTAAATTATTTTTCAGGTTGGTTCCTGCTTCTGTTTAGGGTGTTTTTGTAATAAACTTGTCAGTAGTAAGCCTGGAAACTGAGTAGTAGGTGGTATTCTTTCCTTTCTGCTCTAGGAAAATGTTCTTAAAGTTATGATAGAAATGCAACACTGACAGGAGCAGAGGACGGAGGTGGTAGTAGCTACTACCAGTTCACTTTCTGTGAAGTGAGTAACTGCCTTAAGCTAGCCCATTGCCTAGTATCTTCCAAGAGTCTAAACTTCAATTAGAACCCTCTTTTGGAGGAGTGCAGGAAAATGAGGGCGGTGTGAGTGATTTGGCTTACCTGGGTGCTGATACCCAGTCCCAGGCCATTTGAATCCACTACAACAATAGTTAAAATTGTCTGGATCACCAGCGCAATGAAGTTGTTGAAGCCAAACATCAAAGCATAACGCTCCATACTTAAATTAACAGCAATCTGGAACCTGAAAATGAATGTATGGTTTAACTGAGCTATGGAGAACTTGTATGCTTGCAGCTTATGGGAGGAAATTTGGGAATTGTTTCACATGTACAATGGAGTCATCATAGGATAAAGCTATTAAGTTTTTAACATCTTCATTTAGGCAGAAATTTTTCTCCCTGTATTTGTCTCACTATTGTGCATCCTACTTACCTACTTTGAGTGGATAGTTTTGCTAAGTGAGGACCTGTGTATGTTTGCGTGATTGTTTAAAGACAACTTGCACATAAATCATTGGACAGCTAAATGCAGCAGAAGGAACTTACTGACTTGAAATAAGCTGTTGTAATGATTGAGTCGTATTTCTAAACATGATTTTATGTGAGCTGGAAGTGATGTTTTCCCATCATAACCTATTCAAAATCCTATTTCAATAGAAACTTATTTACTTTATTAATGTGAAAATATGACATTTCTTACTGATTTAAATCAACTTGACTGAACAGTTGTGCATTATACTTACGTTGCTATTGTTATAAGGAGCATATAACATGCCTTGAATGCGAGGTAACCAGCGTAGCATGCCCAAATGTTGTCAGTAAAGTACATGAGAAACAGCGAACCAGCATCCATTGCAGAGAAAATTCCCAAAGCCAGTTCTCCAGTAAGATCCCAGTTTACTTTGACATATCCAACTGCCATGGAAGTTGCTGAACCTAAACACAAAAAAATAATAAATATTACTGTCCTTCCAAAGTCATGGCATAACTGTGCAAAAGGACCATGCTCAGAACTCTTGAGACTTTTCTTAGGGGCCACAGTGGGCTTTGATAATGGTGTGGCTTCTGTCAACAAGTTGTTATCTACAATGTTTTCTACAAGTGTTGTGTAAGTCTTCACCCTCTTCCTGGGTGTCACAGCTGGAGATGAACTCATTGATCAGAATATAGATGAAGTCACAAAATGTCTGTCTAGGATCACTCATCTTGAAATGACATTTAGTCTACTGTTGAAACAGACTACCCAGAGCAGTTTCTGTTAATATAATTAATTCTTTGACCTTCATCCTCACAGGAAGTAGGCACCAAAGGCATTGCTGAAGGATGCCATCAGGACGGGACAGACTAGAGGTAGTTGCTAGTGTTTTTGCTTACCTAAAAATGTTGCCACTGCTTCAACAGCTCCATTGTACACTGCAGAGCTGTGGGATGGGGCTCGGAAGTCCCACAGCACTTGGATGTAGTTCACAACCTGGTTAAAGCCTGCCGTAGCCAAAGCCCACCACAGGGACCAGTAAAGAAGCTTCCTAGAGCTGTAGCAATCCTTCAGGTCCTTGCCCAGCTGCACCAGCACTCTCAGCACGTGGTGCTGGGGCTCGGGCTGCTGAGCCTGCTGTGCTGGAGTGGGTCCTGTGTCAGCAGGTGCGCAGCCCTTGTCCTGTTGGCAGCTGGATGACGTGTTGGAACTGAGCCCAGCCCCAGCTTTGTCTGGTTGTGGGAGTGTTTCTGAGACGCCTTTTCTGTGGAAGAACATGCTCTTTTGAGGCATGGGCAGGAGAAAGGAGCACACAAAGGCCAGGGACACGGAAGCCAGAGTAATGGCATTGAGGTGAAAGTAGGATACGTCTGCTAAGGAAACCAGGAGCTGTCCCAGCACAGCAGCAAGGGTGGCTGCAACAAGAGTGATACTCCTGCAATAGCTCGTCACTCTCTGATAGTGATCAGCGCTGACGACACTGTAGATGTAGGCGTAGTAGGCAACCTCGGTGGCTGTCACCATCCCGTAGAAGAATTCCACCAGCTGCATGGCCACCAGCCCATGTGCAAAGAGGAGCAGGAGCCACGTGACAATGAAGCTGATGCCCTGGAGGAGGAGGATGGGCTTGTAGCGCAGGTAGTCAGTAATCAGGAAGACGGGGACGAGGAGTGCCAGGTAGGAGTATGTCCAAACTGGGAAAACCTGGTTGGTAACCTAGAAGAACCATACTTATGTCAGAGCAAAATGTATCTTGCATCAAATTCCATTCCCTGCAGTAGCTGAAAATTAATGCCCATTTAGTTTCAAGCTTTGCTTGAACCTTTGTATATTTCTGATCACCTCTCCTCTGAATTAAAAATTAAAAAAATACAGTCCTTTTGAACTAGGCACTGGAGTTGTACATAGTATATGTGTAGCTGTTACCGGGTTGTCTTTGTGCATTATCTTTAATTTTTGCGTAAGAAGCAAATTTGTGATGAAACAGTATTTGAGTAAGTTTCTGTTGGCCTTCTATGCATTGATGGCCTGAAAATAAGTTCTGTGTCATCCCAGTGGTTACTATGCCCTGCTGAGCAGCCCGGCCCCTCAGCACTGCCCCAACTGCAGTGTGCTATGAACGGCATCTGGGCTGCAACCAGGACATGGCACACTGCAGTGCCAGCTCAAATGATGGCAAGTAAATTTATGGATTTTGATGCATAGGATGAACGCAGTTCTGTGAACAGCAAAAAAAAAAAAAAAAAAAAAAAAAAATTGATCATGTCTCTTTACCAGGCCTTTATAAGCCCTCTCTGACCAGAAAGAAATACCCCTCGTTTAACAGTCATGCCTTATTTGAGTCATCACTTACTGGTAGTGCATACATTTGTGAATAACTGTTTTCAAGGATGAAGCACAGGGAGAGTCAAATTTCATCAAAAAATCTCTGCTGAACACCTGGAGAATTTACTAAGAGATGCAGCCACTGCCATTGAGTCAGACTGATGCTTTAGTTTCACAAAGACAAGGTCAAAAATCCCACTTGTTTTGTATTTTTGTTGCTCTCTTTTAGGTATTGTAATTTAAAAGAAAAGATAAATTTTGTTACTTTATATACATTAACAATATTATATATTGCATGAGGACTGTTGTGTAAGTAATGCCTCCTATGTTATGATATCGGTCCATGATCGTCAGGGGTGGATGTTGGTATGGCGGTAGAGGTTGAACCTTCCCACCAATATCCCATTACATTTTGCTCTGTGTGACAGATGGCAGCAGAGGGGCAGTCTGACAAAATGGCACCTGGCGTGGAAGTGTACAACATGGAACAAAGAGTTGTCACTGAATTCCTCCACATAGAAACCATGGCATCCAGTGACATTCATGGATGCTTGCTGAATGTGTATGGAGAGCTGGCAGTGGGTGGTGCATTTCAGCAGTGGTGACAACAGCAGTTGGTCATCTCCACTGGTGCAGATGTTTTTGAAGTGTGGTATGTGGGCTCTTGTTCCTTGCTGACCAAAAAAAAAAAAAAAAGGTACAGCAAATGGTGGTGACTGTGTGGAAAAACAGTGTTCTACAGCTGAGAATTTCCCCTATCAAATAGTGTTATTGTGCTGTCTGTGTCTATTGTAGTTTCCATGGAAATAAATAAGAGGCATTGCTTTTGGAGCTACTAGTGTATATGGAGCTCGAGACAATTTCTCTTCACTCAGTGCAGCACAGGCAAGCCAAAACGTTGGACAGCCATGGAATAACAAAAGAGTTAAATCTGTATTGTCAATTCTGTATAGGTTCTTGATGAGATCAAAAGTATGGCATCCTATCAGGATCTCTCTTACATGAAATACACAGATAATTTCCCTCTCTGGTTTAGAAGGAAGAAATAATAATAATAATTATTATTATTATTATTATACCCTCCCCCCTTCCCCTTCCCCCCTGAAAAAAATACCCAAACAAATGAATTACTCTCCCCTCCACAAAAGAAGAATCCCATAAATACATTTTTCAGAAGAAATCTTGGCTTTGTGCTATGCTAACACTCTGCCTCAACATTTGCAAGTGCAAGTCAGGAATGACTGTTCTTCATACTTGCAGTATGTGGGTGTATGAAGCTTGTGTTTTCTAATTATATCATTAAATTCATGACTCACTTGTTAACTATGTCCTCTTCTGTTACAAAGTGTGCTCTAGAAGCATGCTTTAAAGAACAACAACAACAAAAAAAGTAAAGTATTTTTAATTATTTTCTCAAAATGAAAATGTGTCTTGCACAGACATGTGCACAGTCTTGTAATGCACATAGATCACTGAAGGTATTGCTTCCTATTTATTTCCATGGGAAACTACAACAGATACAGCACAATAACACTATTTGATAGGGCAAATTCTCAGCTATAAAACACTTTTTCTATACAGTCACCACCATTTGCTGTATTTTTTTTTTTTTTTTTGTCAGCAGTGAACGAGAGCCTGCATGCTGTGCTTGTAAAAATCTGCACCGGTGCAGATGACCCAGTGCTGCTGTTACCACTTGAAATGCACCACCCACTGCCTCACTGTGCTCACATTCACTGTTGGGTCTCCATACACGTTCAGCAAGTGTCTGTGAATGTCAGTGGGTGTAATTCATTCCACATGGAGGGATTCATTGGCACCCCTTTCCTTCATACGCACTTCCATCGCTTATACAGTTCTTTCAGTCTGCCCCTCTGCTGCCATCTGTCACACAGCAACAAAATGTAAGGGGATATTGGTGGGGGGGTTCAACCTCTGTACCACCACCATCTGCTTCTGATGTTGTGGACCAACCTAATAATAAAATAGGAGGCATTACTTTCGGGGTAGACCTTGTAGGTAATAATTTAAAAGCTCATCAGTGGAAGTCTGTTTCTTTGTTTTCTCTCCCATCACTACTTCACTGTCAACATAATTAGTGCCACAATAAAAATAAATACATGTGTTGCTCCTCCTGGGTTTCTTAGGAGAGGGGATCTGGTTGACCTGATTTTGCTAAAAGAATCCATTTATTTTAAACAACATCCAAATTTGGTCTTAAGTGCCAGGAATGCTGGAACTTCAGAATGTTTACCTCCTTGAAAAGAGGAGAACCCTTATCCTTCTCCAGCACAATCTTAAATCTGAATCTTTAGATGAAATGTACGTGTTTTGCTGAATGCTTTGTCTCCCTTTACAGTAATAACCAAAGGCTTACTGCTTTGGGCACTGTAATTATTACTTCAGAGAACAGTTACGTACCTGCTCAACTGTCAGGTTTTTGTCTGGTCCGGTTAGGTAAGGTGTGAGAAAAGACTCTGAAGGTCTCATGGTGGAGAAAAACCCATTTGCACAGATGATGAGCGTGGGATAAATCCAACTGCTGCATATGGCTCCTTTCCAGCAATCCATCATCTGCGTAAGGACGTAGTGAAAAAGGAAACACACCAGCACTTTGTCAAGAAACTGTTCACAATCAGTAAAACCTCATCTGAAAGTTTACTCTTTAACCAACCCTACTCTCGCTAATGTTTCTTTCTCCACACTTCCTCCTAATCACAAGCACAGTTGTAAATTAACAGCCTGGATCAAGGTGCACTTGTGCTGGGACTCAGTGTCAAAGGTTGTTCTTAATGGTGTACTTAGAATTGAGCAGATGCATCTCAGTGGAAGAATCAAGTTCCATTCCAGTCTTATTTCTGAGTAAATGACTGAGCAAGGTGTTAGATTCTCAGCATGCTCAGGGAGGCTGTCTGTCCGAGAGCCAAGTGGAACAACAGAAGTGAAAGTGCTTTGCAGAGAATAATAGCCCCCAGGCAGCTTACAGCGCGCTATGAGCTCCATCTTAACATTGGAAATACTTAGTCTAAATAGTACCTTAAAGCAGCATTGCTGTGACCTCAGAAGTTATAAAAAGCAATCCTAAGTTCAGAACTTGATTTTCAATAGCAGGTGAGTGTTTGGAGAAGGCAGGCTTGTTCTCTCTTTTTGTGTTTTATGCACTTTACAGAAGGCTTCTAAAAAGAAGAAATTAAGTGGGGAGGAAATGCTGCTGGGTGGTCTATCAGCTGGCTGGCCGAAAGGTGGCTGCTAACCAGAATTTCTCTGCTAGCCCACACCATGCTTGCCTAATACCTACTGGCTTTGAATGGAAAGGTGCAATTTTCTTGCTGTTTTGTTTTCCAGGATGGGCCTTAACAGCTTGACTGTATCTTAATGGGAGACTTGTCCCCCAACCCAGAGGTGCTTTAAGGGCAGTTGGTGCTGCACTTAGGTGGGGCTGTCGCTTGCAGTAGCAATAGTTAAATAGAATCCTTTGGCATGCTGAGAGATGAGCCCTTCATGCTCAGCTCAGCTGCAAGGGGAGGTGGATTTGTTTCAAGTTTCGCTTTCCTGCAGATCTAAAAAGCCCTGCTGGTACCTGCCAAACATCAGCTGTGGCTTCTTCAAAGAGTGTGTGTTGTACATGAACACACAGCGGGACGTGTGCATCTCCGTCATTTGGATGAAGCCAGTAAGTGATTGCTGGGTCAACACTGTTTTGCTGCTGAAAACCCA
The DNA here is from genome assembly GCF_016699485.2 of Gallus gallus. Taxonomy (NCBI): domain Eukaryota; kingdom Metazoa; phylum Chordata; class Aves; order Galliformes; family Phasianidae; genus Gallus; species Gallus gallus. Next base: position 9,185,992 of record NC_052540.1, read on the forward strand.
GGATAACATGAGGCTTTACCTTTCTGTTGATGATTGATTCTGTTGTCCTGTCATTCCTAACACTCCTAAGAGCTTCCCTACCCCCCTTCCCCTCCAAAATACTCCTCCAAACTCCCAACCCCAGTATTTCTCTTTTGGAAATTTTATATGCTTACATTCCTTTCCTCTAAAAGTCTTGTCTGTTTTCTTAAGACAGTGTTCTCTGTAATTAAAAACTAGATATACTATCTGCTTGGTTCCTTTACTCCTTAGTGGCAGTACATGGAAGATGGTGAGCTGTGACCAATTCAAAACAGAGGGAAATTTTAACGTTATTTCCACCAGTTGTTTTTTTCTAGCTCCTTTCTGAAGTTTACTGCTGCTAATATATTTTTACATAACAGCAAAGTTTGATATGTTGCCAATGCCCTTCCTTTTACCAGATGCTACCTATAGGGAGATAATTAGCTTTTTGTACCAAAGACATCTTGAGACCATGGAGCAGGAAATACAGAGTTCCTTTTTTTTCCACAAGTAGTTCTGTAGTGGTACAAGATTCTGTTCAGTGGAGGATAAGTACATCTCCTGCTTTTATGCGGCATTGGTTAAACTGTTCTACTTAAAGCCACTTTGCAACTGGGGATATCTATACAATGCACAGTAGTAAACAAATGGACTAGAAAAAAGCTGTCTTCATTTGGTTAAGTCCCACTGATTTTCTTGAGACTTGAAGCAAACTTCTTTCCTGCCCGCTCTCACTCCTGGATAGTTTGCCTGGTTGCAGGGGATGACCAATCTTTGAAAAGAGTAAACGTTTGTGCACGTGGTATCTTGTCTCTCCATTCTGTAAATGCTAAGTATTTTCTATTTTTATTAGTTAGATTTGGGTATTGCAAGCTTAAAGCAAACTGCAGTACAGAAATAACTTTAACAAGTGGATATATTTTTTGTATCAAACTAAGCATTTACTATGCAAATTCGTTTATAATCTCTCGTCTCTCCTACTCTGCCATGGTCAGGCCTCACCTGGAGTACTGTATCCAGTTCTGGGATCCCAGGTACAAAAATGACAGGGATCTCCTGGAAAGAGTCCAGCAGAGAGCTACAAAGATGATAAAAGGCCTGGAGCATTTCCCCTTTCAGGAAAGGCTGAGGGACTTGGGTCTGTTCAGCCTTGAGAAAAGAAGACTCAGAGGCAATCTTATTAATGCTTAAAGATATCTTAAGCGTGGAAGTCAAAGGGACACGGCCAACCTCTTTTCAGTGGTCTGTGGGGACAGGACAAGGGGAAATGGCCATAAACTAGAGCACAGGAAGTTCTGCACCAATATGCAAAGGAACTTCATGGTGAGGGTGGCAGAGCACGGGAACAGGCTGCCCAGAGAGGTTGTGGATTTCCCTTTTCTGGAGATATTCAATGCCCACCTGGAAGCCTGTCTGTGTAGCCTGCTGTAGGGAGCATGCTTTGCCCCCCTGTTGGACTTGACAATCTCTAGAAGTCCCTTCCAAGCCCTACAGTTCTGTGATTCTCCTGGACTGTCTGTCCTTTACACTGAACTAAATTAGCTGCAGGATTTGAAGCCTCCTGAAAGTTCTGAGATACTGATCCTGACAAATCCCTGGCCAAGATCAGTAAACCTTACTTGGTGCTCAGATTGCATGTGACATTAGTGGGTTTTTTTCCGTTCTGAATCTTGGAGATTCCTGTTAATCTGGATTCCTGTGCAGAATCAACCAAATTGCTACACTGCATACTTTTTTGGTCCTAGTTTATACTTCTCAATCTCTTTGATATTTTTTCTTCCAGTCAAAGGAGGAAGACATTCATTCCAGAAATTCATTTTACTGGAAGCATGATAAACAATTGGGGAACTTTCATTTTTGTTTTTAATCCTTTTTTTTTTTTTTTTTTTTTTTACCCTTCCATGCGGAGATTGCTGTGAATTCAGTGCACCGCTTAGGTTGCTGCTTTCAGACAAGGAAAATACAACAACTGTGGCATTGCAGAGTTTCAATGGACTTTCAGAGAGGTTGTGCAAACTCTGCCTTTGAGCTTCTGTGTGCACACGGTCTGCTTCTGTGGTGGGCTTTTACATTATAAAGGAGTCATCTACCACTGAACTGCCTGTCTTTGGGTAGGAGAGAGCATAACGATGCAGTATGTTCTTCAGCTCAGAGCAAGGTACATGCAAAGCTCAGAAGTAGAGAATAGGCTCAAGTGCACTCATGAGCAAGTGTGCATGGAACCAGCTTGGCAACACTGGTTGTAAGAGCTAGACAAGCAAGCAGAGTGGACTCTGATCTTTTCTATTGTGCACCGCATGACGCCAAGGTGGTTGCTGTGCTTTTCTTTATGTATAAATTACTGCTATCAAACTATTTATAGGCAAGAAAATAAGAATCTAAAGTAACTTATCTTTTATTCTTGGTACAGTGCCATTATGTTGATCTTAGCTGGCATATGTTACAAGGAAATGCTGCAATGATTCAGCATAGCATTTCAGGGCTGCGTTGTAAGTTCCTCTTGCACAGTGGTTCCCTGTATGCTGCAGCAGGAGCTCTTCTCTCACAAGGGCTGGGTCACATGAGCTGACTGCCCAGCTCTTACAGCCTCGTCTCACAGCCGGTTGCAGTCTGCTCTTTCGATTTGTGTTCATTGAGGTTCTGAGGCTCTTTCCAAAATCTCACCGTTTTCCTGTTGCATTTTCTTGAGACAAGCATGCAAATGCTTCTGATCAAGAAAATCCCAGCTATGACTGAGAAGTAGCTGCCATAAATTAAAAACTAGAGGAAGGGAAGAGGAGAAAAAAAAAAAAAAAAGCAGAAAAATTGATGAAAAACACATGGTTGAGAAACTGCTTCTCCTAAAAATGACACAGTGTTGTTTACCTATGTCCTGGCATAGTTTCAGTGTTTCAAGTTTTTGCTTTGTCATTAAGCAAAATGTTAGCTTTTCCAGAAGGCAGTACTTTGAAGAATGGAGAACTGCCACGTTGTTCCCAATCCTCATGCTTCCTATTAAGCATCAGAGGGGGGAAGGGATAGGAACAGGATTTTTTTATATTATTGCGAAATGTAGAGGCAGCATGGCCATTACTCACACAGTAATGAATCATGCAAGTGAAGAGTCTGAATTAGTCCTTTTCCTGCTCTTACTTGCACATTTCACTGGGATCACCACATTGGCTTCAGTAAATGTAATACAAATTTAAATCAATATTTCCAACAACAGCGGCCTATTTATGAAGCCTTTTTATGAAGTCTGTGGGTGTTCCTGTCCTTAATCTTCAAGACTTAACCTTTAATCTTTCATTTAATCTTTCATCTATGCAAGTAACTTTTGCTATCTCCATGCAGAACATCTGGATAGTTTTAATTTTCTTCAAATCCATGGGAGCTGGAAGTTACCTCAGCCTCTCAGATGCCAACTAAGAAAATGCAGAAGTTGGTAAATTTCAACTGACTGTTGTGAGTGGAATTGGTCTGATTGAAGTTGTGGACACTGATGTGGGAGAGGATATCCCATGCCAAATTGAACGGCCAAACCATGGGCAGTGACACATTACTTATCTTGAGCTTTCGATCAGGTTTACTGTTGAGCTGCAATTAGAAGGCAAGTGTCCTTGAACTGAAGTAATTTCAATAATCCATGCTGTCTCGTGGTCTTGAGCTCCCCTGACAATGTGGGATTATGTTGATTCAACAGAAAACCAGCCTAATTTTTTGGGCAGAGGATGCTATTCAGTGCCCTATGAACTAGCAAAAGCTAGTGAGGTATCAGGGCTAAGTTATTTAAGGTGTGGAGTCATCACCCTTAAAAAGTTGTTTCTCATCATTAGAAATCTTAAATGCTGCACTAAAAGGCAAATAGGAAGGCAAACAGCAGATATGCTGCCTTGATTTCTATAGAAGAAAGGGAATTAAATTATCCTTTGCACTACAATTTCTTTTTGTAAACTTCTGAAGATGAATTGGCTAAATAATGAAAGGGAGGAAAGTTAACAAGCGCGTACCTGAGTCACGATGTCCAGTCCCAGGCCTTTTGAGTCCACAGCAACTACTGTAAGGATGGTCTGAATCACCAGTGCAGTGAAGTTGTTCAGCCCAAACATCAAAGCATAGCGCTCCATGCTCAGGTTAACTGCGATCTGGAACCTATGTTGAGGAGGGTAGGTGCTATGGTTTCACCCAGCATGCAGCTCAGTACCAAGCAGCTGTGTGCACATTCCTCCTCCCCCAGTGGGATGGGAGGGGGGGGAGAGAATCAGGAAGGGAAAATTAGAATTCATAGCTTGAGATAGAGACTATTTATTAAAGCAAGAAAGAGAAATAATGGTAATGGTTATAGTTATACCTTCTGACCAAATTTTCTGATGTAAATATTGTTTTGGCAATAGCCTTTCATAGCAATATTTACCTCCCAAGTTTCTATCTGAACAAATATCCCCACAGAATGCTTTGAACGGATTTTTTGCAGCTTTTTGATGCAAGTTTTTATTTTTTCTATAGAATATGTTGAAGTAGTTCAGGTGTGATCCATTATAATATACTAAAAATCCACCAAAATATAAGTGGAGGAATTAATTGACTTTGTTTAAGATGGGTGTTGTTTTGTCATGTCCTGTAGTTTTAGCAGCTTTTTCTTTCTTTCTCTTTTTTTTTTTTTTAATTGACTGGATCGTTATGGGTTTTGACACAAAAGTGCATCTGCTATTTGTTTAAGAAGTAGTATGGTAAAATGTTGTGCTAAAGACAATCTATCAATATAATAAATGGTGTAATCAAAATGTTTTGCATATATTACATTTTCAGTTTCTGACAACAAAATAACTTGATCTCATTAGATGTCTTGTTTGAGTTTAAATGCCCCGTACTCTTTTATTTCTTGTTTACATTCTAATATCATTGAGGATTATATATATCAGCAAAGTGGTCTGGACATAAGGGGATTTTGGAAGATGGTTTTCCATATCTGTTTTTCCAAGATGGTTGTGCTGTCCCTCTGGTTCACTTTGCATCTCCTATGTCAGTATATGTGGAAGGGGAAAGTAACTTACACTTTGCTGTTATTGTGGCCTTTAGTAATAAGCATACCTTATACTGTGTTTAACTTCTGCATAGGCAATTGTTGAGTGCGCTTTTAGTAACTTTTATTTATATTTGTTTAGAAGGTTACTTAGAACATAAGTAGACATTTAAGCGTCATTGTCTTTACCTGAACACTTACATCTAGTATTAGATGAGAGTAAAAAGAGGGATGTCCAAAGTAAACTTAAAGTATTGTAAGTATTATGCATGTCATGATAGCTGTAAGAGTTTATACTTACGTTGCTATTGTTATAAGGAGCATATAGCTTGCCTTGAAAATTAGGTAGCTGGCATAGCACAGCCAGATATTGGTAGTAAAGTGCATGAGAAATAAAGAAACAGCATCCATTGTGGAGAAGATTCCTAATGCCAGTTCTCCAAATAGGTCCCAGTTCATTTTCACATATGCTACCGTGAAAGATGTTACTGAGCCTAGAAAATAAATAATAATTAAAAAAAGAAGCAATCGGGATATCTGTTATATTAACTATATCACTATATAAGTAAGGTAAGGCTTGCCACCCTCACCTGCCAAAAGGCGGCACTGAATAATGAAGTAGACTAGTTCTGAAATTGTGCAGATGACTGGCTGTTTTTAGACAACAGTGTGAAGTATCTGCCATTCTTTTCTTAGTGTTTTATTCCATTTCTTGGATAAACTGTTCTGTGTAAGGATTCATTATTTATCTGTGTGTACACAGCATGCGCTTCTAGGAAGAGAATTAGGAACATTGTTTGGAGCTTGAGGAACAATTCTTCCAGTTGCCATGAGCTTACACAATAGACAAGCTAGCAAGCTGTTACCTTCTAGGTCAATAGTTTAGGTCTGTGCAGCTCAGTAAGGAGCTAAGATACCCAAAAAAGGAGGAATTTTGTGAAATATCAAGTGAATATACTCAGGAAAAAAAAATTGAGAAAGGGTAGGTACTACTTGATCTTGGTGGGTTTCCTACAGAAACACATCTATTTTGAAGGTAAGCCATCCAAATAACCACCTTATGGGATCTCATACAATTTAAAAACTTCTACAATGAGAACTAAGCATTGCCATGAGAAGAGGAATTCTTCATGGAGTAGGCACTGTAGGAGTTAAGTGTTTTTAGTGTCATTCAGTTGGTTTACGTTAGCTGCCTACCTCCAGACGAGAGTAATTTTTAATCTGAGAAGTATTTATTTCCTCTTAATGACAGTAAGGGTAGTGAATGGCCAGATACAATGAAGATATATTTAAATTCTCTGTTGGATCACATTCCAATTACCTCTACAGCATCACAATATGAATGTGAAACACTGCCAAGCCAGAGTGGTATCGTCTTCTGTTGCCTTTGGATAATGTTACTTTACTTGTGCAGTGTGGACATCTGCTCCTGCTGCAAGAGTAATTGTTAACATCCAGTACCATTGCAAACTGAGTAAGCACTTCTTTTTCCTATAAACCTCCATATCTTGAAATGACTGAAATTTTTTGCTTCCTGCTGTGCAAGAACATTTCACTAGAGACAGCTCTTAATGAGAGGTTTATGCTCTTCATGTGTAAAATATTTATGGAAAACTCATCTTTATGCTATTGCTATGGGAACTGTAGCATTACTTGGTTGGCAGAGAGGTTGTGGGGAGAATAGAAAACAGAATTCAAAACCCTGTCAAAAGAGACATGAGTGCCATCAAATGAATGTAAGATTCATGGGTCATACACTTAATGCATACTGGTAGGATAAAGTTTGTTGCCCCAGTTGAATAATAGCTTTGCTCATATGTGCACTGTTTCGTACATCATAGGACCACAACTTGAATGCACAACTTATATACTGTTTTCCTGCGGTATCTGCAATGAAAAAGAATTGAAAAAATTTTCTAAAGTAAAACTTTTGAGGCCACATTTGATTGATTCTTAGAATCGAACTTACTCAGGAATGTTGCCACTGCTTCAACAGCTCCATTGTACACTGCAGAGCTGTGGGATGGGGCTCGGAAGTCCCACAGCACTTGGATGTAGTTCACAACCTGGTTAAAGCCTGCCGTAGCCAAAGCCCACCACAGGGACCAGTAAAGAAGCTTCCTAGAGCTGTAGCAATCCTTCAGGTCCTTGCCCAGCTGCACCAGCACTCTCAGCACGTGGTGCTGGGGCTCAGGCTGCTGAGCCTGCTGTGCTGGAGTGGGTCCTGTGTCAGCAGGTGCGCAGTCCTTGTCCTGTTGGCAGCTGGATGACGTGTTGGAACTGAGCCCAGCCCCAGCTTTGTCTGGTTGTGGGAGTGTTTCTGAGACGCCTTTTCTGTGGAAGAACATGCTCTTTTGAGGCATGGGCAGGAGAAAGGAGCACACAAAGGCCAGGGACACGGAGGCCAGAGTAATGGCATTGAGGTGAAAGTAGGATACGTCTGCTAAGGAAACCAGGAGCTGTCCCAGCACAGCAGCAAGGGTGGCTGCAACAAGAGTGATACTCCTGCAATAGCTCGTCACTCTCTGATAGTGATCAGCGCTGACGACACTGTAGATGTAGGCGTAGTAGGCAACCTCGGTGGCTGTCACCATCCCGTAGAAGAATTCCACCAGCTGCATGGCCACCAGCCCATGTGCAAAGAGGAGCAGGAGCCACGTGACAATGAAGCTGATGCCCTGGAGGAGGAGGATGGGCTTGTAGCGCAGGTAGTCAGTAATCAGGAAGACCGGGACGAGGAGTGCCAGGTAGGAATATGTCCAAACTGGGAAAACCTGGTTGGTAACCTGGAAGTGAAGAGGAACTCTAATTCTTCTTGGTGAAAATAAGTTCATTTATTTAAATTGATTCATAGAAAGGATGGAAAAAATGTCATATATAGAAACACTCTGTTCTGAAACATCATGAGTCTATTAAACAGGGTACTGAATCTTAAGATTTACAAACCCTGTTTATGTGTATTTCAGATCTTTTTCATTTATTCCACCTGCAAACTGTAGCCTGACAAGGGTGTTTAAAAGCTTTGTGTAAACTTCTCCATTTCATTTCTTGCTCTCAGTGGAAAAGAAAAGGCAGAGAAAATCATACCTCATCAATTGTCAGGTTTTTATCTGGTCCAGTTAGGTAAGGGGTTAGAAAAGGTTCTGATGGCTTCATCATGTAGAAGAATCCGTAGAGGCAGAGGATCAGGGTGGGAAAAGTCCAGGTGTTGCTTTTCGTATTCTTCCAGCAGCCCATGGCTTTTGCAGCAAAGCTGAGGAGGAGGTTTCTTAGCTGACACTGTCCGTGGAAACACAAAGATGTTTAGTCATTCAATATATTTTCTGGTTTCTCATGCTAAGTAGTGTTCTTTAAATGTTGGCATCTGGAAAACATCTTTCTTAGCTCTAAAGTGAAAAGCTTTCTGTACATACCTCTGTTGTTTCTCTGTAGACAGTGTATATAGATCTGGAAGATCTGTAAATGAGAGACAAATTACACTGTGATTCATTCTGTACTGGCCAAGCTAACCACAGGTAAAGCATTCCTAGATGAAGATAGCTGAGCACTGTGATTCTTTGACATCACGGCTGATCTGTTGTTCAGCACTTTGCTGAATAAGAAGCCTACTTCACAATCACTGGTTTTCTCCACATCCCCCGCAGAGATGTGTGGCTTTCCTGTTATGGAGAACTGGAGTCCAGAAGGTCAGTCACTAACAAATAGTGAAAAGATGTAAAGTTAGATCCTCAGCTAGAAATACTTAGATTTCATCAGAAGTCCAGTTTGGATGCAGGCCTCTTATGCTCAATCTATAAAAAAAAAAACTTTTGTGGTCACTAAATATAATAGTTAAAGTGAAATGAAGCAGATATTTCAGCTCTTTTCTCTAGCTGAGACTTAAGGAATAAATTAAACATTGTTGTAACTTTGCTGGCCAGAGCCCCAGAGAAATGAAAATGAATACGATGTGGGAGAGCACAGAGGGAATGAGTACAGTGCAAAATATATTCCATATTCACGTTGATCTCAGCAATATCAGGAATCTAAACTTACGTAGTCTATCTTTTGGAGCCCTCTGTAGGGTTCCTGTTGCCAGATGCTATTTCTGTCACTCTGTTTTTGGTGTCATCTCTGTTTCTCTTCCTAACAATTTTTTTCAGACAAAATATTGTCTTCGTCTAAAATAGAAGTATTTGTGGGTAGCATTTTCCTCAAAATTTAAGATTTAAAGAAAAAAAAAAAAAGATGAGGAAGGTTTCTTCATGTGGTAACAGTGTCACTCCAGGCTGGCTGGGTGGAGGATCCTCTTGTAGGGTACAAAAGTTACCTGGGGTGATATGTGAAGTACAAGGTAGCAAGCATTTTATATCTTGAATAACTTCATATCATGATAGCAGATCTTCCCATTGATGCATATAGGAATGGTGCAAATCAAACAGAATTGGAATTATTTCATTTTATGCACAACTTCTTGTATAAATGTTGCAGGATTTACAGTAGAAATTACAGCTGCATGTCAGCTCTGTAGTGTGAACCACTAGAGGGCAAGATGACCCCAGCAAAGAAATAATGTGCTAAAGAAGAAAGCACGACTCATCCAGAGAATTCAAGTAAAGGCATTACTGCCCCTCCATCATCCCCTGTTGTTGCAGTTGCTTCTGCTGTGAATGTAGATTTGGCAAGATTTGGGCTCTGCCTAAACTGGTCACCAGAACATCCTCCTACTCTTCTTTTCTGTAATAACTTTTAATGCCTTACAGCACCCTAACACCATATAGATGCTTCATGTGGCACACAAAGGCTCTGAGACAGGCACCAAGAAGAGGAGCTGAAGAACACTTCTAGCACTTCAATGCAGAGCATCAATAGAGGTTAGTTCCATGACATACCCAGTTTGTATCTTTTCCCTTTCCAAAGTAGATTCTCAGGTTAAATACCTGTCTTTTGGGTCCTGATGGGTTTGTTCTATACCCAGTAGGCCACGTGAAGTGAAAGTGTGGCAGATTTCATGGACCCTTCAAAATATCCCATGTCTTCGGATGTGAGTGGGACATGGGCAGGCTTCTGGGGAGTCCAGAGACTGCTGCACTTCCTGGGACTCAATGCTGTGAGCTGCACATCTGACACTGGCCATTTGTGGTAAGGTTGTGCTATCACATGCAGCAATCCTCATTTTCAGCTATGTACAAAGAAGTCCTCAGGTATGAGCATCCTTCCTTTCCCAGAAAATGTACAGTTCAGGGTTAGACACACTTCTTTTCTGCAGGCTTACTATTGGAGGCACCTTTGCTTGACTAGCAGATACTTCAGATGAGAAGTTCTACACAGCCTGGCTTGGCCCTACAGTTCCCCACCAAACTGCTCTCCTCCCCTCCATCTTTCATTCATCACTGCTGGATTTCTGATTTCCAAAGCTCATATATAATCATACCTTGTGTGTTTGAGCCCCTCCTTTCTTGTTTCCACAGAAAAGGTCCCCTTTTGGGATCTACTGTCTTTCTTCGGCTGTCCTCTGTGTACTGCAGCTTCTGGACTCTATTTGGCTTCCTTGCTTTTCCTGTTCCAGTAGTTCAACTTGTTCTGAGGACACCTCCTCTGAGGACACTTCCCGCTGGCTCACTTTCAGCATCCTTAAAGGAACAGAACAGATAATCCTGGCCTTTACTTGCACAAAGGCAGCAGCAAATTGAGACTGAAAACATGGTTTGATGGTTGACTGACTGTGAAAAGCAAATAGGGAAATCCTTTTCCCAAAGATTTTCATTTCTATCTGTTCCAAATGTTTAACAAAGACAGGTCACCAGAGCAGTAGCTATTACTCACGTGTTGCTAGAGTGTGCATTTCCATTTGCACCACACAGGGTAGTGGCTGCTGGTAGCAGTGCGGGATGGAACTGAGATCTGTGTCATTCATCATTGTTCTGTGTCACTGAGTTTCATTCTTCTCACTGGCAACACTTAAGTGGTGGCATACTGACATGCTTGCATAAGGAAGGCCTGGAGCTCTTGTTAGAACATGCTAGCAACATAGCCTGGAGTACGTAAAAGTTTTGTGATGACTTTTTGTAACGACAAGGTAAATGTGATCTGCTTGCAGAGCCATTTTAGCTCCTCTTTTGTATACTGTACTATGCCAGGAGTGCTTTATCCTCCTTAGTTTTCTCTTATTAGCTAGAGGAAAACTAACTTTATTATCTTTAGCTTTCCAGAATATAAATCACAGTTTGGATTTTCTTTTCTGTTGCATTTTCTTTGTTGAATTAAATGTAACAGGTCAACCTCCTCCTGCTCATGAAAGGCTGGGAAAGTACCACCTGAATTAGAGTAGATATCCCCTTGGGAATCCTGCTAAGCCGTTATAGGGAATATGGCGTGCTTGTTTGCATTGCAGTGATCTGCACTGCAGCTCTCTGGTTTGCTCCCTGTCTGTTAAGAAAATTGCCAAACTCTGGGAAGCTTCTCTGGCACAAAGTTTGGTCCATTGTAGCACTTAACTGAAGCATGAGAAGCAGTATAGTCCAAAGGAGCCATAAGGCAGAGATGAAAAGCAGATATCTTCCAGCTTGTGAAGGTATCTGCTGGTACTGTTCTGCTGTGAAATTATTCATTCAGACTGAAGTTCTATGTGAGCTTTGAGGCATCTTCCCCTTTTGATTTTGTATGGGGTCTATTTTTCCTCTGCCCCAGAGATGCTACATCTGTCAATTCTTTCATTGTCATGGAAGCCATCAGTGTTTCTAGGAAGAACAGCAGTTTGATGGTATTTCTGGATTAAACGGAGGATAAATAATCCCAGTGAGAAATGTGGTTGAATTTCTGTTGCAAATGCAAAGCTATCTTTCACCATCACTTTGATTGTTGGTGTGGTTCACAAGTTGGCTTTGAGCTCTTCATTTCTGAAAGGAAAAAAAAAAAGATTGAAACGCATCTTTCTCTGTGGCTGATATGAAAATTTTGCTTAATACTCTCTTGATATGAACCATATGTTATTTGCAGGAGTGAAAGATCACTTTCACAAAGTACCAAAAGCAGTAAAAATTATGACCTATTTTTCTCAACATTGTCAATCTCAATTTACTCCTGTAAAAGCTATAAGCTCCACATGACCGACTAGTGAGCCAGCCAAGGTCCATGGGTTGGCTTGGGTCTGAAGAAAAGTTCATTAGTCTCTGGAGATAGGGCTTGTGCCAACTCTCACTGATTCCTGACAGAAATGTAAAATCTCCTCTTTCAGTTCAGTAATTGCTCAAGTCTGCAACTAAAAATGCAAAAAAAGAGAGAGGAAAAAAAAAGTAAGAATCATGCTTTGAGTAGATCAGGAAGAGAATAAAAGAATCTATTCATCTTCACCTTCAGAATTTGGAGGGCATTTTGGTCATTCACGGATGTGTGCAGTATGCAAATAAGTCTCCTGGAATTCTCTGTTTGACTGGACCTGGAAACTTTGCCATCCTATCTGTGTTTTTGTTTGTTTGTTTTTGTTTTTCTTTTTTGCTTGTTTGTTTTGTAATGAAATACAATTCAATTCAGTGAACACTCTTAAATGGTGCTTTAGACATTCATTGCATAATTTTTTCATCTTCAGTTAAGTAACACAAAGGAAATGATATTTTAGGTCAAGCAAATCTCATTTGAGTTGGTTAATACTTTTAGTTGACTAATGGTGACTTGCTGCGGATTGCCACAGAGGTGGGAGGAAAAACCTGAGAGAATTTATTAGCAACTTCCCATGTTGAAAGATCACTTTCTGAGGCGTGTTCCTTCATATGCTTGACCTGTTTATCCTACAAACCTCCCACTAGTGGCACTTTTCCTTTGTCCTGTTGTCATGGAAGGATATATCATTTCAGAGTAAAAACTTACACTTACACAACTCGGATAGGAAGTTTCAGCACCTCTGCTCTACTTTTTTTTCCTCTCAAAGTGCATCTCATGCTATAGACACCATGGGAGAGTTTGAATCATTGTGGCTGCCCAAGTCCTGCTGGAAGAACACGTGTTGTGTCTAGACAAGTGCACATAACTTGCTGGATGTTTCATTTAATGTTAAACCTCTAATGACATTTGAGAAATTACACATGCATCGTGTTGCTAGCAGATTCTTTTAATAGGTTCTTCTAACACTTTGACTCCTTGCCATCTCAGTAAGGTTTGGATAGCAGTAACCAAACACTTGCAGTTGGACAAATACAAGGTAGGCATTCTTGTCCCAGGTGAGAGTGTAAACATAGTTGTTTCAGAGGCAGCAGTTATAGCCTATGCTTTATGCTGACACTACAGCTATCATTCCCAGGACCCTCAGTGCAAACATGAAGCATAAATAGGACCATTCCCTCATCTGAGGAAGTCTAGATTTAAGAAGACCAGGCAAAAATGTTCTTGTTAAGAACAGTTCATTTGGATTACCAGATTTCTGTCAAGCCCAGAGTGCTTGGTTTGAAATGTCTTGTGTTAGAGCAGAATTTCTGGCTCTAGTTCTTGCAGAACCATCTCTTGTTGTTTCCAGGAGGCCCTGAAGCTTGTCAGCAGTCCTGTGCGGCTGGGAATAGCACATTCCTTAAAATGCCACCCATGGGCCTCAGCTAAAGAACTCAGCGGCAGGTGACAGCAGCTGTCCAGTAGGGTGGCTAATGTCATTTCCAAAGTCTAGTCTGGACAAGAAGTAAGCTTTGCTTGAAGCAGACCAGGGGGAACCTCATAGGAGAGGAAAAAGACCTTGGCAAATGTTTATTAAAGGGAGTTAAAGCAACACTGTTCTTGCCAGAGCCCTAAAATGCCTCTTAAAGAAATCAAGAATTGAAGAGCTAAGGTCCCGAATGTGTTTTAAAGGTATAGGGCAGTTAAGCAAGGTGATTGCGTTATACAAAAGAATCTGTAAGAGTCACAGTGGAAGAACCTAGAGCTGGGGCTTCCTTGGGAAAAGTATAGGACAGAAGGAAGCCCAAGCCAGCTGTTTTAGGCAATCATGGTTTAAATCTTCCCTTAGGAAAGTCCCCATAATGTACCTGAGTAGTACTGAAAAGCTATACTGATTGCAACACTTGAGAAAGGCCTGTATCCATGGCCACTCTGCTAATGCTCTTGACAGACCCATTAAATGATATTAGCTAACATACGCAGTTTATTTGTGTTTTTTTTTTCTAGGTTGGCAATCCAAAACAAACAGGTGCTACTGGAAAGTTTTATGTTAGTCTTCCTGTAATACATAACAAAATCCTGATTGTGCCAAATGTGTATAAAGCAAGTGATAGAGTGCTCTAAATGTCAAGTCTGGTAAAACCTTCAGTCAGTGAGTTTGAGGTCAGCCTAAATCTTTACCACTTCACATTATTTGGTTCTTCCTTCTCTTTCTTCTTTTATTATGTCAGTTTGAGAAAAGAACCACAGACTGCTACAGAAAAATTACTTCAGGTTTTATAAAATATTCTCTTCTAATTTTTAGACAAACATGTATTGGTTTCACCTGATTCATGAGCAGTTTCAGCTTACCTAGAGCTGTGTTTCTAATGAAATTAATTACCCTTTTTTCTTTCTTTCTTTTTTGCCTATCTCAATTCTAGTCTACAAATATGGAAAATGTCACGTCTCTCATTATTGCCAAGGCATAATGAGGCTTTTTTCTACCTCTATGAATTGAATATTTTTTGAATGCATTAAATACTTCAAAATATTTTTAAGTGCAAACTCACATTTGTTAATACTGGAAAGCAACTTGATGTTCAGGCTGTGGATTTTGGCTCCGGCTACTCTCTCCTTATCCAGATCATTGCGGTCTGTACATTTCTGGAATATTCTCAACCATGCAATAGTACTGGAAAAGAACTGACAAACATGCAGAGTTGAAGTAGGATGACTCCTGTACAAAAAGATTGCTCTGTGTGTGTGTTTTCCAGGATGTTATAAGTTAGTAAATCAAGCTCACTTTTTGTAAGCAATTTCCTTTTTGTTTGCAAATGACACAGAGCTTTCTCAAACCATTTTGGGTGATACATTCTGTATCCTCTCAAGTGATTTCTTCCTTTCTTCCTTACCTTTGCAGAAGTTAGGCAGAAAATAAGCAGTTTTCAACTTCTTTAGTGTTCAGAAACATTAATTGTAATGTTTTCTTTGATTGTACCTGAATTTCTTGGATTCCTTCCTTCCTTCTTAGATTAGAAGGAAGATGAAGTTGTACTGAAGCAAATTTAATATAACCAACAGCTCAGATTGGTAGGAAGCTTTTTTTTTTTTTTTTTGCTATTTTTCATCAATAATTCCTACTTTATATTTTGCCTTCAACATTCAGAGGTCTACTTCTGAGAAAAGGTGATTGACTACCAAAAGGAACTATAGGATAGAATAACATTAGTTTTGAACTAGAGAGATCTTCCTGTAGAAAACCAGATATTCAGCTTTTTGTCCCATAGAAAGAAGCAACAGGCAACCAGCACCATGATAAATCAAATCAGACGTACCATGCCCTTCATAGCCTGCACTCTCAGAAGATCAGAGGTTAATTTCTTCCAACAGGCGTATAATTTGTTCATGATTGCATCAAACCATTTTCACTCAGGATTATTTCTAGAACTGTTCCCAACCAGGTCTAACACATACTTAGTGAAAACTGGTTTCTTCCCTCATATAAGGATTTTTGTCAGACAGTCATGCAAATGCTAAACGTAATGAAATCACTGTTGCATCACAGTAACATTAGAGAGACTGAACAAGTTGCGTGTGGAACTTTTGTGCTTGGGATTTATTTTGTATTTCATCACTGATGATTATGCAATATCTAAATCCCCTGTTTTGGCTCTGCTCATATGTTCCTTTAAACTGGTGCCTTCTCCTGCCCTTTGCTCTGTTTTAAGCAATTGGAAATTACAGAAGGGAGTTTCCTGTTTTGTTCTCTATTTCCTGGTTGATCAGATGTGTTGCTATAATTATTTATTTTCAGCAGTCTATCCAAGGACATTAGTATATAATGAAATATCTCTTTGTGTAGACAGATAAAAATGGAAGTTTTGGTAAATTACCAGTCAATCGAAAATTGTCAATATAATTCTAATTTCAGACAGCAGATAAAGATATAGGCAGTGGCTGACATTACTGTAGGCGAAAGATGGTTTTTTTTTTTTTTCAATTCTATTTGCTATTAGACCTATGCCCATATAACAGTGACTATAAGCTGTAGCATACTAACCAGTGATTATAAAATCCCTCTTCTGTGTTAATATTAATGATAGTTAGTGGTATGCTTTAAGCCTTGCACTTGTATGACTTCTGGGATCTCGTAGCAGAACCACTTAGTCAAACAGGTTACCATTGTGGGCCCATATTTTAAAAATCTTTCAAGCTGTTTTCCAAATCATGTGCAGTTCTAAATTCCCCATGTGTATATAGCTTCTCACATGCACAACTTCGCATGAAAACACACACAGTCTCATTTATGGAATTCATGTGTACTTAGGGAAATCAGATCTGTTTCTGTGCTGTTCAGTTCCACTGCTCTGTGATGGGTAGAGTGATGGGGCATGCTTGTCCTCTAGAAATAATTCCCCATTTTCCACTGGTCCAGGGATGTTTATCAAGGTTCAATTTTCAAGTCCCTTCAGAATTTCAGAGCATGGTATTGTGGGTAAAAGCCCTTTGAGATTTAAAAAAAAAAAAAAAAAAAAAGCAGCACATGATGTGGACACAACAGTCTCGACTCAGGAGAGAGGGGACATGGAGGCTGTGGCTTTGCAGCTGGAGCCTGAGTGCTGTCTTCCCAGATCTTTTGTTTTACTGTCCTCATGTTGCTCAGAACTACTGTTTTCTCAGTATTACCCTGGAAAAGGTTCTATTTTCCCTGTTGTTTCTGCTCTTTTTATAGTTCTAACTGAACTGCTCTGCAGCTTCAGCATCTAGTCTGCCTTCACATCATCTTTTAAAGAACATACAGTAGGAATGTGGCCTGCTTCCCCAACTTTCTTTCTGGCCCCTGGAACAAAAACTGAGGAATTTTAAGAGAGGTCGAAGACTTTGTAGATCTATGCTTTGGTATTTTGTCCTACTGCAAGTATGTCAGCAGGGAGAGAGCAGGGTTTGTGAGAGGATCTAAGGAGAGAAATTCGTAGGGGAGAAAGCTGAGAAACGTGTCACAAAAGAAATGTCAGGAAGAAACAAGCTAGGAAACTGAAAGAAGAAAAGGAATGCTAGTCCTAACAGAAATGTCAGGAGGTAAAAAAAAAAAAAAACAATAATAATGTGGGCTTGACTACAGCTTGGGGAGGAATTCAAACAAAAGATCATGCTCAGGGCAGGGTTGTGGCCAGTTAAGTTTTGAAGTATTCAGAGTGAGCTTTCACATCCCCTCCTGAACAGCCTGTCCCAGTGCCTCACCAGCATTGCTGTGAAGATGTTTTTTCCACTGTCGGATACAAATTTCCCTTCTCATAGCTTGTGGCTGTTGCCTCTTGTGCTTTGTGCTGTGCCCCTCCAAAGAGACTCCTGGGCACAGCCCTGCCCACACAGCCCTGTGGGCAGTTGCGGCCTTCCCAAAGATGGCGGCACCTCGCTGAGGCAGCAAGGTGTGGGATGGGTGCAGGGAGCACAGCCGGCCTGCGCTCAGCACGCAGCCCTTTACTGTAGGGCCACCTATGTAGCCCCCAAACTACATCAGTGTTGGGACATTAAATGTGTTGGTTTTGGTCCAGCGCTGGCCACCCACAGCTAGATGTCCAGCAGATCTTTAGTGGCTGCCTGGGAGCTTGCTACCCATGTTTCCATTTTCTTTCAGTGTGTAAAACTTACCAGTTTTTTTTTTCCTCTCTCTCTCTCTCTCTCTCTCTCTCTCTCTCTCTCATTTTTTCTTCCCTATGATTGTGTTGTAAATGTGAAGACAGATAAGATATGGTTATGAGCTAGGTAAGTCAGGACCTGCCCGGCAGCTTTCTTCAGCCATTTGCATTGCAACTTTTGTTGATTTTTAATGACATTGTGCAAATAAATTGAGGGTGCTTTGTACAAACTAAGTATTAAAAAAGGAACGCTTTCCTCTGAATCTGAGGCCCTTAAGATGACTTTTATTTTACATCTTAATCTAATTTCTTAAATCAAATGAGCTTTGACATAAAAGGAGTACACCCATGACGCAGCAGCCACTAGGCACAGCACCAGCAAAGGGCTCTGATATTTACCAGAGGTGGGATGGAAACTACCTGAGGGCAGGGGTATGGGCTGAGCACTAGCTGGGTTACATCATTGCTCCACTATCCAAACTGCTTGTACTAAATTCAGAGTAGGTAGGGGGAGTCAAAGCTGTGGTGAGAGAACTCTGGCAAATGGATCTCCTTTTCAGAAAAAAGTTTTATAAGTAATTTTTTTTTTAGCTTAGTGCTTTTGATGATCATGATGCTAATCTACAGATAAGATGTTTCAACAGTCTTAGAAAATTCTCTTTCCAAGGTGGCTGGAGACTTTCCTAGTTTCGATGCAAGAGAGAAATAGGAGGGTGGAAACAGAGGAATGAGGTTTGAGAACCCAGTGCCTAATTTTCCTATCTTATTGACAGAGACCGGATGGCGTGACTTCCTGCTTAATAAATAAATAAATAAATTACAGGCTGTCACTGGAGAACCATCTGGAAAAAAAAAAAAAGTGGAGATGATAGAGAATCCTTCATTGCCAACTTGACACTTCTTAGTATCTGTTAGTTTAGAAATAAGTTATTCATGTTTAACTATCGTACTTAAGGAAAACAAAAACCTGTCAACCTAGAGTTCTGTCATTTCAGTTGTTATCATTCTGGTTAGGTATTTTGTTGCATTGGCTAGTGCTGACAACAAGTGCATAGAACAGTTCAGGAAGCATACTGAGAGCATGGTGATTTTAGCAGTTATTTGTTTACATGGCATTCTACTATGATACATATAGCAGTTTTATAGAACAGTATGGGATCTTTATTGCCTCTTTCCCTGTCCCTTGACCAATGGCAGTGGCACTGAGCACAACCATTCCTAACTTATGTGAGATGTGTGTGCTGCAAGGCATGCACCATAGCTGTATGAGTTTCCCTGAGTTCTGGCCATTATATAGAGAAAGGGATTTATCTGAATATAAATCTGTTCTAAAGTTGAATTTTATTTATCTTTAAAATTTTACATTTTTAGTAAGGAATAACAGGAATGTACACTTTGTGAGAGGTACTGACAGTCTATGAAGAATAAAATGTATGTAATTCTGAACAGACTATAGCTGCATCCTTGAGTTCTAACTCAGGAGAAACCACTTAAAGCTCAGCTTACCCTATAACTACCTGGAGCTGGCAGTAGCTTCTGTGTACTCCATCTGACCAGGATGTGGCCTGCAGCCATCACATTCCTTTCACGTGGGTCACTAAATGGCACTGGGAATATCACAATCTTCAGTTGCAGCTCAGAGTGTACTTGCATCTCTACGTGGGTTTTTCCCGATCCATGCGAGGCATTTTAAAGTTTGTGTGTTTTGGCTGAATGTTCAGGTGTAATCAATACTTGAATGCAGTTTGGCCTGGGAAGGCAAGAATATGCAACTGTGACTTATGAAACAGTGTTGATGCATTTGGAACAGTACAGACTATTTCCAGTGGAATAGCTCAGATGTGTAACAAATGGGCAGAAAGTGATGATAGTGAGTATATGGTAAAAGAAACTCTAAACAAACTCATGTCCATGCATCCTCGATGGAGCCCAAGAAGATGGAGCCCAATCTAGAGCTCAGAAAGCAGTTGTCTGGAAAGTCTGATGTTACCGTGTTGGCCATCCAGTAAATACTGACTTAGTCCTTTGGCATCATTAAGGATATTTACTCAGTTTCTAATAGTATGGTATACCATACTGAGATGAACCCAGCTGGACTAGACTCACCTCCCTCTGCCCACAGCTTGTGTTTATTAAACTAGGGCATGGAAAAGACACAGCTTCTCTAAGTAATGTTTGGTTACCTACATTTGACTTTCTTCATTTCACAACCCCCACTTCTGCCCCTAAAAATACATGTTTCACCCACAGAACCATTACCTCACAACCTTTTATTTCCTCCTCTTTTGGGTTGAATCTTATAACCTACTTAAAAAAAAAAAAAAAAAAAAAGTCCCCAGCATGCCGCTATCTTTGGTTATAGCATCAGGAAGGAGCACTCAGGTTGTATTGGGCATGATGGAATTTGCCGTGGGGAAACCCAGTGATGATAGTGGAACCCGCCCGCGTGTGAATTCCCATGGCTCTGGCAACTGCTTTATAAGCAGGTGGAGAAGCGTTGAGGCTGGCAGTACAGGCAGGCAGCGAAGGAGCACTCATTGGAGCATAGCTGCTGCTTGGAGTGAAAATGCCTGGCTTGAGCACCAAGAGTTTGATTTTGGCTTCTCTGCTGGGACTGCTGTTGCTGCTGCTGTGCAGTACCTCCCAGGGTGAGTGAGCTTGGGCACTCTGCCCCAGGATGCGGTTCTTGTGCTACTTTGCATCGTGCCAGCTGTGTCAGGGTGTGCATGTTGGCACTAGTATGAGGGAGAGGGGGATTAATTCAGCAAAGTATGCTGCCTAATCCAACTTTTCTGTCGAAGGGGAGCTAGATAGTTAGGGAACTGAAAAACAAATAACCTAGGCAGCGTGACAACATGGTCCAAATGAGTTTTATTGACATGACTGTTTTTTTTTTCTTGTTCCAGCACAAAGCAACCAAGATTGCTGTCTGTCTTACAGCAAAGTCCGTCTGCCTCGGAAGGTCATTAAGGGCTTTACTGAACAGCTGTCTGGTGAAGTCTGTGATATTGATGCCATCATGTAAGTTGCTTTTCAGAAGAACCTGGTTTTTTTTTCTGACAGTCATATATTAACCTTAGGAAGTCTGCTGGGCTAGGAACGATGATCTGAATTGTAGGAATGTGATTTTTTCAGTAGAGAGGGACTACTAACTCACAGGACAGCCATACAATCATTATACATAAGTCTGGTTAGGAATCACTGTGCAGACAAGGATGTGCATGACCCTCCACCTGATGTACCTTGCCAACAGAGTGCTTCCTTGACAAAACCTTGCATAAACCATGTAACAAACTCAAGTGAGAGTTCTTAATTCGCAGAGATCAGAATTTTTTCCTTGATGTTTTAGCCTACCTAAATGTTTATCTGACATCTTAGCATGACAGCAAACATTCTTTTCAGTCTCACAAGTTATTTCTTGTATCTAGCAAAGTTCTTGGCCTCAATAATTATAACAAATTTATCACAATTTTATGTTGCAAGAAACAGTCCCTAAGACTGAAGCTATTATATGTAAGCTTCACTGGAACTATACTACATTGTTCATGTTGTATTGAAGGCATTGTGGAGCATTCCATATCAAACCAATATTTTCTAAAGCAGGTGCTATAGTTTATTACATAGAGTAACTATGACATGTTTTTGATTAAATGCAGCTTCCGAGTATTTATTAGTAATGATTTCTAATGTTTATTTACCAATCTCCTTATCATTATTTCTTTCCCAGTTTCCACACCGTCAGGGGACTGAAAGCCTGCGTAAATCCTAAGGAAGACTGGGTGAAGAAGCATCTTCTTTTCCTGAGGTATGAATCTAAATATCTAAATACTACTAGGCTGAAAATGGAGCATGTATAGAAGTTTTTCTTTTGCATTTCCACTTCTCCTGAAGGCTCCTTCTGATGGCAGTTCTGATCTCAGCCTTTCTACCTCCTGTCATACATGGCTGTTCCTATTTAGAGTTCTCACAGGGATGGTCATATCATGTATCCCTTCTTCTACCCGAGCTATTCCCTCAGTAGTGCTGTAGCTCGTAGAGAGAAACCTGTAATTGATCTGTGGCTGAAGTGATAATTTAAGTGTATTTTCTTGTTGTTTTCTACAGCCAGAAGCTCAAGAGGATGTCAATGTGATATGGTTTCCAGCTGGGAACTAAACGCAGACGTGGCTGAAGAACCACTTGGTTCAACCTCTTGGTTGAGGTTGTCATGTTGTACACTGTTGTGTGCTTACTCACCACTATCTCTGGCTTCTTTGGAACCGTTGAACTTCTGGAGTTGATTCATATTGCATCACTGTTTTGCTTGAATTAAGCATTTTGTTGACGTTTCTAGGTTTACTAATACGACATGAGTACTATTTAGTAAAGACTTCATTAAGCTATTGTACAGAGCATGAATTGTATTAGGCTTATTGCATAGCACTATTGTGTTGTTCAGCATTTGTAAATCTTTGTAAAGGTTATTTATTCTGTTTATTTTGTTACTGCTTGGCACTATCTTGTGCCAAAATTTTCCTTTTAACTGGAGTTAGCATTATAATACTTTTTAGGCTGTTGTTTAAAAAAGTGCTTGTGGGGAAAAAAATGGAAACTGGAGTTAAAAATAAATGTTAAAAACTGCATTGTGTAGTAAGTTTATTTTGTCATTAAAAGAGGTGAGTTCACCTTGAGTAATTATTTCAGCAGGTGCTCAAGAGCAAAGGAATTTATTTCAAGTGTATTCACACCTGTTAAAACCACTGCTCACCTTGCTCTGTTTGCTCTGTGGGTAGCTATGAAATCCATAATACACAGCTCTTTCCGCTTCTCCAGGGAGTGGTTGTATATGAAGATTTTCCTTAACACGAAGACTCGTTTTTAAATCAGTTTCACATTAATGAGACTTGAGGGAATTTCTTTTACTGATTTGTTCAGGAGAAACCTTACATCAGCAAGTTTCTACCTCTTTCACTGGCAAGGCTTGTGATTACAGTAAGAGTCTGTTCTCAACTTAGTCATCTCTAGAGGAGAAATTTGTAGTGCTTTCTTCCCCTTTGAGTTTCCTCACATGTTAGCATAAAGAAATATTCTTGGTGGAGGTCTGTGGCCACTAACATGTTATAAATGATGCATGACAAAAGTAAAGGATCTTCAAGGAATAGGTAGGATGTGGATGCAGGTAAATGGGGGAGACTACTCAGCTCTGTTGCTGCTATTACATCGCTCACACAGGCTTCAGGGGTGTGATCTTTCAGTACCTAAAGGCTCTGAGCAACCTGATCTAGCTGTAGGTGACCCTGTTCATTGTAGGAGAGTTGGACTAGATGCCCTTCAAGGGTCCCTTCCAAATCAAATGATTCTATGAGTGTATTCTATGAGGTAGTCTGTGTAACTGTACTTAATGTCAGCACCAGTGTCAGCAGATAAATGTCAGCAGATGAATCTACGCCTTGGCCTTTGGTATCTTTTAGTCATAGAGATGGAAACATTAATTTATGTTTAATTTAACTTTAAAATTATTTGTGGCTTCTCTCTCAAGGACACCAGAGGTGGTTTGTATGGTGTTTGTGAATCTAGGGCTGTTGATTCTGCTTTTAAAACTTGACAGGGCTTATGCAGTCTGCTTCTGGCCCTTTAGATCTGGGAACCAGCGATTCTCTGTGGGTGAAGCTCTGTGATTAATTCGTTTTATTCTCCAACAAGTGGATTCCATATTACTTATATCAAGGATATCAGGTAAGAAGTTATCACCCTTCCAGATAAGCAACTATCCAGCGTGTTGCCTGGGTATTCCCACGACTTTCTGATAAAGCTGAGGCAAACCACAGCACTCTGCCCCACTCCAGCTCTGGGGTGGGCTCTCATTCAGGCTCAAAGACCTCATAAGCTGAATTACAGACCAGAAAATGGTGTAGACACAATAAATGGTCTCATGTTAAAGTGTCAGAATTTGAGGTTTTTCAAAGACTACCTTGGGAATAGGTGTAAGTGTCTCTCATTCCAGTACAAAGCAACCATGTTTGCTGCCTTTCCTACACACAGCAAAATGCCTCCTCTGGTTCTCATTGGTTATGTAGAGCAGCTGTCAGCCAAACTGTGAAGATATTGCTACTGTGTAAGTTTCCAGTTTGAAGAAAGCAGTATGACCAACACTGTATTACCTAATGCATGAATGGCTGGATCTGAATCTGTTCCAGTTCTGGATACAGATTTTTTTGTAGTTAATGGGAAAAAGTGTTTAAATATTATACTGTCGTATCTGTTATAGTCCTTTGAAATTACGCGAAAATGCGTATAGAAAAATATATGCAATGAGGAATGGCTCTTAGTATGCATCTTTATCTGCCACTACATATTATGTGTTTACATATGCTGAGAAAACAGTAGGTATTAACAAAAAGCAGCAGAGATGCTGATGATATAAATAACTCAGTGTTGTGTGGACAGCAATTCTTTTTGGAAAGAGTATCAGTCATTCTAATTTCATTTTGCTGTTAAAATATATATCCTATTGCATCTCGTGTTGGGCAAGTACTAACAGGTTGTTTGTTGAACTACTGTTCAGTTGATTGTGGCTTCTGACAATTAGCTTTTTGTTGTTTCTCACTTTTTTTCTTGCTGTCTACACAAAGTGGAGGTCATAACGCATGAGTGAGTCCAAACGAAATAGTTAATATGTTTTTCTTAGCCTGAGGTGAGCATGATTTCAGGTACATTATCTCACTGAAAATCAATCATTATTGGGTGTGCTTAGTGCCAAAGACACTTCTAGATCTTTTGCAGAGGTGCTGATAATTGGTCAGTTACTTTCAATTACCAGCACCAACAAGCCCTCACGTAATTGAATTTCTGAACAGGAATGCATTGTTCAGCTGATATTTTATTGAGGAGTGAATCAGGAAACTTGTAAACCTAAAAAGGCTTTAGGCAGATGAAACTGTCACTTGACTGTAATGGCATACTCCCAGCTGAATAAACACTAAAACAGTAAAGGTGATTAATTGTAAAAAGTCTTGCATATGCTCTATGGAGTAAATGGAGAATTGTAAAAAATCTTCCATATGATCTCAGCTGTGTTACACTCTGGCAGAGTTATCTCAAATACCAAGATACAAGCAACATCCTTTCTCAAAATATGAATCATAAAAGCACTTTTCAGTCTTTAGATCAAAAGCAGTCACTATAAAATAAAGCTCTTAATAGTGTTTTGTCAAAAATAGTTTATTCTCACAGCTTTATTCTAGGATTGTGCAGTCTTAAATACATAATTAATGTGATGGAGTCAGAATGTAGAATACTATGATTAAAAAGCAAATTTACCACAGGCAAAGTAGTGTTAAATACTAATATTAAATGCCATTAACAAAATTACAGCACCATTTCTCCAGTTTTCCTTGCATGAATTCGGTTTATACTCCCAAAATAAAGTAACTATTTTGTTTGTCAGTATCCATATCTACATTTTCATATTCCTGAAAGACTGTTCCAGTGTACCTGGTTTTCACATTAGCTCATCTCCTGAAGTATCTTGATTTACTTGAAATTCTCAGGCTTCATGTTTTTGAAAAGTGTTTTTTTTTTTTTTTTTTTCCTAGGACTCAGAATTACAGAGAAATCCTTGTAAAGGAAAAGATGGCAAACAACTCAACATGGTATCCTACTCATGCTTTCTGAGTAGTAGTGCTTGCTGAAATTTAGAGGCACAGTGTTATTGCCGTATTTCTTGCAACGACTACTACTTTCAGTTATCAGAACTTATGATCTTGAGCCACTTTTTCAGTCAAAAGATTGCAGTCCTAATTCAAGTTGAAGATGTGTACATTCTTTCTGTCTGGTTTATGTTCACTTGTTTGTTTTCTTCTTTACTTCTTTACTGCTGATGATGGATATAATGGCCCATAAACTTCAGAGATTTTCCTTGTTCAGGTGCTAACCTGAACGGTTTCATGTGCCATGGTGAATGAGAAGACACACGTAGTTATAATACAATATCACATATGCTTTTATTTAGTTGGTAGCTTTGAAGGTTGTGGAGAAGACCTGACCTTGGTCAATCATGCTCATGGAAAAAAAGGAGAAGAGGACAAACCAGTTCCTGGCAATGGGAAGTGTGTGGCACTTGGACTTCACTGGTGAGAAAGCCTGAATGATAAGACCTGCTTAAAAGATGGTTACAAGATAAAGTAACTTAGGAAAAAAGATTCATTTAGACAGAGAGTGTGGGGGGGTTATATCTTTAGTAAAGGTGTGTACTGAAATGTATGAATCAGAATACCAAGTATTTCTCATTTCAGATTCAACCTTTAGGTACATTTGTGATGCAGACTGTC